>NC_056741.1:1509635474-1509991560 GCF_019279795.1 Protopterus annectens
CTGACAGGAAAAAACTTGACTTCAGGAATGTGCACTAAAAATATAGCTAACAGCAGAACTCTTCCCATGTCATCGGGTACATTGCTGGTTCTGAAACAGTTTTCCTTATGCATGAAGTGAAAAATATTATTTGAATAGTCATATGCATTTTTATTTAGATATTTGCTTTTCTGCAGCTCAATTAAAGAGATAATGTTCAAAGGAATCTAGAGATATACCCTGCAGCAAGGAATGTGGAATCTCCAGAACATTGAAGTATTTTCAACATACAGAATCGAAACATACCATGAGTGTTGCCCCACTAGTAACAACAGCAGTTCTTCTAAATGACTAATTTAATCCCTGTTTTGTCAGAGGAGATCTCCACCCCCTTCTCTCAGGTTAATATTTCCTTGCACCCCCTTCTGACTTCTCACCGAGGAGCAGGATAGCTCTTCTTTAAATCATTTGGAATAAGAGTTTTTCAGAACACTGGCTGAAGGAGGTTTTGTTGCCAGGTTATAAAACAAAATTATACTCAAAGCATCTATCTTAGCCTGTTCCAAAGCATTCAGGTCCCTGATGTTCAATGTAAGACCCATTTTTACACTATAAGAAGGGAGACAGAGCAAGTGACCTCTGTGTTCAAACTGATGGGGTATTAGTCAAGGTTATTTCTAATTCCAGAGAAAGACAATGAGACTTGAAGTGTGATGATTTTGCATCTTTCCAACTTGAACGGGCACATCAAAGTCAATAAGCTAAAACTGGTAAATCTTCATTCAGTCTTTTGTCTTCTGTATCAGGAATTCTGGATGACATATCTATGTCTGAAAGATGTTTGTTTACTTGTCTGTTTCTTTCATCCTTACATGAGATGTCTTATATTCAAAGCGGGGGATACAACTTATTTTGCAGTTTTGCCATGTAGTCAAGTAATGACCATGTAAGAGTTTACTAAGTGCTTAGTTCCTGTAATTGTAGAAGTTAAATAGAGTTCACGTCTTTCTGTATGTATATGGATGTCTAATTCAAGCTCAGCCCACTCAATAGCTGAAAACAGACTGAATGGACTAATTCCATATTTAATTTCACAGGAGCTTATATCAATGACATGAAAATTAGATCCCACCCCACTACAGAGGAAGACCTTTCTGCAAACAGTCCTGGACATTTTGCAATGTGAAGTGCCCTAAAAATCATCAGGTGATGCAAGATGTGCTCTTCTTCTAATGGATTATGTACAGGATCAATCTTTCAGCAAGTTTTCTTTTAGCAGAACTAGGTCATATGTTAGCTGCTTCATGATAGTTTAGAATGTGAGGTTTAGTATGAGGAAATTCCAGCATTGTTTCTGCAGTTTCTGGGATCATACAATAGATGGCTTTGAGCAGGAACTTCTGCTCAATCATGTGTAGTGAAACAGCTGCAATGCTTTGTGAATGCAGCTTCATTAAACCAAAGAAAGTTATAACTGCTGCCCAAAAACATGACTTTGTATGCATTGAACTCTGGGTTGCAAGTAAATATGTTGTCTCTGGCAATTCAGATGATTAGTCCTCCATCTCACATGAAAATCCTCACCAAGCTAAAAGAAATGTCACAGATTCACACGACGCTAAGAGCATTCAAATATTGCCTGTGTCCAGATGTTCTGCATTTCAATGTGAAATTCAGCAGTAATGTGATTCATAGGCAAAGAAGGTGTCACAAAGTCATAGCATTCTTGGATACTGGCCATGCAGTTATGTGACCTGGTTGTGTTCATGGGTCTACAGCTAGTGTCAGTTCATTTCCCAGATAAGGACAATCTTTCTGAAGAAATTTTCAGTCATGTAGTCCCTCTGGATCATGCATAACAGATCCAACAGCAGGTATTTTACTAATCTGATATTTAGAAACAAATAGCTGTTTTATTTAATTCTTAAAGTAGAAACTGGACCTTGATCATTGTCTTTGTATATTAACTATTTTTGATAACACTGTGCAATAAAGGATCTAAAATCTACCTGCTTGTAATGTTTTTTTTTTCTGACATTTGGGTCATGTCTAAAATAATTAAGCATTTGAAGTCAGTCAGAGATTTGTTTGCATCCCAAGGAAAACACTCATTTTCATAATTCCCTATGTCAGTAACCTGTGCAGTCCCACATAAAGAAAGAAAGCACCCAGTTGATCCTTAACACTGTTATTTGGCCACAACAACCTTTACATTCTTCATAAGATCACTGTTGCAGTTGTCTTCACAAATGGGAGCTCACCGCCAGTATACCCATATGTCCAGATAGTCTACAAAGCTCAGGTTCCTTCCTTGCATGCCCTTAGCATGAGTGGATGTGATCGTATAAAGGGGATGTATGGACAGCCGAAACTCACAGCTGTCTTGTAGCTCTTCCCGAAAATGCAGACTTCTGTCATTGTTCTGTCTGATCATCCATTATAGTCTGCTTTACAGCAGATACTCAGGGGGAAAAAAGGAAAGTGTGACTGTGGACATCAGATTCCATACAGATACCCACTTGGGATTTTGTTCTGTTTAAGGGCTAAACATGATGTAAAACGTGGTCATATCTATCAGGTGTCCACTCCTAAAAACAATCTGAAGGAGATTAAAAGCCCTTAGGACTTATATTGAAAACAAATGTCTCCAGACATTGGCATATCTTGCCATGGCATCATCCACTTCATCTTTTCAATGTCCCCCCCTTAGTTGAAAAAGAAACAAAGATCTTGTAGGTTGGTGCTTGATAGTAACTAGGCATCCAATTCTCTCAGCCAGTCTGAGAAAAGCAACCCCCGCCCAGACAATATGTCTGTTTCTTCTGGACTCCTGCAGAACTACCCCTTTGGATGCCATTATGCCAACGTATTACAGTATGTCTGACGAGACCATTCATGTGATTGAGTTAGCTGTGAATGGGGAACTGAGGCTAGTTTTGACTGAGGGAGAAGGAAGGATTCATCAGCTCTTTGTTCATGAGGAAATCCAGGGCATTTTAATGGAGGTTAGCCATTCTGCTTCCACCCCTAGGACAGTATGTCTGGATGTTCCACATGAGCATACACATAAACCAAAACATATTTCTTACCCTTTTCTCCTCTTTGCAGTCAGAAAATCTGTAAAGGGATCTGGTTTAACTATGCAAAGGGCCTTTTCAAAGCCTGTAAGGCTTTCAAACTAGCTGACCTTTGTCTTTTATTTCTTATTTAATTTCATCTCTTTAAAAAAGAAAAAGAGACTCCTCTTCCTTTAAGGAAAAAGGTGTATCTGATTCACACCAGAGGAGAGGGTGATTATGTTTCTCAGATCCCTTCTCCCATAGGATTGGAATCAGATGCAGATGATATGTTATCATCTAATTCTCCTGTGAGGAGATTTCCTTAGAGACACTATTTCCAAAATCAGGAATTGTGTGAAATGGGAGAGCAGAGAGGTCTCTGACTCCTGGAATAGATTTTGTGAACTTTTGAACATGGACACTCCTAAACCTGTCACTGTCCTCCAGTGTTAGCAGCTAGGAAACTTAAGATAGCTCGAGGTAGATTTTTCTGTATGCATTCTGTGTTTACTGTACTTTATTTTAATTTTCCTTGTATGTCAGCCTACATATATTTTATTCTACATTTGTGCTACTTTCTTTTTTACTTAAGTAAAATCCACTTTAATTATGTCTAGGTCCTCTTGGAAGGTATTTATTTATTACAAGTGTAATTATGCAGTTTTGCTTAGCTGAGAAGAGGGAACCATTTGCACTAAGGAATAACAAATTGTAAGGACATGTCTTACAGACCGCTTCAGCCAACTACCTATGAAAGATATATCAATTAGCAGAATAAGAGCAGACAGGTAACTGGAAGCCCCTGATTCCCTCAGGGTGGTGGCAGTACTACCAGGACAAGGAAGAAATCTATAGGGAAGTGGAGAATTCAGCAGCCTTCCCTGGAAATTGTGTGTATGTGTGCGTATGTGAAAAAATAATACTTTGTGTGAAAGGCATTTACCATGGATAGAGGAGTGCTTGTAGCCATCAGTTCATAAAGAGAGCAGAGTTGCTCTGTAAGTGAACAGCATGCAGTCTAATTTGGATACAGATGTCAGAAACATGTAACTAATGCAAGGTGTAAAATAACTCTTCCTCTCCAGGACAGTAGCACATATTCCTACTATGTTGTTAGTACCAAGGTTGTAAATCTTGTAGGGAAATGCTTGATGTTAACCAGGCATCCGATTCTCCCAGTCTGTCTGAGAAAGGCAAGTAAGAGACCATCTCTCTGTTACTTCTGGGCCCCTGTAGCACTACCCCTTTGGTGGCCATTATTTCCATGGATTCCAGCATGTCTGACAAGATCAGTCATATGACTGAGTTAGTTGAGAAGGGAAAACTGAGGCTAGTTTTGAATGAGGATGAAGGAGAGATTCATAAAGTTTTTTCATGAAGACAGCCAGGACACTTTAATGGAGGTTAGGCATTCTGCTTCCACCCTTAGGACAACATGTCTGGGTGTTCCATATAAATATACACAAAAATATATATATTTCTCACCCTTTCCTCCTCTTTACGGTCAGAAAACATGTAAACAGGTTTGATTTAACTTTGCAAAGGGCCTTTTGAAAGCCTGTCAGGCTTTTCAAACTAGCTAGTCTTTATCTTTTAATTCTTCTTCAACTTCATCTCCTTTACAAAGAAAAAAAAAACACCCTCTTCCTCTAAGGGAAAAAAAAAAAGATTTCTCTGATTCACGCCAAGGGGGAGTAATTATCTTCACCCTTAAGATTTGAATCAGATACAGTCTCTGACTCCTGGAATAGATACTGTGAACTTTTGGACATGGACCCTCTTAAACCTGTCACAGTCCCTCCAGTGTTAGGGGCATTAGAAGATGCATTTCTGACTGCTTCCCTAACCTCTAACTCACTATCCCCAACCATAAAAGTCCAGACAGGCTTTGCAGAGGCCCTGACTCTTGCAAATATCTTTATAAAAAAAATCCCACAGCTGAGACAGCTGTTATTTTTCTTGATGCTGACAAATGAAACAGGATCTTTCCCACTTTCTAATCCTATTTCTTATGACATAAGATAGTACAGCCTTAGATAGATATGACAAACATGTCTATACCTCAGCCACTTTATCTTTCAGTGCAATTAATTATCAAACTCACATGCTCACATGACAAAATACCTTCTGGACATTTTAGACAACATGGGGCAAACTACTGGTAGCTTTCCTAATTCTGCTGTTAAAGCTAACCTCCTAGATATGCTAACTTCTGCCTCACAGATAGTTATGCACACCATTAAATATGGTTACTATCCTCTGAATGCTGATTCAAGGGCAGTTGTCACTGGTGGTGTTAAAAGGAGGCATTATTGTTTAGGACTTCAACCTCTTACTGAAGATGTAAATACACTCTTAGGTAAAGATTTCTTGTCTGGAAATGCATCTGCAGACGTGTTTAAAAAGCCAGATGAAAGAAGGAACTAATGCAAGGTGTAAAATAACTCTTCCTCTCTCTGTTTCCTAGGTTTCAAAAAAAATTCCCACTAAGCCAGACCATTTTTGTTTCATATGTTATCCAACTCCAGAAAACAAATATCTAGAATGGGTCAGTTTAAAAATAAATGAAATTAAGACTTTAAAAAGATGGGCTTATGCATATCTCAATGATCCAGTTCTCAAAGAAACAAATTCTGTCTATCCTTGCCAAAACACCCTTCACCTTCCCTCTCCCCACCCTGACCTAGTTCAAAAAATTGCAGGGCATGTCTGTCTGTCTGTCTCTCTCTTTCTCTCTCTCTCGCTCTCCTTCTCCTTCTTCTTGTATAAGAGTCTGTCACAATAGACTCTTAGAAGTTACACATAATAAACAATGGCTAGAAGCTCTAGTGGACATTCTTCCCTACTCCAGCAGGAGTTCCTCAGTTTTCCAAAGACCAGCATAGCATAATTCTTCCAGTCTTTTCAGACTTACTTCTTCAGGAGTCATGGAACCAGTTCCTGTAGATCACTGAGGAAAGGCTTGTGTTCAAGATTTCTTTTGATACCCAGAAACAACAGCTCTTGGAATCCCATTCCAGAGCTCTCCAGACTAAAAATCTTCATGGAGGTGCCAAGATTTGGAATATTAACACTTCAAACCCTACTTCTTCTTCTTTCTCCTCAAACACTTTTGGTCTCTCTGGACTTAAAGCATGCTTATCTCCATGTCCCCTTTCACAAGAATCATGGGTCTTTTTTATATTCTGTAATTTGGGATTTCCTTATCAGTTTACTATTTTGTCTTTTTGACTCTCTCTCACTCCGAGAGTTTTCTCCATATGTCTTTCTCCTTTAATAGCTTCTTGCAGGCTACAAGACACACGCATTTCCCTTACTTAGTTGATTGTCTGAGTTCAACTCCAAAAAGTTAGAAAACACTAACAACCTAAGAGTTTATAAAGAACCCGGACTAGCTGTGATTCACTCTGGACCTAAAAAGTCATCCCTACATCTGGCCCACACAGCAGTTTTACTTGGATGCCTTTTGGATTCCTCCTTATTGACTGCCTCCATTTCACCAAATCAACTTTGGACGTCAGGCACATTACTGGTAGTGACACTCATCACTACTGTGATGTGGTATATAAATAAATGTGGGGGGGGGGCAAGATCTTACCTCTTTTGCAGGCTGGTCATGATAGAGTGGTCCCTAGTCATTTAACACAGCCTCTTTCTTCTAGGCAACATACATTCCTTTGGAGCAGAATGTAGTAGCAGTCTTCCTCAGTAGATCCAGGACACACCCTCATGAGTGGATGCCACAGCAAGAAGTTTTCCTGCAAATTGTCCTTGAGTATAGCATCCCTCAGACAGATCTGTTTACTCTAAACTCAACAATTGTTCTGCTCCAGGTCATCTTGCAAAAGGCCCAGAAGACAGATGCCTTTCATATTTCCTGGATGGAGAGGTTCCTATACACCTCTCCCCTTTCCGTCTTGTTTCCAAAGTTATTCTCAAATAAGGAAGGACCTTCCAGAGATGCTGTTGATGTGTTCATTTTGTCCCAGACAACACTGGTTCTCCCTTCTAATACAACTGGCCAAGGGCAGTCACTAGAAACTATCTCATCAGGTAGACTTGCTGACACAGAAAAAAAGATTGTTGATACATCCATATCTTCAAATCTTGAATCAACTTGTTTAGACAATGTTTTTTTTATTCCTTTTAGACTCATTTACTCTGAGGATGTGCTACAGGTATTTAAAGAGGCAAGAAAACCTACTATTTGGAAATTTAATTATCTAAATGGAAACGTTTCTCTTTTTAGTGCTAAATCAAAGGACAGGACCCATTTCATTCAGAGCTCCACTGGTTTCTCAGTAACTATCTGAACTGCTTAATTCTGGTTTAGCATAAATTTCATTAAAGGTACATCTCTCAGTCATTTTAGCCTATTTGTCTCGGATCCTCCTTTATCTTCTCTTGTTTCAGGTCAGGGTTCATTAAAGAAGTACTGTATTGTGTTAGAAAAGTTAACACAAGCTCTCTTTGAACCAGCAGCCAGTTCTTCCCTGAAATTCTTATCCAGGAGGACTGTTTTTTTAGTAGTCTTAACTTCTGCTATAAGAGTTTCTGCATTATAGGCCTTCATGTTTATTACGTCTTTCCTGGTATTTCAAGAAGTTAGGTTGTGTCTGAAAACCAGCCCTTCCTTCATGCTAAAGGTAATTTCTGAATTTACTGATAATCAAACTCTTCAATTCCATGGAATCTACCTTAATCTACAAAATAAGGGAGAAATAATTTTTCACTCCCTAGATGTACACAAGCAACTCAGATTTTATCTGGGCAGAACTAAAAGCTTGCGAAAAATAAATCATTTTTTTTTGTCTTTTATAATAAAAAGGGAATAGACAGTTTCTAACAAATTATTTCTAGTTGTCTTTCTCTTGCTATTCAGTTATGTTACTCTTGTCATGCATGACAAGGAACTTGCAGAAACTGTAAAGACTCAGTTTACTACATTAGTTGCTACCTCAGGAACATTTTTGAAAGGTGTGGACATCAGGTCCATCTTAAAAATTGCTAATCAGCCACCTGTTTTCACATTTACACAGTATTATATATGTGAAATGTTCTCCAGATCCAGAATTGGACTTGCCAGAGCAGTTCTGCAGGGCTTCCTGGATCATTGTGCAATTCCTTTCTCCCATATTTCTTGATGTTTTGATACTGTAGCAGTGATCTTTTTGAATGTCCACCATTATGGTAAGTTACCTACACATGTGCTTTCTCCTCCTTCCTTCAAGAAATGGCAAGCCAGTCCTGGTTTCATCTTCTTGGGTAAGACCTACTGTTTCAGGAAAAAATGCAAAATTATGCACCCATTGCAAAATTAATAAATAGGTTAAGTAATAATTAAATTATCACTCAGTAGACTCACTTCATCTCACAGCTTCGATGTTGAAGTCTTCGTTCTGTATACAGATTTATTGCATGGAAGGCCTCTTTATTGTGACATTTGCCCTCACTATTGATGCCCACTAAGTGGGTGTTGAATGCTGCCATGACAAGGACCGACCAATTATTTGCCACAGCTCCTTGCCACCACTTCAACTATTGAGATAACAAAGTCCATTGAGACTCCACATCGCTCCCCTCCCCTCCCCAGAGATATGTGGGAGAGGTTGTTCTGGTGGTAGAAGTTGAAATCCTTACACACAAAAACATCAGCTTGACATTCTCATGACATCTTAACAACATGTTTGGGTTTCACAAGTCTGCCAAGCTGCCATTCCAGTCAGCTAATTCAACTTGTGATCAACTGAGGGGCTGCCAGCCCAGCTAGATAGAATTCTGTAAATAATTCTGTATCATTGTAAATATTAATATGATCCACAGGCTTATTTGACAAATGTAAGAAAACTGTGTTATGTGCTGAACTTCAAAAATGTAACCACATTGCACCCTGCTGGAAGAATACTGATAAGTAAAGAAGTTTACAACTGTGTGTGATCTCAAGCTCAGAGACAGGATGTCTGCAGCTGGAAATTCTTTCTATTGTCCTAAGACAGAGATAATTACTAGGTTCAAAATGTGACATGTCTTTTATTGCTGTGGCTTCCTGGCAGGTGCAGATCATAAAGAAATTTTAGATTTTAAGTCTCTGTTAGCCTGGGAACTAAATCAGAGAAGTGACAAGAATGATGTAATCTGAGATGACTCAGCAGTAATGTGTATTATCAATTTAAGGACTATCTCAGAAAGAAAGGATGGTATTTTGTATTTTGTTCTGAAGCTGACAAAAACTTACCAGCACTTGCTTAGCTCTGTGAGTAGGATCTTAGATCTTAGTATTTCTCTTAGCGATAGGTAGAAATAGCAAAATGATTCTAGCTGTTTTCTATATTTATGTCAGACTCTCCTACAATGTTGTTTTAAAGTATTTCCTGTGATTTCTGAACTGTCTGTTGTCACTATGTTGAATCAATGAGTGTTGTCTTGTGTTTTTATTTATTATTAAATATATTTAAACTTTTTAACTGTGGCTGTTTTGTGTAAAGATACTTAAGCTCTTCTAGTACTTGCATGTATTTGGTGATACTGTATAAGCCACTCCCAAATAGCCTTCAAGTCTCAGGCACACTTACCAATTAGATAATAATAACATTGCATAGTAGAACTGGACACCCTTTGGTAAGGGCCTTTATAGTACCTGATAGTAGTGGTTGATGGCAGTTGGTGCTACTGTATAGTCTGGGCAGAAGGGGGCATAGCTGGAGAACCTGTGCCAGCCTTCCCCAGGAGTGTCTTTGTGTTTGTATATAACTCAAATATCAAAGTGTGTCAGCTACTTGGGCAGGGACACAAAGCACTGTTTGGATAGAGAGGGTGCTGGAGATTTTGGCTTGACCACTCAGCTGAGATCTCAACCCTATAGCTGTGTCAGTGAGGAGTCTTATTGGGGATCTGGAGAGAAAGGGAAAAAACAGCCCCAGACTGACTGTAATCTCTGTGTGCTCTTAAGGGAAATTGTACTTTACTGTGTGTATACTTGTTATCCTCCCAATGTAGATGCCCCTTGTTAATGTTAGTGGTGAGGATTGAGGCTCCTTGATTACTGG
Source organism: Protopterus annectens (assembly GCF_019279795.1). Classification (NCBI taxonomy): domain Eukaryota; kingdom Metazoa; phylum Chordata; order Ceratodontiformes; family Protopteridae; genus Protopterus; species Protopterus annectens. Next base: position 1,509,645,559 of record NC_056741.1, read on the forward strand.
GCCAGTGCATGGGCATCACACAGCTCACCAACAAATGTTGATCAACTGACAGCTCAGTACCTTTCTTGACTCAAGTGTCCAGCATGTACAGCCTCAGGTTTGTTGACACAATTATAGAGTCAGTCATTGACCTTTGGCTCAAGGTATTCTGATACCAAGTACAATTGTGACCATCTTTGTGTTCACACATGGTATTTATTATGGACAGTCCATGTCTAGCACAGAAGTCCAAAAATAATTCACCACTCAGGTTCATATCAGGCATGCTGTTCCTCCCAATAACTCCCTTTGACGTGTCTTCATCATTCCTCATAAGATAATTGAAGTCTAGTAGAATTACAAAATCTAATAGGGATGTCATAGCATGCACTAAGACTCACGCTTGGTAGAGTCCTAAGCCCACTTTGAATGTTTTCAGCTTAATGCCAGAAATACAAACACAACTTTCACACCTCAAATATAGAGACTGAATGGCATGCAGATAAGCCATGTAATATGATACAGGCTCAGAAGAGTCCCATACTCACCTTGAATGTGTTTGCCTTAACACTGAGAATAAAAACACAATTCATACTCTTTAAACACATGTAATAAATGGCAAGCTGCAGCAGTTTTAGGATGTGGAAATGTTGCAACACTTTCTACAGGACATTCCAGGGTATATAGTCAATATGCCTTTTCTAGGTTGACAAAACACACATAAACAGTATTGGCAAGCCCTCATGACTCCACAAATATATCTGTAGTGACAAAATGTTGACCCAGTGTTCCACAGCTAAGACAGAATCTGCATTGTTCCTCCAGAATTAATGCTTCAAATATTGAATCAGTTTCCTTTTCAATACCCTGGCATGCTTTCCCTGGGATGTTAAGGAGTATGGTCCTTCTGTAATTGGAATGTGTCTTTCTGTCCCCTTTTTTTTTTAAATGGGGACCAGTACAACAGTTTGTCATTCCAGAGGTAGTGTTAAAAGGTGCTTCAACAAAGTATTAGTTTAAGGGTGTGCACATTTATACAACCTGCTTATTGTATGTTTTTTATTTTTTATATTTTTCCCCTAACATATTTGTTTGTTTTTAAATTGAATTGTACAGGTTATAGGTCACATTAAAGGTGGGAAAAGTTTTGAAATGATTTAGTGTGGTCTCATTTTTTTATATCACAAAACCTGGCATTTTAACAGGGGTGTGTACACTTTTTATATCCACTGTATATTACAATGGTGTGTTGCAGTAGATGCACATATTATTGTTTTAGAGGATAGATTATTAACAGAGGAAGAAAGAACACAAGCTGAAAGACTTTGGAATGGTGTGATAGTTTGAAACATGGGGAAAGAAACATGCTTGGGTATATGTATATTATGTCAAGAAAGCATTAAAGAATTAGATGTAACCATAGTGGAACTAAGATGAGCTATGGTAATAGACGTGAGATAGAAAATATGTGTATAGAATTATAGCTTTATATGCATATGTAACAAAAAAAAGTGAGGGAAATGATGTTTAAAAATATTCTTAAATATGTTTGTGTAAATATGGACATTATAGTAGTGGGAGATTTTAAATGTAATTTAAGGAAAGTTAAGAGTAATTGTGATGGTAAAATGGCTAAAGAAATTGAGAAGTGGAAAGTTAAGTGTATGGGAGAATAACCACTGGACCTATAAAAGGAATGCAATTAGGACAGAAATTGATTATGTTTTAATATCTGATAGTTTAAAAATTATAAAAAAGGAATTAAGTATGCTGGATTTTCAGATCATGTGGCAATATGGGTTAACATACAGGAAAATGAAGAATATATAAGAATAGGAAAAGGAGTACAGATAATGAATTAAAATGAATTAGATTTAGAAGAGAAAAAAGAATTTGTGGAATTATGGAAAAATCATACAACTGAGGGAGTTTTATGAGAATCGGGCTGATTGGTGGCTTAGTTTTAAAGAAAAATATAAAAAGGTATTTTTTAGAATGTATAAGGAAGAGAAGAAAAAGAGATATCTAAGATATTAAGTAAAGAAACATTTAGAGACTTATTAGATAAGAAAAAATCCTTTTATGAAAAAGAAAGAGAAATATATAAAATGAATCAAATTAAAATTAACAACTTGGTATTTAAGCAAAAATATTGTTTACAAGGAAAGAAAGGAGGTAGCACCATATTTGAGTAAAATAATAAAAGAAGGAAAAATAATAAGAGAATTAAAAAATAAGAAAGGTAATCAAATAAGACAACAAGAAGGAATAATTTAAATAATTTGTATTGGAATTATTTGTTAAGAGAAAAGAAAACAGATCAAATTTATAAAGGTGAAAAATTGAATAAGGAAGATAATGAGTATTTAGAACAAAAAAATAACCATGAAAGAACTGAATGAAATTCTAAAAGATATTAACATGAATTCTGCAACAGGAATGGGTGGGATTGAATATGGTATGTTTAAAGAAATGAAAGAGTGGCAAAAAATATTTTTTATAGAAATTATAGAAGTTATAAATGAGTGGATAGAAACTGGAATTAAAGAGAAAAAGATATGTGCAGGAGTTATAAAATTTATATTAAAAAATGAAATAAAGAGGAGATAAAAATTGGGGACCTACAATATTTAATAATACAGATTATATTTTTTATGAGAATAATAATAACAAAAAGGTTACAAAAAATGGACAGAATATATGACCAAATGTATTTGGAAAAAAAGAGTCAGGAGTTATTATGGATAATAAAAGAAATAACTGATGATATCATAAATAAAAATGTAGAGGCAAAGCTTATGATAGGTTATGTAAGTAAAGCTTATGATAATATTCAATATAAATCATTATGGGGAATTTTGCAGGCCTATAATGTAATCAAAAAATTATTACAAGTAATAGAATCTGTTTATGAAAGGAACTATGTGAACCTAAATGTAAATGGCTGGATTGGGGAAGAAATAAAAATAGAACGTAGAATAAAATAGAGCTGCCCAGCTAGTAGTGTAGTTTTCTCATTAGTTATGAATGTCATCGTGAAGGAAATTAATAAAATGTCAAGTAGTGGTGGGTACAAATGATGAAGGAAGTACAATTGCCAATAATATATAATTATGTGGATGATATTGTATTATTTGTTAAAAATAAAGTATAGATGGAAAAGCTAAATGAAAAATTAAGTATAAATTAAAAAAATGATTTAAGCATAAATAAGGAGAAAAGTAAAGGATTTGGTTTTGAAGGTAGGTGGTGTTGAGTTAATTGAAAAATATATATATATATCAGGAATAACATTTGGAAGGAATGAATACAGACAACAACAATAGGGCAATGTACTCAAAGAAGTAAAGGATATGACTAATTTTTAGAAATCATATAGATTTTCATATAGAAAAAAGCACACTTGTTGAATACCATGGTAACAGGAAAAATGCTTATGTTGCTGACATATATATGATTCCTATTAAGTACGGAAAGGAATTAATGATCATTATATTGTCTTTTATATGGGGTTCTAGACTGAATACAGTCAAAAGAAGGAGTCTGTATATGAAAGAAGAGCAAGGAGATTTGGGTTTAATAAGCCCAATAGTACATGCAGTATATTTAATTTTATATAAGGTATTAAAAGAAATTATTAAGGAAAATAAAAACCTGATAGACATGATACTATATTTTAAATACAAAGAATTGTGGGAAGGAATGGAAGTGAAAAAATGAAGTAAAAGCATTGTGAATGAAGAAATGAAAGAGTACCAAAACAAAATTGTGTTATGGAAATTAAAGAAAAAAGAATATATGTGAGTAAAATAGAATAAAATGGTACTTAAGTATTATGAAATCATTTTATTGTATTGATCCATGGAAAAGATTTAAAAATAGATAAGAAAAAAGCCATAATGATGAGATGTAACTATAAAAAGATTAAAGAATGTAATGTTTTTTATGGAGATTGTCTATTAGAAAATTGCCAGCTAGGGTTAATATGCCATGCAAAAAAAAATCAGGATAGAATATGTAATAAATGTGGAGAGTCTGAGACTACTGAGCATGTGTTTTTGAAATGTGAAAGTTAATAATTTGTGGAAAGAAATATAATAATAGGGTGAAAAGTTTGTTAAAATTTGAACAAATAAATATGGACATAATAGAATTTGGTTATTATGGTGCACATAAACAGGAAGAAGTGAACCAAATGGACAGAGTAATATTTTATGATTCATAGACTATATGGAACAAGAGATTAAATTAAATTAAATACAATGGAAAATGGACTTTGACAAAGATTTTGGAAAAAATATTGTTTGGGTGTGGATAAAAGAGTGGGGAGAAATGTTTAAATTGAAGTTTATAATATATGGAGATTTGTAAATAGATGTAAATAATGTAAATATGTAAATAATATGTAATTTATATATCAATAAAATCCCTACTCATTGGTATTCTGTAATTGCGGAAGAGCTAGCCACAATTACATGTGCATGTCTTTATCCTAGTACAGTGTCAGCTGGGAGGATAGTGCATAACATAAAGAAGCCAATGGAAATAATAGAGGTGATGCCAGTTTGCGGAGAGACAAAAGGAGAGAAACAGAGGATTTAATAGGTAACATTTCAAAGCAATTTGTTAGCTGAGTCAGAACTGATGGTGAAAGAAAATTGTGTGGTTACAGCCCTCCATTCAGGAGGGTTGCAGGATGACATATTACAAGAGATATTAATTCAAAGCGAATCAGGGAATGGAGGAGATGTATCTTGGGGAAACATAATGGATAAAATACACAAAGAAGATGCACAGACAATCATAAAAGGGATATTACACCAAATAAAAAAACATATTCTGAGACAGCTGGAAATAATCAATAGCAGAAAGAAAAAAGAGATTATGATCTGAAGAGAAAGCATTCAGTAAGAAAACAAATTAAAAATAATATTAAATTTAATATATAGGAGGTAGGGACACTATAATTCTACCTTTTGGTGTGAAAGTACAGGAGGTAAGAGCTTTTATTTTGATAAATAAAGAGAATTTTTTGTAACATTATTTTTGAGACTGTTCATGGAATGGATTTGTTTATGTGAATATGAAAAAAGATAAAATGATAACTCATGGAACAATTATGTAGTGGAGGCTCGTTCCAGGAAACAAAAAAATCATATACAGTTTCAGACAGAAGTAAAAAGAGAGACTTTGAAAAGACATTTAAAAATGTTTGGAAATAAGTAATGGCATTTCAAAAGTTTATGACAATAGAGGTTTATGAACTGGGGGATGGGATTGTAATGTTGTTCTGAAAATGGAAATGGAAGAAATTGTGCACGTTCCAAGTGTTATAAATGTTGATGGCAATAAGGGTCTAGTAAAATACTGGGGACAACTAAAAATATGTTTTTCTGTGGGAAAGAATGGTATCTTGTAAATAACACTGATAAAAACAAATGTTATATATGTCAGAAAACAGGACATGATGCAAAAAATGCAAACTCGAATCTTATAAATGTAAACAAGCTGGGCATTTGTGGATGGACTGAAAATAGAGCTTAATGGCAGTGACAAAATAGGGGAGAATATAGAACAAAATGAAAAAAATTGAAATTGAAGATAATCTAGAAGAAGAAAAGGATAAAAATTAAGAAAAAGAAGATAGAGAGGAGATAAAAAGGTCAGGAATTTATGAAGAAGAGGATATGAACTGGAAAACATTGAAAGGAAAATAATTGTATTGGAAGAAGAGTGAAAGATAAGAAAATTTTAGAACAGTGTGATGTGCTGTAGATATAATTATATTAGAAGACATAAGATGCTTAACAAATGAAAGATTGCAAACAAAAATATGGGATGGAAATATAATATGGAATTTGGGAAGTGAATATTGTTTGGCAATAGCAGTATTATATAAAAAATCAGTAAAGATATTAGATGTAACACTAATAGGAATGGGAAGATTAACTATTATTGATGTGAGATGGCAAAAAAATAAATAAATAAATATATATATATATATATATATAGAGAGAGAGAGAGAGAGAGAGGGAGAGAGAATTATGCCTTATATGCATATGTTAATTGTAAAGAAAGGGAGAACTTACTTCAATAATTATCGGAATATGTAGTAGTAGTAAATATGAATATCATAATAACATGGGATTTTGATTGTGATTTAACAGGCAACAAGAAAGGAAAGGATATAAGAAAATGGTTGAAGTTATGAAATGTGGCAACTTGATTATATGAAATAGAAAGTTTTGGATACATACAAGAGATATTCTAAAATCATAAATTGACTATTTTATGATATCTGAAGGAATAAAGATAACAGATGGGGAAGTAGTTGTAATAGGATTTAAAGACCATTTAACAATATGGAGATAAATGAAAATAAAGAACATATAAAAGTAGGAAAGGGAATAAAAATAATAAATGAAAGGACTTCCAAAATGCCTGTATTTATTTATTTTATTTTATTTTATTTTATTTTACATTTCTTAACCGGGATAGTCCAACTGGATACATGTCCATTTTCAGTGGAGGCCCGGGGAGAAAAGCTCCAAAGAAACACATATGCAGGACATACAAATATATTTTACATGTTTCTAGTATATTCAACCAGACAATATAGATGAGCAGACATTATTCATTCCTTCACAAATGCATATATAATGATCAATGCATATACAAAAAATAAAGTATGTTAAATATCTATCTAGATTCACATCATGCATCTAAATGTGGTACTGATAAGACTAAAACAGTCCAATCAGGAGATTATGTGTTTGAGGCAAGAGTTATAGCAGGAGTGGAGAAGGACTGAAGTTAGTCTGGTGTGGAGCAGGGACATAACCATTTGTTGCTGAGATGGCTTTTGATAGATTTATTAAATTTGGATAGAGAAGATTCCAGGATAATGGATGGAGGCAGGGAGTTCCAAATTTTGGATATGTAAGATGAGTAGAGGAAGTCACTGGCATGGTTGTGTGATCTAGTAACTGTTAATAGTAACTTATCTGTGGAACGGAGTTGCCTAGGACAGGAATACTACTGAATTAGGTTGCTTAAAGCTGGTGTTTTATTTGGGTGGGAGAGCAGCTTATAAGTAATGATAAATTGATTGTAGATTAATAAATTTGGCAGTTCAAGCCAGTCCAATTTTTTTAGGTTATGACAGTGATGGTTTCTAAAAGATGAGTTATTAGCAAATTTGTCTGTTTGATTATAGCAGGTTGCCAGTTTGCTGGTTTCTGTTTTGGATAGATTTGTTAGGATTGGAGATGCATAAAGTAATGTTGAGAGCAGGTGAGTGCGAACAATTGTGGTCCTAGCAGTATGGGTCAAGTAGGATTTGTGTTTGTAAAGACTGCCTAGCTTTCTGTAAGTGTTTTTAATAGCTATATTAATGTGGATATCAAACTTTAGCTTGTTATCAATGGTGACGCCTAGTAGTTTTGTATGAGATTCGGGTGTGATAAGTGTACTATTTTTAGAGTGAATATTGAAAGTGGCGGAAAGGCTGGTATTTTGTGAGGGGTGAAATAGCAGGATCTTGGTCTTTTTGGGGTTAAGAATGAGGCCATTGTCAGTAAGCCATTTTTCAACTGAGTTGAAATTATCCTGGGTTTTATTGTGTAGTTCTTGCAGGGTTGAGGCACTGCATATTATAGTGGAATTGCCTGCGTATTGGATAAGGCTGGTGCTATTTGCTGCTGAGTGGAGATTGTTTGTGAAAATTGAGAATAGCAAGGGATCCAGTATTGATCCCTGAGGTACCCCAAGAGTGACTGGTAAAAGTGGAGACAAATTATTGTTCCACCGTACTGCTTCTTGCCTGTTCCTAAGATAGTTGTCGAACCAGGAAATTGATTGGTTGTCTAATCCTAGGTTTTTGAGGTGGCAGATAAGTTTGTCATGGCTAACCATATCAAAGGCTTTTGATAGGTCTAAGAAAAGGGCAGAAGTAAGTTTACCATTGTTCCTGTTATGGTTTATGGTATCTGTGAATGCTAACAGAGCTGTGGTGGTACTATGACCTGGACGGAAACCATGTTGAGTTGGAGATATGAGTTCCTGATTTATAAGGTGGGACATAAGTTGATGGTGGATGCATTTTTCTAATATTTTAGCCAGGGGAGATAGAATAGCGATAGGTCGGTAGATGGATATGTCATAGGAAGTGCCACCTTTATGAGGAGGTATGATATAGGCAGATTTCCAAATCAGGGGTACTGTAGCTTCAGTGATTGATCTATTGATTAGTATAGAAATTGGTTCAGCTATTTCTGCTGCTGCCAATTTTAGAAATTCATTGGGGAGGGAATATATTCCTAGTGTTGTGGGTTTCAGCTGGGAATAGTAGTTTTCTTATGTAGGAGGTTGGGTTGGGTTGCAGTTTAAAAGTGGGCATGTAGTTAGTGGAGGTGGGGACTCCTGTTGTAGTGACAGTGATATATTGTTGGGCTAGTGCTTGTACAGTTTCAGTAAAGAATGTATTGAATGATTTGGCTATGTTGTCTTTTGTTAAACCTGATGTTGGGGGAGGGGTAATGGTTTTACCAGGGTGTAGTAACTTGTTTAAACCTGCCCAGAATTTCTTAGGGTTATTCATGCGTTGGGTTTGATGGGTATTGAAGTAGCTCCTCTGATCTTGGATAACTAGCTTTTTGGTTAGATTCCTAATCTGTTGGTAGGCTTGCTGTGTACTAGGGCTTTTATTGGACCTCCAGGTTGTCCAGGCTCTATTTCTTTCAGCTATTTTTTGCCTAGTTTCCCTAGTTAACCATGGAACTGGTTTTGACTTTACACTAGTAGTTCTTGCACGGGCATGTCTATTTAATATATCTAAGAAGATGGAACTGAAGTGTTGAATAGCTTCGTTTAAGGGTAGGTAATAAAGGTCAGATCAATTGTATACATTGTACATTGAGTAACAGATTAATTTCAGCTCTCCCAATGTAAAAACAAAAACTCAGAGAAGAGAGGCAGTGAACTTATTTTGGGGGGTACATTTCAGTAACTGGCTACTAAGTGCACTGCCTGGATGCCAGCAAAAAAGAAATTCAGAGAACCTGAAAAAAATCAACCATAAAAAGAGAGGATAAACACTGACTGGGAAGAATTCTGCAGGTGTTCATCAAAAAGCAGTGCAAGCTCTAGCTTTGGTGCAAGGCATGTCTTCCAGTAACATAGAGAAGAAAATAAGTCAAATGAACTCAGAGTTGATTAAAATAAACGAAACACTGATGGAGTGTATCAACTCAAATAACAAAAGACTGGATAAAATGGAAGACGCTTTAAACAGATATTCACACAAAGTAATAAAAGTGCAAAAATTGGAGATCAAAATTAAGAAAAGGCTGGCTGAATATGAGACTGCTCAAGAAGAGATGTTTCAAAAAATAATAGAATTATAGGACAGAGCATGCAGGGAAAACCTGGGATTTTCTGCTGTACCAGAGATGCTGGAAGGAACAGACTGTATTAATTTTATGAAAGCACAACTAAGCAACTGGACTGGTATTCTACAGCAGGAGTTGTTAATTGAAAAGACACCTCAAGTGTAGGATCCAAATCTGGACATGAGAAAGCAGAGTAGAACTTTAATAGTAAAGTTGCAGTCCTATCAGTATAAGGAGTTGATGCTAACAAAACTGTGGCAGAAGGAAAATGTCTACTAAAAGTAGGAGACAATGGAGTGTTTGTGGAAAATAATTACTCATTGTATACCAGGCAGAAGAGGAGTACATTTATTCCACTAATCATGGAATGTCAAGAAGCAAAAGTGAGATTCAAACTGCTTTATCCAGCTGACTTCAGAATATTCTTTCCTAAAGGGACAAAATCATTTTTTGATGCAGAACATCCTTAGGAGGAAATATAAAAGTCTGTCCAACAAAAAGTGAGCTGCAAAACAGAAGAAAATTATTCTTGCTCTTCTGGTAATAAAGACCATAGAGAGATGGTGCCAGTGAAACCTTTTCCAGTATTTCAGTGGAAAGTGCTTGAGAGACAGAAAAAAAGCAAAAGAGTTGACTAGAAGAACCAAATGTATGTTGGGAAGGAAGCAGAGACTGGATTTGGGAGATGGAGATAAACAACAATAAAACCAATAAATGTGGTATTATAAAGCATTAATTATATTTGTGTAACACTACAGAATAAGAAAACCTAAAAATATTGGACTTTTTGACTTTGTTAAACTCTAAAGCATATTCCCTACTTTATGTCATTAATGTTTTGAGGAACACTTAGCACAGTGAAAGAGGAAGGCAAGAGTTAACTGCAAGTAAAACAAACTTTTCTCCTTAACAGTAATATTTGTATAGTGCATGATATCTGCATGGTATAAAGTTTTCTCATTTATTTTCACATGTAATGGGATACTAAAGTATGCAGGTGCCCCTGTTTTTTTCCCCTTCTTTTCTCTTCCTTATTGTTCAGTTTTAAGAAATGTAGGCACTGCAATGTAAAAAAAAAAAAAAAAAAAAAAAAGAAGATAAGTCTGTTCAAAAGAATATGATACAAGAAAAATGTGCTTTTTCTCATTCTTGCATAGGGGAATGACTGGATTAAGGCTCTTGGTTTATTCTAGTAACATGTTTTAAGAGAAAGCAAATACATAATAAAAGAACACTGAACATAAAGTTCTTCTGTAGCAAATAAATTAATGCTTGTAGATGCAACTCTGTATCTGGTTTTCATGTCTCAATGGAGACAATCTGATAAAGAGCAATAAAACAGAATGCTTCTTTCTTTTATTGGCTTTCTTTCAATGGTTAGGAGATAATGTTTTCTGAAAGCATTCAAGTGTTTTCTCAATCTAAGAGAGCAATACAGATAATACAAAACCAGACAGCACTTTGTAGAAGCACAGATTGTACCATACGTCTTAGCATGGCTACCCTTCCTTTTAGGTTAACCCAAGTTTGAGAGTATGGCTGTCAGTTTGGGACAATTGTTCCTATTATGAAGGTAAAACTTCAGTATTTGAAGATGTACATAGTCTTGTGTGTTAATATTATGTTAATTGGTTTTGAGGGTATACTGGGGGTCTGTTTTTTTGAGGGCTTTCTATAAAAAAAAGGTTTTGTAAGATGTGACATAGGTTCAAATGGATATGACAAGAAACAACTATATAAAAGGTCAACCTGCCAAACATTAATGTGTGCATGTGACACAAAACCTGGAAACAGATACTTATCAGAAAAACCTATTACAAATAAAAGATGGGAATAATAACTTTTCAACATAATGACTCTTTGATACTATTTTTAAATGTTAATGGTCTCACAGATATATACAAAAAAGAAAGGGTAGTGAGCTATATTGAAAAATGTAGAGTGCAAATAGTTATGCTACAGCAGACACATTTGGAAAGAAAAAATTATTATACAAAGAAACAATGTTTATATTGAAATATGGCACATTGACCCCTAGTGGCATTAATGCAGAGTGCAATTGGAAATGTTTAATTTAAATTTCATGTGATTGTTTAATTGTTAATGGTTTAATTGGTTTTATTATTTAAAACTGAGTATCGGGCTGTGTTTTGTATTCTCATTTGAAGGCTGTTGCCAAGGCACTAGAGGTTTTATTAAACTATTGGATTAGTGTTTGGATCCTGGTCATTTTTCTTGTTGTCTACATTTGGAAAGAACTTAACATGAGAATTTGATAAAGAAAGGTCTTCAGGATGGTTATTTAGTGGAATACCTGGGACAAAGGAAAAGAGGAGTACTTATATTAACTGCAAGAGCAGCTTCAATAGTGAAAAAAATATGATAATGGTAGATAGGTAGTACTGACGGGCTACTGGCAAGGGAGGAAGATTACACTGCCATGTATTTATATTCCATCTAAAGCTGCTATAATGGAGCTTAAGAAAATTCTGTGAGAAATTATCAGTTTTTCAGCAGGGAATATTAGTAATAGGTGGGGACTAGAATTTGATTTGCAGCAGGGAAGATGTGTCTGAGGGGCCCAGAAGGGAAAATAAAACAAAAGAGGGTAGATTTTTGAAGAAATTTATGAAAATGTTTGGCATGGAAGATGTGAATTCAGTAGAAAGAGTTTGGAGTAAATTTACATATTATTCCCCAAGATACAAAAACTGGGCAAGTCCAGATAGAACTTACATTTCACAGGAAAATGTACATTCAATTGAAAGTTTTGATACACAACCCATAACTATTTCAGATCATTGAGCAATAATAACTAAAATAAAATACTCATGAAATAAAAATTAGACATTGGCACTTTCTCACCTATCTGTTTAAAAGAGAGGAATTTAAGGAAAGGGTAGTGGAAATTATTTGGGAGTTATTAGAGAAGACAGAAGTTTCTTCTGAAAATATAGCTAGGGAGTGGGATAATTAAAGTGGAGTTTAATGTGGAAATAAAAGAAAGAGAGATATGGTTAAGAAGCAACAAGAATTATTTAGAAGGACTGATAAATGTTAACGTATTGCAGAATGGGGGAATCTCACAGAACAAGAAGAGGTGGAGTTGCAGAATGCTATGCAGAAAATAAAGGATTACCTCAACAATATGCATGAGTTTAGAAAGATTGTTGTTAATTAACTGTTTTTTGATAATAATGCCAGAGCACAAAAACGTTTAGTGCAACAATTCATGCAACAGAAAGTAAAAAAAGTTGTTGCCAAGCTTAGGGAGCCTATAACAAGGAAGATAAAAAGAGATCCTATAGAAGTACTAGGAATATTTTGGAAATTTTATGAAAGCCTTTATAAATCAGAGAAATATGGAGATCAAGAAAAGGTACAAATGGAAATGTTTATGGAAGAATTAAATATGCTAAGGTTAGGAAAGTCCACAGAAATAGATGGTATTCCTGTATATGTTTAGAAACTAGGAGAGAAAAATGATAAAGATCTGGAAAGTTTTGTTTAACAGTATTTTAAGAGGAAGAGAAACATCAACATCCTGGAAGAAAGCAGTGATCACTTTAATACCTAAAGAAGGTAAAGACCCATCAGATACAGATTTATACAGGCCCATTTCAGTCCTAAACCATGATTATAAAAGTGTTTATGTCTATAATGACTAAAAGAATCACAAAGGTGATGCCCAAGTTGATAGATATGGATCAATATGGTTTTGTGAAGGGGAGGCAAACATTTGATAACATTAACAAAACAATGATGATCCAGAGAGAAGGTGAATGTAATAAAATACCACTGTTGTTGGTGGGTCTTGATGCAGTGAAAGCATTTGACAGAGTAAGCTGGGAGTTTTTGAGGAGGGCAATGGAAGCTTTTGCATTCCCTGATCAAATTATAAGGTTGATTAGGAGGATATATGAGAGATCGGAGGTGAAGATTAAAGTGGGTGGGCTCCTCTCTGATCATTTCTGTTTGAACAGAGGAACCAGACAAGGGTGTTCTCTTTACCCTTTATTATTTGCACTATATTTAGAACTATTGGCAAAGAAAATAAGAGACTCAGAAATTCAAGGATATAATTCATATGATAGTCAAGAAAAGCTGGCTCTGTTTGCATATGATATTATTTTTATAACTGATAAAACCTTAAAAGGACATTTCAGTGTTGTGAAACATTCTGAGGCAGTTTCAGATCATTTCAGATACAAAATTAATTAAGCTAAAACAAAGGCAATAGCTGTAAATTATGTACCTCACACATGAATTGGTTCAGTAATATCCATATTTATGGAAACATGATACAATAAAGTACTTAGGATGGTTTAAAAAGGATTCTGGTGTGGCAGCTAAGGATATGTGGGAAAAGACTAAACAAAAGGTAATACAAAAACTGAGACACTAGATGTTGGCACTTTCTTACCCATCTGTTTAAAAGAGAGGGATTTAAGGAAAGGGTAGTGGAAATTATTTGGGAGTTATAAGAGAATACAGAAGTTTCTTCTGAAAATATAGCTAGGGAGTGGGATAATTAAAGTGGATATGGATAGCACGATACAAACAGTTAAACTGCTTTTACTCCCTTTAGTTTTATAAACAAGTCAGGCATATTTTTATCAACCAGAGGAGAAGTTTTGGATAGCAATTAATAAAGAGCTGGAGGATTTTATCTAAGAGGGGAAGATGGCAAAAGTCAAGTAGGTTAAACTGATTCTTCCAATTGAACAAGACAGTTTGGGATTACCGATTTAAAGGGTTTTTCAGAGCTACACAGTTAAGGCTCCTACATAGCACAAGCAGAAAGCAGTGGGGAAGATCAAGAAATAAGGAGAAACTGGGATTTTGGATACAGATCCTTAAGGAAAATAACAATAACCATACAGAATATTATATTCATAAAGTTCCAGAAAGTATTCTACGAACTAAGCCAGCACGGGAATGGAGAAAGGAGAGTCTGCTGATAGGGATGACTGCGAATAGGGATACAGACAACAGACAAGAGGGGGGCTGGAATTTATTTGAGAAAACTGGTAAAAGAACGAAGGTATTGGGAGCAAATAATTAGAGAGGGAAATGTAATAGAATGGGAAGGGGCCAATAATTTATTTGGACTGCAGGATAGAGATTGCCTTCCCTATCAAGGACTGATAACAGTGTTTTGACAAAGAGAAAGAAATAGGGGGGTCCTAATGAAAGGCCAGCACCAGTAGACTGTTTAGTAGAATTTAAAACATAAGTTGCTGTTATAAAAGGAATAATTAGTAGAGCATACACAATATTGTGTGATAACTATAAGAATCTATCAGAGAAGGTTAGAAAGGGTGGGAACAGAGACTGGGTAAGCAGTTCTCAAAGAAACAATGGGGGGTATATGTATGTCTCCCAAATATGCAACAAAGTCTATTTGGTTTAGGATCTTTACTTGGAAGTGTTTACATAGGTATTTTTATACCCCAAGTAGACTCCAAAGATTTTTTTCCTCAGGTAGACAGCAGATGTTGGAGGTGTGATGTGGAAGAAAGAAGTAACTGTGACCATACTTTGTGGGAGTGTAATGAGTTGGCAAACTTTAAAGATTCTCTGCAGGCTGCTCTGTCAGAGATACTGTGTGAGCAAATTGGTGTAACTAAGGAAATAATTTTTTGAGCTATGAAACAGAACCAGAATTGCCTAAACATAGTAAGGCCTTGTGGAGACTAATTATGATGGCTGCCAAAAAAGCAATTGCTAGAAAATGGAAATCAAAGTCTAAACCAGCTTTACTAGAAGTAGTGAGTATAGTAACAGATAAAACAACTGGAAATGTGATCTTTAGAAAAGGGTAGGGGCAAATTACATAGGAAAAATGTAAACTGTGGGAACAATACATGCACTGGAGGAATAAAGTTTAAAAGAAGGCAGGATTTGAATGAGCTATGTAATGTTTGACTGACAATGACTGCATAGATTATATGTGATGTATATTGTTTGCAAATACAATTATGTCAATATGGTTTGTTTTCATTTATATAAATATATGAGTGCCTATGTCGTACGTGATAATTTAATAAAGATGTTTATTGTTTTAAAAAAAGTCACAAAGTAGGCAAATAGGGGTGAAAGGATTCAATCCCTGTGCCTTTGACTATAGAAAACAGTTTGTTAACATAAGGTCCAGACAACTCCAAATCATTCAAAATGTTAACAGAGCAACACTTGCTGCATGGATGTGCACTCTCTGAACAAAAAACTATCAAATGATAATGACTAGCATTATTGACTGACAAAATCCTCAGGGATTTAACAGTAAGTAGAAGTTAATGATGGACGTAGCTTAAATATGAGCCAAAATCAGTCATGTTCTGCAAAAGTGGAGAAAGTTAACAGATAGACTATTCTACTTCATTTAAAAATATAACATATCAGTTTTTGCATCAACATGCATTTTCTAAATATTTGAACCAGAAAAATTGAAACTCCAATGATTGGCATTACCGATTGACTATAAACCCTCACTTATTTATCAGAAAATGAAGACACGTGTGAGAATCTAATAGTTACTGTGGAGTATTAAAGTACTAAACTGTTCTTGTAGTCAAGGGTACAAAGTTTGATTCTTTCTACCTCCATTTGCCTGCTGTGTGACTTTGAGTAAGTCATTTAACCAGACGGTGCCCCAGGGGTGCCCTTTACCTACTTTAAAAGATATAAAAAGAAAAAGATAGAGCATATGTATGAAGCTTAAATACTCATGTGCAGTTTTTTGAACAATAAGAGCTGAGCTGATTCATAGTCAAATGGAGTCCTAGGAAGAGTAATAAACCAGAACCCCCCCCCCCACAACTATACCATTATGTCATTACTTGTCTGTCTCTCCCATTTACCATAGAGCACCGTTGAAACCTGCCAGCATGCATAGTATTTTCTCGTTTAGTTTTATAATGATCATAGAGATTTAGATTTAGTTTAAAACTTTCATTAAAAAATTTACAGCAAAAGCACTGACTGACATTTGATATACAAAGCAAAGCACTCTCACATTGGAAACAGAAGGCATGATCATAAGTAAACTTCTCTTCCTTTGAAATTCACATTTATTGAAAATATATCTGACAGTCTGTTAAACTACAACAGGCATTCAAGGATTCATAGTCAAATAGCATATAGTAAAGCACTAATTAGGGGCTATCGGAAGGGTACAGGATTCAGACAAATGTGTAATGAATTTACTAACAGCCTGGGACAGCCTACTGGACATAAGCATATCTTTTCGGAGGCATCCCAAGAGCATGTCTGGTGAAGTGACTTGGTCAGACTCACACTAGTCAAATGGAGGCTGAGGGGAATCAAAAGTTGAACTACATGAAGGACCTCATTAACAGCTCATAGCTTTAATTCATCTGCACTAAGTACCAGACTGTTGTAGCCAACACAGTACATTTCACTCCCTCATGCTTGCAAAAAACAAGTTAAATTAAAAATGCATCCATAGCTAATATTTTAATATTAAATTCATGGACATCATGCTGTGTAGTTTATTCAGACAAATAAGCATGATGTCAACAGTCAACAAAACAAGGAAACCAAGGATCATACCCAAAGAACATGGCTTAAATGATGAAGCCTGTGTTTAATACAATCAGTTCCTTCCTTTACTCTATAACTACTCTGGGATGCTGGATACACAGATAAACACATGCTTAGATGTGACCATCAATTACAGACCCTTGTACAATTGCATACATTCAGATGTTTGCTTGCAATAAAATGAATGAACAAATAATTAAATAATGGCCAAGAAGTGTATTTCAGATCACTAATGTGAGAACCATACATTGCGTCCCTATGAACTCATTTACAAATGTATGCACACAGCTGAAAACGTCTTGCATTTGTTTTATTATTCCCAGCATCAAGCATTTTAGTATTCCCAGGGACTGTGTCACTGGGGGGGACATGCTTTCAAATGGGAAGGAGCACGTGCTTGTGGTTTTTGCTGTTATAATGTTGCATGACTGTGAACAATAGGGATCAGAAGCTACTGCACACAACATAAAGGATGTCCATCATTTTAGCCTGAACGGAACAATGAGTATGGTAGGTCCGAGTGACTACTTTATAAATTACTTTCCCTTGTACAAGGTGGGATCAGTGTACTTAATTTAATATTTAATTGCATATTGCTTCTTTGATTTCTTGACACTATTTGACTTAATTTACTAATTGTTTAAATTTCTTTGAAATCTGTGGTCACTGATTTTGATTTTTTATTCTTTAAAATTCTTTAATTTTTGTAGCTGAGAATGGATTATTTAAATGAGTATGGCATTAAGGATTTGCTGAAGCACAAGTATCCTGCCCAGTTATTAAATGCAGTATGTACATATAAAGGTAACACCTAATAACAAGGAGACTTTGTATTCCTCATGTCAAAAGTTGTATGATGTGCTTACTATTATTGCTAGTAAATCTAACATTTCTGAAGAAGATTGCATTTGTGCAATTGTCACAGCTTGGAAGCCTGTTGTTACATACATTAATGACTGAAATGATGAGACAAATAATATTAGGTAAAGTATAAATCAGACACATTTAGAAAAGGAAATAACAGTAAAGATCACTCAACCCCTGTTAAACTTGATACTACTGATAACTTTGGAATTCGGGATACAAGTATTTGGCAATCTGTGGATTCTGAGCAAAAAAAGGGAGAAGTTCACAGCAAATAACTAGGGAGGAAAAAGAAATTAATGTCTATAATGCAACGATACTATATACTAAATAGGTCACTGCTTTGTTATGTAGCATGCAGATTACAGGGAATGATAACATTGCTCAATCACAATTCAGTCTACAGAAAAATGACATTTTTTTCCAACAGAAAGTATAAAAAGAGGCAATGGGCAGCGTAAAAAAAAAAACTAAACTGAACTTGAAAGGAATAAAGAACATTACTTTAAGAAAAAATAAGTTGACAATGTGGTTCAAGATGTGGAAGTACAAACACAGCTGGATGAGAATTGTATGCTTGCAAATGAAATAAGCATGGAAACAGTGAGATAAATAAGACTCATTCTTTTGTAACAACTGAAAGAGCAGACATTGCTGAATTAGAAGTGGTATATTCGTCAGATCTGGTCAGAAATTATATACTAGTAAAGGATAATGAACATTGAATAGCGTTCTGTTTACCAGCAGTAAAAATATAGGATGTGAGTAGAACCTTAGAATGCTTTAGTGTAATGAAGTATGGAGTTGTTTTCAATCATGTTGGTCCAAATTTTATTTTTATTTATTTATTTGTTTATTTATTTAACATTTGTCTATTGGTAAACAGCGACTAGGATAATGTCACATTTTCAGGGGAAGCACAGGGGGAAAGCTCCACAATGACATAATATGGTTACAGTTAAAGTTGTTATAAAACCTAGTACAGAAGTGCAGTATATTAACTAAAAAATGTAACTTAAGTTCATACAATATGAACCTGTACATACATAGTGCAAATATCTGGACAGATATAACAAGTTGAAAAAGAATATTGTCAGTAGTTAAAAATTTAACAAGTTACAGATAACATTAAACACAGTGGGTACACTGTGTAGAGCAGAGATGATATAGCTTAGGCAAAATTATATTTATCCTTTATCTAAAAAATAGATTGACTGTGTCCAGGGTGAAGGAATTAGTAGTATGTGTGCTGGGAGTGGAAGGAGAAAAGGACTAGTTCAGCCTGAGGCAGTGCAGGAGCAGAGCCAAGTCTTATTTAGGTAGTCATTTAGTAGAAGTTTGAATTTGCCAAAGTTAGAGGTAGCTCTTATTTGCAGAGAGATAGAATTGCATTTCTTAGTGACAGAGTACAAGTAGAGACTTTGGACAGAGGGCATATATGTTCAGAAGATGTTGTTCATTACATCATAGTAGTCCATTAGGGTGGTAGAAATGGAGAATAGGAGTAACGACAGGGCAGTTACTGGCTTTGTAAATAATGTCGTGTGTGGAGATAAGCTGCATGTAATCTAAGTGATGAAGCAGCTCAAGCAAATTCAAAACCTTAAGGGCAGTACAGTGGTATCTGCAGTATTGATTCTTGCTGCCAAATTTTCCAACCTTTTTATAGCCTGCCTCCAGCTTATTTTTAACTGTAGCCTGAATGATGATTAAGATGGGTGCACCATTTAAGAGAGATGGGAGAAGGCTGGTAGTGGGAAGAGTGGTTTTGCTGGTATTGCTAATGAGTTTTTTATGTCTGTACAGCATTCCTAATTTTTGGTGAGTCTTTTTTAAGTTATTTTGAACATGCATCTCAGATTTAAGGTTATCATCTACAATCACTCAATGAAGTTTTATAGAGGAGATTACTTCAATTTCAGTTTTGTTTGGTGAAAAGATTTTGAAATTTGCTTTATTGGGCTCGTGGGATTTGGGTAATAATAGCAGTAAGTGTATTTGTTTTTAGGTATGAGTAGTAGTTGGGCATTATGGAGCCATTTCTCAACTGAAGAAAAAGCTTCTTGCAAAATATGGAGGAGCTGAGGCAGGTTATTAGGTGTACATATAAGCATGGAATCATCAGCACATTAGAGATGCTGGACCTACGGCAATATAGAGGTCATTGATAAAGATATTAAAGAGGAGAGGACCAAGAAGAGACCGTTGGGGTACAACAGTAGAGACTTGCAAGCAGGGAACGAGAGTAGTCACCCATTTTACAGACTGGAGTCTGTATGTTAAATATCTACTGAACTACAGGAATACAGAAGGGGATACTCCAAGCTGAATCAGTTTATATATGAGCTCACAGTGATAAACTGTATTGAAGACTTTTGACAAGTCAAGCAGTAGGGAAGAAAAAAGTTTGCTTGAGTCTCTGAATTTTTATGGTGTCAGTGAAAGGAGGGCAGTAGGTGCACTGTGTGTTGGGCAAAAGCCATACTGGATGCATGTTAAGAGACATTTTGTAGAAGGCAGTGGAGGAGTTGCTTATGAATACATCTTTCAAGAAGTTTTGTGAGAGGTTATAATATTGCAATAAGCCAGAAGTTACAGACATCAGCAGAGATGTCAAGTCTACAGAGGGTAGATGAAAGCGCTAAACCAGATGTCTCAATAAATACAGTTTTTAGTATTTTCTCTGTCTCATCCCTTGGAACCGGACACTGTAGTTCACCAGTTATATCATTTTTACTGACTGGCAATTGTTGGGTTTGACTGGTGTTTTGACTTTTTGGTTATGTGTGTGTTTTGTAAGTTGTGCGTGTGGGTTAGGGTAGGGAGGTGGGAGTATGAGTGTGAGTGTTGGATGTGTCTGTGTATGTGTGGTGTGTTTGTGTGTGTGCGAGCAGTTTAAAATGTCTGTGTGGTGTTTTTTTTTTTTTTTGTGTGTATTGGTGTAATCTCGGAGTTAGAATATATAAGTAGGGGGGTGCAGGGGGGCTTGCCCCCCTGCGTACATGTAGTGTAGGGCTTGTAGTTTATGTTATGTGGGTTGTATGGTGTGCGTGTTGTGTGGTGTATGTGTTCTTTATGTTCGGGTTTTTTGTTTTCGTGCTTGTGGGTTTCGGGATTTTTGTTGGTTCGACTTTATAATTTCGAGTTACTGACTCTCGAACATTCAGTAATTCGATATTATGAAGGGGAACCATATATACATATATATATATATATATATATATATATATATATATATATATCTATTACAGGAAAAGAGGAAGGCCTAAGATAAGGTTTATGGATGTGGTGAGAGAGGACATGCAGGCAGTTGGTGTGACAGAGCAAGATGCAGAGGACAGGAAGAAATGAAAACAGTTGATCTGCTGTGGCGACCCCTGATGGGAGCAGCCGAAAGAAGAAGAAAAGATAAAATTGTGTGTATATATATATATATATATATATATATATATATATATATATATATATATAGGTTCATAGGTTCATAGGTTCATAGGTAGGTACTAGTCTATTAGCCCTACGGCCAATATAAGCCTAGCCAAAAAGGTACCCTGGCTTTCACCACCCAAGAAAATTATTTTCCTGTGCCCCTATCGAGCAGAGCCATAGAAGTGATCCCTGGGGGGAATTTCCTATTTCCCATCCAATCATCAAGATTTTTCTTGAAGAGTGCTAATGAAGAGCTCTGTTTGACATAGATAGGTAGTCTGTTCCAGAGTATGGGAAGTCTCTGAGACAGGAATCTATCCCTCCAGCATGTTCTGTTTATTGTGGTGACAAGGTTTAGGTCCCTAGAGCATGTAGCTCGGAGGGATTAGGATTTCTTTAAGTGGAGCATGTCCAACAGCTCTGGGTTTGACATAGCTTTGTATGTTAGGCAGAGATCACCTCTGAGTAGGCGATATGCGATGGAGTAAAGCTGGAGTTTTTCGGGATGGTCTGCATAGGGCATCTGTTTGAGGCCAGTAATCCTCTTTGTGAGATTTCTGTGGCCTTTCCAGTTGTTGTAGATGTCTTGTGAGGTACATACCAAAAGGGGCATTGTACTCTATAATGGGTCTAATGAGTGATGAGTAGAGGGGAACAATGACCTCTTTTTTTCTGGATGAGAAACCTTTTGTGATGAGGTGAGCCATGTAGAAGGATTTCCTGACCACTGTGGTGATGTGATTATCAAAGGAGAGACTACTGTCCACCTGTGTCCCAAGGTCTCTTATCACACTTTCAGCATTAAGTAGACTGCCACTTAAGTGGTAGTTCATGGGTACAGAGTTTTTACCAAAGGGGATGACAATACACTTTTTGGCAATGAGATTCAGGCCATGGCTTTGACACCAGGCATCTGTCTCAGTGAGGCCCTTTTGTAGTATGTCCACATCGTTAGGAGTTTCGATTATGGCTCCTAGTTTGCAGTCATCTGCAAACTTTGTTAGCCAAAGACCTTCTGTGTTAGCCTGTACTTCAGAGATGTAGATACAACAAGGGAGGACCCAGGACTGAACCCTGTGGTACTCCACTTGTCATTGGTCTGAAGTCGGATTTGGAGTCTGCTACTTTCACAGTGTGGGTTCTGTCCTTGAGCCAGTTGGCAACCCATCTTGTGACATAGGGATTTATACCTAGTTTAGTGAGCTTATCTATAATTCCAGAGTGGGGGATGGTGTCAAAAGCCTTGGCGAGATCTAGATAAGCTGTGTGAACACCTTACCCTCATCTATGGCTTTGGTGACTGCTGCAAAGAAGTCAGTCCGGTTTAGGAGACATGATCTGCCTTTTACAAACCCGAACTGGGTAGGGTCCAGAGTTTGGAGATTACCAATGTCTTTGTTTATGAGTTCCATGATGATACGTTCCATGGCCTTGCAGACCAGGCTCGTCAGGCTAATGGCGCAGTAGTTCCTGGGGTCCGTCATGGCTCCCCCTTTGTGGAGTGGGATAACTGTCGCGGTGCACCATTCAGTGGGCACAAAGCCTGAGGTGAGGCTATGACTGAACATGGTACTTGGGTAGGGTGCCAGTTCATTCTGTAGTTCATGTAGAATGCAGCCTGGGATATTGTCAGGTCCCATGGATGCTGTGTTCTTGGCTTTGGAGAGTGTGTTTTTTACCTGTGCAGCCGGTAGATATATATATATATATATATATATATATATATATATATATACGTATATATATAATATATATATACATATATATATATAATATATATATATATATATATATATATATATATATATATTATATATATATATACATATATACATGTATGTAAAAACCTTCTTTTCTTGTATAACTGCTTTTTGTGGCTATTGTTGCTGGCATGGCTGAGAAGGGTCTTTCTGGCTTTAAAAAGTGTCTAAAATGTGGGCACAAATTGCCTCTTTCAGATGCCCATACTCTCTGTTTATATCATTTAGGCCTGCAGCATCTTCAGGAGGAATGTTCCATTTGCCAAAATTTTTACCCTAGGGCACTTGTAGACAAGAAAAACAATCTTATCCTGAAAGGTTTGCTGCCATCATCCTTTGGTGAAGCTATCATTGGGGCTCAGTCCCCCAAGGTTAAAACTAAGGAATCCAAATCTCAGTCTGACTTCAGAGCCTTCAAGGAAAAGATCAAAATCAGATCCAAGAAGATCTCAAAGCTCCTCCCCTTCGGATCTGAAGAGAAAGAAACTAATGGAGCCAATATCCTCTGATCCAGCAAAGATACCTATGGATCCGACTGTTTTGGGTACCACTGCTCTTCCAAGAACCAGGTATTCTCCATTTTTTTGATCCTGTGCCTTCCAGGGTCCCTTCCCCTTTTATGGAAAGGTGCCAATCAAAGTCACCTTCATTTGCCTCATCACATTCATCCAGGAGTTTGAATGAAGAAGATGTGGACAGAATGATGGGAAAGTTCCTCCTGGTGCAGATCCAGTTGGGTGTTTTACCGGCTCCTACCTCTTCGGGTCAAGAAGCCTGTCCATCTACCACACCACCACCACTTCATACTCCTCCTCTAATCCCTTTGGTTGCTCCAGACTCCCTGGATCCAAGCCTTCTGGGTCCATCTGGCTTGGATCCGAAGATAAACCTTTTCTATGGATCTGAAGTTAACTTTGAGTACTCTGGCCCTGACATCTTTGGATCCAGACAACTCTCAAAGCCAAAGCTTCCTTCTGACACATTAGAGTTAACTCTGAAGGTTTTTGGAGTCATCTCTGTGCCTTAGTGCTTCAGCAGATGGATATCTCAGCTCTGACTTCCTCCTCGGGAAGATTGTTTTTGGAGCAGGAGGAAACAGAGGTCCAGAAGCCTGCCTTTTCTGCATCGAGGTCTGTTTCCTCTCTGCAGCTGTCTGTCTTTGACCCAACTGACAGACCAAAACCCTCTGGGATTTTCAATCTAGCACCCAGATGTCTCTGTGCTTGGAGCCTCATCCTTCTACACCAGAGGGACAGCCAGCTCGAGACCTCCAGGCCACCCAACAGGGTTTCATAGTCTCTTGTGACACTTCCCCTGAGCACCCCACTAAGGTGGTCTCTAGGAAGAGAGAGTGCAAGAGGAGGCATTTGGACACTCCACAAGAGTCAGTCACTGAGGATACAGATTTCTATGAGGGTGAAGTGTCCCCATGATTGTCTCCAGAGACATCCTTGAGATCCTTAAAGAGGGAGGTGGCTGGACCCCAGCAACCCTTCACTGGAGAAGTCTGTGTTTCTGGAGGCCTTTGGAGTTGGCCCATCTGCCTCCTGGGTTACTCTGCCCACAGACAAACTCATTGATTTGGTCCCTCAGCAGATGTGGAAGGAGATGAGCCAATACCTAAGAGGCCAGATAGGATTGTGGCTCCACTAGTGGAGAAGGAATTTTTGAGTAAGGGGGTGCCCATAGATGCCATGTTCATAGCAGCTGGAGTCTAGGTTGATGTGCAGGTTTGAGAAGCATGTCTATGCTTCAGTGACCTTTGCTCTTAGCTCACTGAACTATTTGGCACATTTCAATAGGTTACAAAGGGACTTGATAAAAGAACATTCAAAATTCCTTTCAGGGACCATTTCTGCTGAGGCCCAATTGTCTGTGGCCTCTCATTTGGCTACCCTCCAATCCATCTCGAATTCATCCATGAGGCATATTTCACATGCAACCAAAAATGCCTCAAGGGCAGCAGGTTCATGCATATCCAATAGGAGGCATGCCTGAATGCAATTATGTGATTTTGCAGAGCCCATCAAGTCCTCATTTGCCAATGTTCCCTTTGACAGCAGTTCGCTGTTTAGCCCAAAAATAAAGGATACATTATCCAGGTGTGAGAAAAAATGGAAACACCCTCTCTGCAGTGGGTGTATGTTTTTTGACCCCTCAAATATCCTTTTGTTGGAATTAACAAGGTGGTTAGAAAATGTGGTTCAGAAAGTCTCAGGCTCCTTTCCAGGACAGACATGGAGAAAGTTCTCCTAGGGACAAGGGGGGAACTCTAATGTATGATGATGCCCCCATGGCAGAGGAGGCCCACAAAACCAGGGGTCCAGAAACTCTTTCTCTGATAGACCCTACCAGCACTCCTGAAAGGTGATCCAATTGTCCCCCTCTGGAGGCAGAGACATAAAAGATACATGGGTGCAGAGGATTATTTTCAAAGGTTATATAATTCCCTTTTCCCTTCCATCTACAATTGTACACAAAATTCCCAATGTTCTACCCAGTCAGAGGAAAGAAGCAGCACTAGAAATACAAAAACTGCTACAAAGAGTCATCCAAGAGGTCCCACCAGACCAGATAGAATCTGGAACTTACTCTAGATTCTTTCTAGTGCCAAACAAAACAGGGAACTGGAGACCAATTTTGGATGTTAGCAACTTGAACAAGTCAGTTCGACAAACTTTTGGATGATCACAGTTCAGTCTATTCTCTCCTTCCTGGGAAAGGATGATTGGATGTGCTCAATAGACCTTCAGGATGTGTAATATCACAAAAAAGTGAACAGACAGTCCAGAAGGTACTTACACTTCTGGAATTCATAGGAACAGTCTTCAACACAAAATCAGTGATGGCTTCTCTTCCTCTCTCAAGAGTACAGACTATAAGATTCCAAGTCAAAAGAGTAATTCACAGTACCAATGTTTCAGCCCAATTGATCCTTCAGGCCTTGGGGTCAGTCAGCTGCTATAATTTTAGTTCCTCTAGCAAGGTTTCATATGTGAATTCTTCAGTGGATGCTAGCAACACAATAGTCCATTCTTTACCAGTGCATATCAACACAAATAAGAATCACTCAGACATGCAAGAGATACATTTGGTGGCGGATACAATTGGATCAAGTTCTACAAGACTGTCCTTTCATCCTCTCGTAGCCCAAGACCATAGTGACCATAGATGCTACTCAGATTGGGTGGGGGGCACTTTCTAGACAGAACAATCTAAGACACCTGATCCCCCAAAGAGGCCAACTTGCATATCAATGTCCTAGAGATGAGAGCAGTGCTTTTAGAGTTGCAGGCCTTCCAAAACTCTCTCCCCTTAGGTACAATTGCAATTCAAACAGACAATATATTGGTGGTTTGGTACATCAACAAACAAGGAGGGACCAAATCTTACCTCTTCTGTCAAGAAGCACTGAAAGTATGGCAGTGGGTGATCTCATCCAACCACTTTCTCATAGCAATGCACATTCCAGGGAATTCCAATGTGATAGCAGACAAAATTGAGCAGGTCCATTCTTCTACCTCACAAGTGGTCTCTCAACAGGAAAGTGGCAGAAATTATTTTCCACCAATGGGGACAGCCTTGATGTGATCTTTTTGCTTCTCCCCTAAACAACAAAAGCAGCAGTCACTTTGCCATAATCCCTCCTCAGGGGAAATCAGTGAGGACACTCTACTTCACGTTTGCCTTCCAGTCTTCTTTATGTTTACCCACCAACTCCACTAATTCTGAAATTCCTGCAAACAGCTGCCAGGCTGAAGAGCCAAGTGATCCTCATTGCACATTACTGGCCTCATCAAATGTGGTTCCCCTTCCTGTGGCCTCATCTTCTTTGCCAACCTTGGATTCTGGATCTGATTCCAGATCTCCTATCACATCCAACAGACATGGTTCATCCAGATATCTGAAACCTCAAGCTAACAGCGTGGTTTCTCCAATTATGTTAATAGCCACACAACCGATGATCTCTTGCCCTGTCTGGCATTGCTCTATGTTTAACCATTGAATGAAACTTTCATTGAACAGCTAAACATCAAACATTCATTCATTGAACATTTGTTTCAGTGAACGTGTGAGATGGGGAAAGTAACTAGTTGGCCAACACTTCCCTGTCTCACACACTGCAATATTTCAAAGCCTTTTCCCCCACTGTAGTGCAATCTCAGAGTTGGTGTATATAGTTAGGGGGGTGTGAGGGGCAAGGCCCCCCACCTGAGTTGGTTTGAAATACTGCAGTGTGTGGATCTCGGAGTTGGTGTATATAGTTAGGGGGGTGTGAGGGGAAAAGCACCCCACCTGAGCTGGTTTGAAATACTGCAGTGTGTGGAACAGGGAAGTGTTAGCCAAGTAGATACTTTCCCCATCTCACACATTCACTGAATTGAACATTCGATGAGTGAACATTCATTGACTAGGGTTCGATGTTTAGACATTCGATAAAAGTTTCATGCACTGGTTAAACACAGACCCATCTGTCATATCCTTTTATCTTCCTTTTATCTTCCCATAAACCTTCAACAAGAAAGCTTTATACAAGTAAATGGAAAAGGTTTGTTTACTGGGCACAACAAAAACATAATGACCACTTTTCAGCTCCGATACATAACATACTTGAATTTTTAGCTTTGATATTTAATGAAGGGGCAAGCTCCTCTACCATTAAGGTTCAATTAGCAGCAATATCTAATTTTCATATTAGATTTGAAAATTCTTCTGTGGCCTCTTCTAAACCTTGTAAAGCATTCTTGAGAGGTACTCTTCTATCGAGACCCTCATATATAAAGACCCTATTCACCCATGGGATTTGAACTTGGTACTGCAGGCCTTAATTCATTACCCTTTTGAACCAGCAGCTAAATGTGACCTCAAATTCCTGACTTGAAAAATTGTCTTTCTAGTGGCCATTACCTCAGCTAGAAGAATTTCAGAACTTCAAGCCTTGTCTTCGAAACCACTCTGCTTGATTTTTCACAAAGATAGAGTTACATTACAAACCAATACGTTTTTTCTTCCCAAGGTCGTGTCAGAATCCAGTATCAATAAGTCCATTAATTTGCCAGTCTTCTTTTCTAAATTTGGAAACAAAGGTGAATTTATGTTGCATTTATTGGATGTTCACAGACAATTACATTTTTATTTACAGAGGACAAAAGAAATCAGAAAGACAGGCCAATTGTTTGTTCCCTTTGCAGATTTGAAATTGGGTAAGCCAGTTGCAAAAGTAACTTTAGCCAGATGGCTGATTGATTGTATTTCTTTTATCTATAACAAACTGGGTCTACCCTGGACTAAACCTGTAAGAGTCCATTGGCCTAGGCCCATGGCACTTTCTTCAGTGTTTCTCTCCAGGGCTTCCATTGAAGACATATGTGCAGCTGCAACCTGGGTAAATCCTAATACCTTTATCACTCATTACAAATTAGATCTGGTCTCGAGAGGTAGAGCAGCTTTTGGCTCAACTGTGCTCAGTAATATCCTTCCTTAGAGTCTGCACAGCGTTTTAGGTGGCTGGGGACTCTGTCCCAACAGTTGATGATAGAATGAAAATTGACAACATCAGATAAAGAAGTTATGTACTCACCATAACGTTCCATCTGTAATGTCCATTTTCATTCTTCCTCAACTTCCCGCCCACCAAACCCCATCCCTTATTTCAACAATCTTCTGGAACAATGAGATATTGTAAGGATACCACTGATGATTGAGCTCCAGGCATAGTTCCCTGTGTAGAACATGTACAGATTTATGTCTCTTTATATCTGCACATTGGCAGATACTACTTCTGGTAAAGTCAGCAAACAAGAACTGGGGTATGTTAGGCATTGATGCATTATGGGTAAGGGAGAAGCTCAAGAGCTTTTTGGTTACCATGAGCTTTAGTAACAGCCGAGTCAGATCCAAACCCAACAGATGGGGAAGAATGAAAATGGACAACACAGATGGAACATTATGGTTAAAATATAACTATTTTTATTCATGCTGCAGTTAGAATCTTTGGAATTACTACGTGGCATCCAGCCATAACACCTCACACATAAATAGCAGTTCTGCTCCACCACTAATAAATCTAGCAATTACTTCTGAAGAAGTTCATACGAGCAACATGCAGAAAGGTATACTTAAACATTGTTATGCCTTTCACATTAACCATACAGCTAACATTTCACAGTTAAGCATGACAATGTAATATTGCTACCACTTACCACAGTACACCAGGGAATAAAGCATTCAAATAATTTCATAGAAAAACAAAATTTAAGTATAAGGAAATAAGCTGTCTGATATGCAGTGTAAGCTGAACATGCACCAGCAGGCATAGCTCACCAGTAACACTCCATGGATCAGGTATTATCTATATGTTTTTTAACTAAACTAAACCTGCTCTGCCAAATGCAGCTACTCTCTCTGAATTGGTTCTCTATACAATGATGTGTGCCAGAAATACAGAAGCAAAGTAAAATAATGCATGTGATCAAAGGATGAAATGCTTAGAGAGCTGAAAATTACAAACCATTAAATCACTTCAGCCTACCAGCAAAGATGCTTGAAAGGTTAGTTTATCTACAGTTTATCATTTATCCGCTGTAGCACAACCTACTGCCAAATAACAGAAGGGATTCAGATCTGGTCACAGGCTTCACACATTAATGTCTAAGATTATGAATTATGTCCTAACATACCATGAAACAGAGCAACAAATAGGTACTATCATTATGGATTTCTCAAAAACTTTTGATCAAATTTCTATCTACACATTTCCTTCTCCACTTCAGCCTTATCTCTTATCTGCCTTACAAGCACTTGTTATTCCAGGAATATAAATCATATGTATAGGTATACTCTCTCGCTTTCTCCTGTATGTGATTGCTGGTACTTTATGCCATATTTGTTTAGATGTTTATTTCTGTTATACTCACCTGTTATTTTTGTTCTACAAATGTACTTCATTGAACTTTGTTCTAATTTATACAATTGCCATGTATTATGCTGATATATTGATCTGTAAGTTACATACATGGGTGCTAGAACCATAGAGCCAGGGGGGGGGGTAGCCCCCCACTTTTACAACTGCAAGACCTGTTGGGAAAAATTAATGAAGCTGAGTTTTCACGCTAACGTGGATTCGCATGTGGAAGTTTAACTAAACCAGCTGTTCTTGTTCTCTTATTGCTCTGTGTTGCAGGAGTTATGCTGCCGCTGTTCTGCTGGTGCTGCCTGAGCCAGACTCATGCCGATAAGGGAGTTTTGTACTTTTATTTGCAGTAGTTATGCTGTTGCCGCAGTGGTGCAGCGGTTAGCATTGTCGCCTCACAGCAAGAGGTTCTCCCGTTCGATTCTCGGCTGGAGCGCCTTCTGTGTGGAGTCTGCATGTCCTCCCCGCAGTTGAGTGATGTTAAAGACATGCAGGTAGGTGCATGCGTGAATGGGTGGGCCTTCTTTGAAGGTTGGGCATCCGGCTGGCAACTTGGCACCATAAAAATCCACTGCCAATCATTAGCAGACCGGAGTTCTGCTGTGGCGACCCCTAACTGGGAAAAGCCGAAAGACATTACCATTTGCAGGAGTCATGCTGCTCGTGTGTGTGTGTGTGTGTGTGTGTGTGTGTGTGTGTGTGTGTGTGTATGTGTATAAATGTCCCAGTTAGGTATACCTGGCGGTTAGTGTTAGTCTCAAACAAGATCCTGAATTCTCTACCCATACCACCACTTGTGATTCAGGGAGTTGAGTCCATAGCTCTCCACTGTCCAGATTTTCACAGAATATTTGGCTCATACTTTTGGTCTGTTCCTCTTAAATTTTTTTTTTTTTCTGGCAAATCAGTGAGAACTGAATTCATTAAGTAATGATAGCTCTTTAAGATTCAGTCTTCCTATCTTTCAGGAAACACATGGTAACACAAAACACTTTATTTTAGCAACTTTCCAAGATTATGCAGGCAATATTGAAAATATGTCCCTAGTTTTGGGCCTTTCCCCCCAAATAAATTTTGGCTTTTTCCAGATTTCTTGTACTGTGAAGTTGAGAGATTTAGTTGATCGTCACATTTTGCAAGGAGCTGATAGGTTCAGGGGAAGAGACATTTAGTGCTACTTATGCTAAATCATTTGCATTGTTAGTAGCACAACAGGTAGTATACTTGCTTTTGATGCAGAAGGCTGTGTGTTCTCCTCCCACAGTATGCAGATGGATCGCTGATACTGCACTGTGTTGTACTTTAATGGGAGTGGATGCTGCAGTCCTATGAATGAAGTCCTTTGGAGGAGTTACCTAGTAACTATGAACCCGTTATCAGTTTGCCATCCATTCCCCATTGCAAAATTACTAGCTTATCATTTTTTAAGGTAGCATAGGCAATTTATTCTTTAAGGGCAGCAGGTACTTTATTTGTAGATGAAACAATGAAATATAAAGTTATTTGCTAGCAGCAGCCTCTTCATTAGTTACAGATCCCTTTAATGTGGTATTATTTAGATGACTTACTTCTGCAGAGATTTTGCATATTGTAATGACAGAAGTTTAAGTGGCCATTTATGGATGAAATGTTCTGAAATGGGTAGTTTTGTCATTATTGGTTCATACATTCTGTTTCGTTGCTTACTAGAAGATTGTTCCAGCTATAACCAAATGACTTAACCATCATGCAAGAAGGTTTGTCCCAAACAATAACTGGTGCCAGAATCATGAATTGAAACTAAACTCCAAGAAATACATTATCGTATCCTTTAGGAAGTCATCTACTCCAGGGAACTGCCAAACTAACAATGCCACCTGAGAAGTGACCCAGTTGTTTGGCATTTGGGAACTTGTGTGTACAGTGACCTAATTTTTGACCAACATGTGCCCAAAGTCATAAGAGACTCTTTCTATATTGCACAGCTTATAGACAAATTGATTGTGACTAGATCTAGAGATGTTATTGTACCCTTTACAAAGCCCTCATTAGGTCAATCATTTTGTATAATGCCTACTTTGGCATGTATCTTTCCAGACCCATGCAACAATTGGAATACCCTCAAAGATACCTTACTAAAAGGATATAAGTCCTAAACAACAGATCTTGCATGGACTACCTCAAAGATTTATCACTATACTCAGTATCCTACAGAGTGCTTAGAGGTGACATGCCTGGTATACAAGGCATCCTCCGACCTAATACAAATGGATCTACTGAACATCAGCAAGTCAAATGGCATCAGAAATACTCAGTCCAGGTATCTAAGCTGAATGTTGTGGAGAGATGGATATATATCCAGAACAGACTATCCATTCAAGTAAAACAAAGCTCATCACTGTCCATATTCAAAGGCAACTTGGATCTAAGGATGGGTAATAGAAAATGTACTCCAGGATTGACCCTCATGCCACTAATGGATAGAGGCAGTTCCTAAATGCTGCATCCCTTACATGGGTCCCCTCAAATTATATATAGTGTGATCATATTTATTCTCACTAGGGCTAATATATAATTATCAGCCATGGGATAGGTAAGACCAATCAGGAAATGTTAAAATGGAAACTGGCTAAGCGTAAAATGTCCTCCAAGTGAACCTATGTTGTGGTAGTAAATAGTTTTAAAAAATTGCCCTTTTTAGATCACTAAGTGCCCCTGTCACCCTCTGTTCCCCTACCTCACCCCACCCCAGTCTTCAACGGCTTCTGGAGCCTCTGGTTACATACTTTAATGGTTATGTTATATATACTTACTCATCTCTCTCGCTTAGCTGGAGACACTTAAATTTATAGTCTCATAGAAAGTCACTCTCTGTTAAGTAATCTTCTGCACGGCACTACAAATGGATTAGCTACTCGGTGATTACTTGTACAGTACTCTGTTTTATATGTTGGGTAAGCTAATTTATATTGCTTTGATGTATATTGACAGATTTCTGTATTGCATCTGGTGCGCATTAATCTCTTTTTCAAGGCAATTCACTGAGTTTTTCTTCCTGGACCTCAACTGAAAAGGGACAATACCAGTTAAGCTAGCCCAGTAAACAAAGACAAATGCTTAAACATTGTTTAAGTCTTTCACATTAACCATATAATTCACACTCTTACTACAAGTCTAACTTAGAAGTGCTACAAAGGTCTGCTCTTTTATGGAAAAATACTCATTTAGGACAGTTCTGATCAGATTTAGGAGTTCCAATGCGATTTGTATAAGTACCTCAGCTTTTCTTGGTATTCTTGAATAGCACATGTCATAACGATGAACTGCAGCTAATCTAACACACGGGTGACTCGGCTCACCTACTTAGTGCAGGCAATATTGCCACACTCCACAATGAGTTCCAGCATGGATTATAAAAACTAATACTGTGGCTGAATTGAAACAGATAGTATTTGAATCTGAAAAAATAATAACTACTTTGTAAAATACAGAGTTCTTTGCATACTGCTGTTAATGGAATTATAGCAACAAAATAATAGAGAGAAACTGTTGGGAGGTGGAAATATTTGGGTATAATGATCCTCAGCAGTCTTAAATTAATGGCTCGTGTGAAGAAAACACTGAAGGACATTAATCAGAAATTAAGAACACTGTTTGGGGTAAAAATAGCCTAACATTGAAAGCCAGACTGTTTCTATTGCCAAAGCCTCTGTATGCATGTTTGTTTAATGTGAGTAAATTCAATTTGCAGAAAGAGGCTACAGTGGAAAATGCAGATAAGAGAGGGCAACATATGCTGTTAGTGTATGTTACTGTGTTCATATTGTTTACACTGTTGCATATTGCAAAATATTTTGACTGATCGTGTGTTTTATTATTTCGTGACTAAAGTGCATACATATATATATATATATATATATGCACACACACACACACACACACACACACACACACACACACACACACACACACACACACACACACACACACACACACACACACACACACACACACACACACACACACACACACACACACACACACACACACACACACACACACACACACACACACACGCATACTTGTTGGGAACATTTCAACTTAGGTCCCATATGTAAATAGCCTTTGCCCATTTTTACAGGGATCCAAGGTAGAAACGTTCTTCAGAACTAGTTTCAGTGGAAAGTATTGTACCTGGTGATTGGACACAATCTATTATAAAACATTTTCTAAAAATAGATAAGACAAGACCATTTTCACTATGTACAGGTCTAAAATATAGTGGGGATCTGAGAAAATTATGGAGATATTCATTTTACAAAAACTGCAAGCTGAATTAATAAATGGTGTTTCAGACAGATCCTATAACACCTGTAGTTTACCCTTCTCTACAAATATTTCTGCCTCGGTCTTGAAACTTCATGTGGGTGCAATACATATAGATATGTGGGTCTATATTAGAAGACCGAAAGATTACTTCAGCGAACGCTCACATGAGCAAAAACGCTGGTAATCGAACTGCTGATTGTGGGGGGGCTGTGCCCCCCCCACACCCCCTGCTAACTATATATTCCAAATCCGAGATCGCACTACAGTGAGGAAAGAGCAAAAATCCCACTCCTCACTGTACCATGA
Organism: Protopterus annectens; assembly: GCF_019279795.1. NCBI lineage: Eukaryota > Metazoa > Chordata > Ceratodontiformes > Protopteridae > Protopterus > Protopterus annectens. Next base: position 1,509,680,073 of record NC_056741.1, read on the forward strand.
CCCCACAAACACCCTTTCGTTTACCAGCATTTTCGCTCATGTGAGCGTTCGCTGAAATAAACTTTCAGGTTTATAATGTAGACCCGATATGGGACTCAGTAAAGCACAACATTTTTGATATCTAAACTATTAAAACTAAGCCTGAATTAGGTACTTATTTCCTGGCTATATAGCTGGATAAACAATAAGCATTGGGCAGTATATGTTCAGGAGTTTATGTTCAGAATGGCAAGTGTTAGGGAGTGCTCCATGGACTGATTTTTAGGACCCAATTTAGGGACTTGAATTTTGATGTGTATTTTATAACATCAATCCAGACAACATCACATTAAGGAAGGTACTATACAAGATAGAAGCTATTCTTCAAGCGTCACTGGGCAAGTTAACAACCAGAGTTGATCATAATATGTCAATGTAGGTAAAACAAAACAGGAACTTACATGAGCCAGTCCATCCACTTCAGCTGAAGTACTGGCTGCTGCAGGCGGTACTGATCTGTCCTCTTAAGATAACTCCAAATTTTGAGCTCCTCCCATTGCTTCCACAGCACACCTTGCATTCCTCTCTTCTCCATCACTTGCTGCTGCTTGCATTGAACATACATTCCATTGCATGAACACATTTCTTGTAAATCTTTATCAGATATTTTCCTTATAGAAGTTAAGTACTTGTCTTTCATTTCTAAGAGCTTATTTAGATTGCTGTCTTGTTGTTTGCCATTTAAGTTATTTCTTACAAAAATTAATCAGAATAGTTCCCTCCCCTCCATTTCTGGAACAGGCTATCTTTTTCTTTAATTACCCCCCCCCCCCCCATCTTATTAGCAGTTTTTGTGAAGGGTTTTAGTGTTAAAGTGAATTAATTCTATTTTTTCTTGTTTCAGTTAAAATCTATCATTCGATAGAATCTGTCTGTATTTTTCTCATTTGTTATGCTATTCATTGTGAGATTGTGTGCTTCTTTGATAAGCCTGGACAAGACCTTAGAATTTAGGAAGTACTCCATGTGTGCCCAAGATTTCTCTGTCTTGTTCCTATGGATCATTTAAACTGCGTGTGACATCTCTAAATATTTTGGCTCCTATGCATTGCAAAGACATAAAACAAGGTAATTCCCTAAGATATTCTCTCCTGTGAGTGTAAAAAAGGAAAGAAAAATGAGAAGAAAAATGGAAAGAAAAGAAAAGGCAAGAAGTAGACTTAGGGATGGCGATAGATCTCCATCTCCAGAAATACCTAGGAAGGACTTAATTCCCACTAGGATTCTTCAGTCTCAAAAAACAGTTCAAGGCTGTACTACTTGGCTGTCTCAGCTGGAGATTTCATTTCTTCTCATATCTATTCCAAGGAGGACACTTAACAGTTTCTATGCAGACCGGAAATTTTTACAGTACCTCAAATCGCGACCATCTTCAGTGATGTCAGCCATTTTGAATGGGAAAGGATGATGGCCTTGGTCAATTCATGAACTGAACTTCTTGCCCCCCCTGCATCTGGGATGGCTAGAGAAGGACCTGTTCATTCCACCTCTTATTCTCCTAACCCAGGCCCTGTCTTAGTACCAAGAATGCCTGAGTTGAATGTGGTTATCATGCCATTTACTTTGACAGCAGTGTTTTTTCTTCTTCCATTGGCACCGATACCCTTGGTGCCTGTGGCCTCAACAATACTTCCTTTGGTGTCAAAGGCCACTAGGTCTGAAGTCATCAATATCAGTGGCTTGATGCTTACATCTGTACTGATTCACTCTGTGCTGTTTAGAAAGTCAGCATCATCGGCATTTAAGCTTCAGAGCTAAAACCCTTTCCTGCATCAGGAGCTACATCCATATCAAGCTTCACCACTATCACATCAGCTTCAACCTATCAGGGTCATGAGCAATGGGGCTGACACCTTCGATGCATACAGTTTCTCTGCCAGCAGCAAAGTTTGCAGAAATGGTTTCTAGGTCAACCCTTCAGGTGTCAGTTGTTAGAGAGTCACCTTTTGTGTCACCTCCACACCATGACACCACCCAATTTGGGACCTTGGTTCTTTCATTCTTATCCCAGCAAGACCAGACACTAAAGAGCTTTCACAGATACCAGTAGTTTGGGGAATATTTCTTTTCCAAATGACTGGATGAGTCTGTTGCAAGAGGAACACCCTGACTCTCCACTGGTCTCCCACTCAAGACACGGATCTCAACAAAGGGGCAGCATAGCCACAATCCCCTCCCCAGAAGACCCCACATTTGGGGAGATCCTGAAACTTATGAGACCTGGAAATCATGCCTATAGACCTAACATCCTGAAAGAAAGAGAGCCTACAGGAGGCTTTTCGGGCAACCTTCAAGGAGAGACCCCACTAGATTAAGGCCTTTCTTGTGGACTTTATTGTCATGGCAGCTGTCACAAAGAGAGGGCACCTGAGGAAGTTCCCTTGATCTATCCCCAGTTGTGGATTCCAGGGCTGTGAATCACATGGGAAAGCATGTGTTTGTACCAGGTACTTTTGCCATAAGAGATTTGAACTATCTGACCTGCATGACACATTTCCTTTGTGACTTTTAGGAAAAGATGGTGGGCACACTGAATAATTTGCCACACTGCAATTGACCTCACCAGACAGAATATCTGGTGGCAGCAATGAATAGTATCATATAGCTCTCCACAAGGCTGATGCACAATATGGTGAATGGAGCAGTCAGATGAGATAGAACAGGCAACACCATGTTGAGGCAGGTCTGGCTTGGACTCTTGTGGATTTGCAGAAAATTTTAAGGCATCCTTCACAAATGCTCTCTTTGTCAGTTCCTCCCATTTTGGATGCCGGTTGAAAGAGGACTTGCTCAAGAGTTAACAAGAGAGGAAATTACTCATGGCTGTTGGGTAAAGTTCTGCAACCCAAATATCCTTTGTCAAGTATCAGAACGGTGCAAAGAATATAAGGTTTCAAAGGTCCTCACATCCACCATTCAAGCAATATTCCAACAAAATTTCTTGAAGGTATGGGAGGCTCTCCCATGGATGCCACTCAAGAGGTAGAGATGGACAGCAAAGCCAATAGTTCCATAGCCCTTCCCCAGCAAACCTAAAGCCTTATTCAGTTTTGAAGGTTGAATATCCCCACACCTGTGGCTGGCCATCATGCAAAGCAAGTAAATCAGGACAATAATTTCCCTAGCTGTAAAATATGTTTTTCTGAAACCCCAAAGACTACTACAGTCCCACATCCCAATGTCCCATATAACCAGGAATAAGCAGCCAAAACAGAGGTATCCAACTTACTAGCAAAAAGAGGCATTGATGAGGCCCTACCAGACCAGATAAGATCCACAGTTTGCACTACATTGCTTTTATCCCACAAAGGACCTTAGGTCAGTCTTTGACCTCAGTGGTATAAATTTATATGTTTGAAAAAAATAAGTTCTAGATAATCACAGTACAATCATTCATTTCATTCCTTCTGAAAGGAGACTGGATGTGGTCTTTGGACCTCCAGCACACCTGTCTATACATAAAGATAGCCATGGTGTCCAGAAAGTTCTTGCACATTCCAGTTGGAGCCAGTGGCTACCAATTCTGAGCCATGTCCTTTGGTCTCAGCACAGCCTCTTTTCACCAAATGCACAGCATCAGTTGCAACTCACCTGAGATTGCTCAGAATTAGAGCAGTTCCCATACATAAATGACTAGCTCATTGTTGGAACTCAAAGTTCTTTGGCTCTGTCTGTCCTTGGGAATCTCATTAAACACTGCAAAGTCTTAGCTGAAGCTGTCACTAGCAATAACATTGGCCAGTCTACTTTAATATAGGATTCTATCAGTTCAAAACTTTGCTAGACTTCCTCTTCAATGCCCCTTTTCACAAGTAGCCTTCATTCTGAAAATACTGAGACTCATGGAAGCAACAATTCACTTGGTACCATTCTCCAGATTTCATATGATAGTATACTATGGATCAACCTATCCAGCTATTTAAAGCAAGCCACATTTATCTTCAGTGGTGAAAACATCCTCTCTTTCTCAGCAAGGAATGCCCTTTCCTCTGTTACAGTCACCATGGATGCATCTTCCCTGTGTGGAGGGAGAAGGCATCATTTGAGACAGATAGTCCAAAGGTCTTGGACTCAACAAGAGGCCTCCTTGCACACAATTGGTCCCTCAGTCTGGTAAAAGTATGGATGACTTTCTGTCACTTGGGGGAAGCCTAGTTGAAACCTTTTCTGCATCACTGACCAGTACTAAATGAATCAATTTCTTTTCCCTCATCCTTCCAAAGGTCAAACACCACAGGTTGCTCCAGTCCACCGGTGGCCTCCTTTGCTGCTTTTACTCCTTTTACCTATTCCCTCTCATAGCAAGATATCTACAGAAAGCAAAACTGTGCAAGGCCAAAGTCTATCTCATAGCCTCATTTTGGCCTTGGCAGGTGTGGTTCTTCTCCTGTGGCCTCACCTCATAGTGAAACATCTTTTTCTACAACCTTATCCACGTCTGCTTTCTCATAGGTTCATAGGTAGGTACTAGGCTATCTGCCCTAGGGCATTTATAAGCCTAGCCAGAATGTGTTGGCTTCCGCCTCCCTTTTATACTAGATTCCTGAGCCTCTGTCCAGCAGGGCCATAGAAGTGATCTCGGGAGTAAATTTACGATTTCCCATCCACTCATCAAGATTTCTTTTGAAGAGGGTCAGCGAGGGGCTCTGCCAAACATGGACTGGGATTCTATTCCAGAGCGAGGGAAGCCTTTGGGATATGAATCTATCCCTCCAGCATGTCCTATTTATTGTTGTGTTAAGGTTTAAATCCCTGGAGCATGTAGCTCTAATGGATTTGGTTTTCTTGAGGTGGAGCATGCCCAACAATTCCAGGTTAGACATGGCCTTGTACGTCAGGCAGAGATCACCACTGAGTAGGCGGTAAGCAACTGAGTAGAGCTGGAGTTTCTTTAGTCGAGCTGCATAGGGCATCTGTTTGAGGCCCATGATCCTCTTTGTGAGGTATTTTTGAGGTCTCTCTCCAGCTGTTGCAGGTGTCTGGTAAGGTACATCCCATATGGGGCATTGTACTCAATTATGGGCCTGATGAGCGATGAGTAGAGGGGCACAATGACCTCTCTTGATCTAGATGTGAACCATTTTGTGATTAGGTGAGCTATGTAGAAGGTTTTTCTAACCACTTTGGCAATGTGATTGTCAAAGGAGAGGTTACTATCTACTTGCGTCCCCAGATCCCTAATTACTTCTTCCGTACTTAGTGGATTACCTCCTATGTGGTAGTTTGTGGGCACTTTGTTTTTCCCAAAGGGGATGACTATGCACTTTATGGCATTTAGCTTGAGGCCATGGTTCTGACACCAGGTATCCGTCTCCGTAAGTCCCTTCTGGAGGATGTTTGTGTCAGCTGGTGAGTCGATTATGGCTCCCAGTTTGCAATCATCTGCAAACTTGGTAAGCCATAGTCCTCCCATGTTTGCCTGTACCTCAGAGAAGTATATACCGAACAAGAGGGGTCCCAGGACTGAGCCCTGTGGGATGCCACTTGTAACCAGTTTAGAGTCGGACATGGCACCCGCTCTGACCATGTGAGTTCTATCCCTGAGCCAGTTTGCAACCCATCTTATGACATATGGGTTAATATTTAAGCTGGTAAGCTTATTTATGATGCCAGAGTAGGGTATTGTGTCAAAGGCCTTTGCAAGGCCGAGGTAGGCTGTGTAGACTACCTTTCCCTCATCTATGGCTTTGGTTACTATTTCGAAGAAGTCAACTAGGTTTAAGAGGCAAGATCTGCCTTTAACAAAGCCGAATTGGACAGGGTCCAGTGTTTGGAGGTTCCCAGTGTCTTTGTTTATGAGATCCATGATGATGCGCTCCATAGCCTTGTAGACCAGGCTAGTCAGGCTTATAGGGCGATAGTTCCTGGGATCCGTTGTGGCACCACCTTTGTGGAGCAGGATCACTGTTGCTGTACACCATTCTTTGGGTACATAGCCTGTGGTAAGGCTGAGTTGGAACAGTGAATTTATGTGAGGGTTTAGTTCATTTTGGAGCTTGTGTAAGACGCAGCCCGGGATACCATCCGGTCCTATTGATGCTGTGTTTCTTTCCTTGGAGAGGGCTGCTTTCACCTGTGTGTCTGTGATGTCCGGGGGACTGCATTCTTCTGGGATAGACACTGGCTCTTTTGGGGGGGGGGGTAAAGTTTTCACTGAACCTGTCCGCCAGGATGTTGGCAATGTCAGTGGGTTCAGTGTATTTTGTGCCATTTTGCACCAGCTCAGAGCAGATGTGAGAGTTGCCACCCAGATTCCTGATGTAGCTAAAGAATGCCTTGTGATTATCTTTAGAGTCTTTGGCAATTTTTCTTTCAAAGCTAGCCTTTGATGATTTTATGAGGGATTGAAGTTTCTTGCTAGTACTGATCAGGGATGCCTTCCCTTTTTGGGATTTTGCCTTATCATGTAATAGTTTCCTCCTTCTGTTGTATAGCTTATTTATGGCTGGGGTCCACCAGACAGGTCTCCTGTTTTTGGAGGAGTGAGTCTTGGGATGGCACGATCCATGCATTCCTGTAGGTGCTCATAAAGTGCATTTGTAAAGGATTCTGCGGTTTGGGTAGCATTTTCCATTTGCCCAAGGGCTTTGAAACATTCCATCTCTGTCTTGAGAAGTGTGAAGTTTGCTTTTGAGAAATTTTTCACAGTGGTTTCCTTGGCTGGGGGTGGGGTCAGGATGTGGATGTCCACTGTGATTAGTTTATGGTCTGATCTTACCAACGAGGGGTTTACCTCTGGTGTGGAACATTGAGCCCCCATGTTGGTGATGACCAAGTCCAATATGTTGTCCCCTCTTGTGGGAGTGGTGACCAGTTGTTCCATGGCGTTTGAGTTTATAAACTCCAAGAACCATTGGGCGAAAGAGTTGGGACTTGAGTAATTTTCCCAGTCAATGTTTGGGTAGTTGAAATCCCCCAATATCATGGTGTTTGCTGAGACCTTCATATTCTCCAATGTTCTCAGGAATGCCGAGTGGGGGTCCTGAGACAAGGTGGGTTATCTGTAGCAGGCTACAAACTGAAAAGCAGTTTTACCTACTGTTAGTTGCACATGGATGGTTTCCGCTGCCTCGTGCAGTGCCACTAACCTGGAGGTGTGTGTATCCTTGATAAAAATGGATACTCCCCCACCTTTAGTATTTCGGTCCGAGTTCTGGGTCCGAAAAGAATGGTATGAGTTGAATCCTAGTAGTGCTGGGGTGCTCTCTGGGGCCTTGAACCAGGTTTCTGTTACTGCACAGATATCGATTTTCTCCATACTGAGGAGTGCCTCGAGTGTGTGCATCTTGAGGTTTAGACTTCTGGCGTTGAGTAGCATTACCCTTAGTTTTTTGTTTCTGGTATTGTTTATGGAGGTGGGTTTGTCTTTTGAGCCTTGCCTAAAAAAGGCACTGAGGGGGTGGCAAGAGCCTTAGCCAATATTGTAATGCCTAAGGGTGACAGGTGCAAGCCGTCCCTATTGAAGCAACGTGGCTTGTCGAGCATGTCATCCCAGGCTGATAGACATTGGATCCCCTTTGAATGACACCAATAGCTTAGCCAATTGTTAAAATTGATCATTTTGTCTTTATACTGTGGCATCATTCTTGGTGAGGGCAAGATGCTTCTCAGGGTCAGGGTCATACCGGCCTGGGCTACATGATCAGAGAGCTCTTCTATGTCTCTTTTCATGTAGTCCAGGGAGGTACATCTCAGGTCATTCACGCCAACATGGACAATGACAGAGTCATATTTGTACCTGCTGTGGAGTGACCTGAGTGCATGTGTTATGTGGCGGATCCTGGCACCCGACAGGCAGCTCACAGTGGCCTTCTCCTTGTTCAGTCTAGTGATTGGAACGTCAGTGTGCCTGACAATAGAGTCTCCAATTACTAGTGTATTAGGTGTGTTATTTAGCCTTAGGGGCTGCGACTGCGTGGCACACTGATTTTGTGAAGTATGTGATATGTGAAAGTTGTTGTGGGGTAGTGGTTGCTTGGATGTCTGCTTTGGAGGTCTCTGTTGCCTTGGCAGATTTTTATTTAGAGCCTCCGAGTATGTTTTTGTGAGTTTATGTGTCTTGTTTGCTGGTGCGATTGGTCTATGTGAGACTGGTTGTGTGGTGCAAGTGGTTTCCTTTTCCTCCTGACTGACTGTGCCAGTCTTGGGTTGAGAGAGCTCGGCCTCCAGTTTGGCTGTATAGTTGCATCTCTCACATATATTTGAGTTTGTTGGAAGGAGGAGAGTGTTGTCTGTGTACATAAGGCAATTGTAACATTGCCTTAAGACTCCCAGATTCACCAGCTGGACTGGAGAGTATACCTGAAACTGCGCTTTGGACATGCCTGGATGGTTTAAAGAACTGATTTATTGATTTTCTGGGGTGGACGAATAGGGAGCCTTGTACTTCTGGATAGTATAAGGGGGTGTAGTGCTTACGTTTGTTAGTGCTTACTGAGAAATTTGAGCAAGTGCTGAGCTGTAGAATGAAGGTTGAGTGCTTATTTTGAGAGTTTGACTAGTTCTAAGGGAAAAATTTTAGAGCAGACTTTGTGGAGCCGGGAATAGTTTAAAACTGCTTAAATGGTGCTGCACGACATTGCACGATGTGCGATGTGCAAAATCGCACAAAACCACGCTAAAGCAGGTTTTAAGGCAGGGAGTTTGAAAGAGATAGGAAATGGCCTAAAACGGCCAATAAGCTACTAGTTACTGGGCTGAGACCACTCCTCCAGGGACAGATAGGCTGCTCAGAGCTCCCCACTCTCACTGGTGAACAGAGAAGCTTCCCCTATCCAAGTAAGGATATGGGCAACACAGGAACTATGACACAGCCTAGAATTCAGCAAGACCTGAAAACTGGACTATTCTAGTTCAGAAAAGGTGGGAAACAAAGATTTTTTTTTTTTTTTTTCACTTATACAACAGAAACTAGGCACAAGAATACAGTAAATGCTTTAGATCAGCTAGCACACTAGTGTGTAGCCTGCAACAATTAAACAAGGCAAAAAAACAACTTTTAAAGTGCAAAACACAGAAAATGCAGAAAAACAAACTTTGCAGAACTCAGATAGTTAGAAAACTTGCTTTTCGGTGAGACTAAACAGCCGCTGGTAGGAAAGTAGAAAAAAATACTTATAATCTGTTAAAGTCTCTCTTTCGCTCTCTGCTGCTTGTAGAACTCTGCAGGACACCACGAGGAGCTGTGCTGAGTCTGTTACAAGCGCAAAACTACGCTAAAGCGGGTTTTAAGGCAGGGAGTTTGAAAGAGATAGGAAATGGCCCAGAACAGCCAATAAGCTACTAGTTACTGGGCTGAGACCACTCCTCCAGGGACAGATAGGCTGCTCAGAGCTCCCCACTCTCACTGGTGAACAGAGAAGCTTCCCCCTATCCAAGTAAGGAAATGGGCAACACAGGAACTATGACACAGCCTAGAATTCAGCAAGACCTGAAAATTGGACTATTCTAGTTCAGAAAAGGCGGGAAACAAAGATATATTTTTGTTTTTTTTTTCTTTTTTCACTTATACAACAGAAACTAGGCACAAGAATACAGTAAATGCTTTAGATCGGCTAGCGCACTTGAGTGTGTAGCCTACAACAATCTATCCCAAATGATTATCTGAAAACCATAAATTTTATTAGGAACACTGCAAAAATATAGGCCAAAACCCTGTTAAACCTGCCAGAAGTAGTTACATCGGTGTATTCTGGATTTTCAACTTTTTTTTTTATTTTATTTTTCCCATATTTCCATGCTGCACGTCAGTGCTCTGCGATGCTTACCAGGTTTGCGCAGTGGGACCACCCATGTATCAGACATGACCCAGACATCCAAACATAGAAACTGGATGGTTTCAGTTAAAGTTATTGAACAATGCTGTGCATTGCACAAACCCAGTAAGTTGCGCCATGCTATGCTTATACCATGCAGTTAACAATGAGTAGTCAACTACATTGATCATGTAACTACCCCTATGGCAATATGGGTTAAGTGTTGGACTAGAGTGCAGGTGGACCTGGGTTCTACTCCAGTATGCAAACTTTTCTTATTATGGTGTGACATTGCAGCTTATCCAAATAAAGTGGTACTGTAAGGTAATAACCATTGAAGTGTATTGGTTGATTGTTTTTGCTGATATATTTGAAAAAGGTGCATGCCTCTTACCATCATGCAAACCTATATTTGCACAATGCTAAGCGGCATGCACCTTTTTCAAATGTATCAAAATCTAGACAGTGCAAGCTCTCAGTAAGCACAATTGGTGGTAAAACATGATATTTAAAGGGGAATTACCAGGAATTGCACTTTATACATTGAGGTTCAACTTGTGCAGCAATATCTGGTGTAGGTGAGGGTGCGTGATTTAGAGCACAGTGCTGGAGTGTCCAGGAGTCCAAGGTTTTATTGGACTCCTGGTTGGGGATCATGCACCATGCCTGTTGCAGGAAGACTATACTGGCTCCCAATACAAATCAGAAGCCTGGATTAGTTTGGCAAGGGCTCTTACCAGTGCGATTGGTAACTCCTGCACCAGTGAACAATGTCATCACCACTATGATGACCTCCATAGGAAAAAGACGGATACCCTTGATCAGTGGATCAGGGTTTGCCAGGACCTCGAATGTGAGGTCCCATGGTAGGCAATTAGTGAGGATGAAAGAAGCATGCGTTAAATAAGGATTATATAAAGCATTGTTATTGCAGCCTTAACAGTTATAGATGGATTAGTTGCTATATCATACGTTTTTAGGAATTTGGAAATGTATATCTGAACAGTAAAAGCAAGTATGCATGCATTACACTGTGGCATGGCTTTCATTACTACTTTTTGCTGAAAACCCAGATTTAAGAATCACTGCTTTGCTCTGGTCATTGCAGGATTCATGGTTGTCTGGCAAATTCTTTATATTGAAGTCAATAAATAATTAGTGTAAAAATGTTATGTTAACACAAATACTATGCAACTACCCATGGGTGTAATAGCAATATTTGAAAAATATTCCTAATTATGGATCCTTGGTGGTGCAGCGGTTAGCGTTGCCACCTCACAGCAAGAGGTTCTCTGGTTCGATCCTCGGCTGGAGTGCCTTCTGTGTGGAGTCTGCATGTCCTCCCTGTGGTCGCGTGGGTTTTCTCCGGGTGCTCCGGTTTCCTCCCACATCCCAAAGACATGCTGTAGGTGGATTGAACACACTAAATTGGCCCTAGGCATGAGTGTGAGCGTGTGTGTGCCTTCTGTGGAAGGTTGGGCATCAGGCTGGCAACTCGACACTGTAAAAGTCCACTGCCAATCATGAGTGAACGGTGATCCGCTGTGGTGACCCCTAACCGGGAAAAGCCGAAAGAAGAAGAAGAGGAAGAAGATGATGGATCCTTGTACACACAGTATTTTATGATTTGTGAAGATATCTTGCTCTAAAAGGTGGAGAGGTGTGGTCTGAAATGCAAAGCAACAGTTGCACATTCTCAGATAACAGTGACCATGAGTCTATAAAGTGTAAAACGAAAGAGTGTTTGCATTATGTTGTATTCCAATGGAAAAGTACAATATTGCAGTAGACACTGCTTGTAGGTTATAATACCAGACTCCCCAGATGCAAAAATCATCTGATTACAATACCATGTTAGCTTTTCATCAATAAAAAATACAGTACTGTTATTTGAAGTGCAGACCTCCAGACTTGTGGTTTCAGTGGCCTGCTGTCAAGTGTAATCTCTGTACATGAAGTCCAAGTAATAAAGAAAATTCTTAGTAGTTGTTATTGTTTAAAGTACACTGTAACAGAATACAATACAGTTATTTTTGAAAGCTTGTATAATGTGTGAAGTTACTTATGTTCTCCATTTTTTGTCTCACCCCACTCCATGTCTTCTTTTTGTTATTTCTGAATTATTTATTTTATTATGATTTCTTTGTTATTATTATATTATTTCTTTATTCATATTAAAACTTATTATATCATTTTTTATTATTTTCTATGTTTTGTTTATTATGTATAATTTTATATTCTGTTATTAAATACTTTTTCATTTTTATTATTTATCATTCTATTTACATTAATATGATTGAACACTTTTTGTAATGTTTTTTTCTTTTTTTAATCTTTGATTAAATTTGTTTCATGTTTTATTTCATTTTTGCTTTTTTTTTCTTTATGTTATTACTACAGCACAGCAGGGTAATCCGGTTCGTGGTGATCCGCATATGCTCGCTCCACCTGCTGCATCACCAAGGTCCAGCACTTCTGGGCTGTCATCTGGTGGCACCCCCCCCCCCCACTGTCCCTGCCCTACCTGGACCCTGAGGTAGATCTGCCCCAGAGGCCAGGCATGCTGTCTCCTCTGGGAGCAGAGGCAAAGGGGTGCATACATCACCTATGCAGAGTTGCCAGATGTGGTGCATAGGACTGTGCACCAGACCATGGGCACACACCTACTCCAGATGGAGACCATACTGTCCACCCTTGTACAACAGACTGGCCATAGGTGCAGTCGTTGTCCACTGCAGCCAGCAGCACAGTGATGTAATAGTGCTGACAGTCCAATGGGTGAGGACTTGAGTCACACTGTTACCATGCTGATGTCCATGGGACCTCGATTCACCTACCTCCACCCTAACCAAGGTGTTCACCCCCGTCTTGTGTCCTTCACTGACCCTGTCTTTGTCTTGTATGTCTTGTTTGTCTGCAAATGCTTCCTCACCTTCCAATTTGCCTGCCCCAGACTTGTCTGTGTCCCTTCCCCAACATTCCACTCTCTCCTTTAACAAAAAAAAAAAAAAAGGGCACCTGTCCTTAAAAAAAATATCGTCCCATACATAGCTTTCCATTTTGCAGATGTGTCTATTTGACACACCTAATTAGGTCCAATTGACTTCACAATGCAATTATGTTGTTGTCACCCCTCTCTCTGGAGGTGACACTACAAATACAGCTTAAAATGTGAACATGTGCCCAGTTGTCACTGTTGAAGAAATGGATAGCTATGGTTCTTACCTACACCCTTCCTGCACATTCCTACCTTCCTTTCACTTTGTTTTCCCCCTGTTTGCTCCCCATTTCACCACTTTCCTATTTTCCCTTTTCTTTTTTTAAAAAGAATTATCTTGTGATGGTCATCACTAAGCAATGTTAAGTGGCAGTAGTATCAGTGACTGTATGTAAAAATATTGTACACACTTGTAAAAGTTATTCCGACACCCTATTTCAAACCCAATACCGTTCAACTTCATTAACAATGCACTAACCCGGTAAGCCACAGAGTCAGTTAATTAACAGATGTTTTCTAAACAATCAGTACTAATTGTCACATATTTCCAATTAAGCAATGATCAGCAAGTCTGAGAATATATTAATTCAATAACAGGAATAAACTTTTCAGCTTGGCATAGAAATACATCTGGACAAAGCCATACACAATGGGGGATGTAGGGCCATCAGTACAGTGACATGCTGTCAATATTGCTCCAACAAACTTAGGTAAATGACATAACATATATTTCATGATTATTAATTGATTTACTTAAGTAGCAGACGTAATACACAATACAGGTGACATAACATGTGGGGAATGTGTAGAGCATTAGACGGCAGTGCAGATGGCCCAGGGTATCCAGACTTCTTTTATATTGTTGTGACATTGCAGTTTATACAAATAATGTGTTAGTATAAGGAAATTACAGTGGAATAGCATTTTTCATAAGTTATTTTTGTACACATTTACAAAAATTGCTCGCCGTTTAGCATCTCGCAAACCAATGCAGTAGTTTTAACATGTGCACACGATGCTAAGCAGCACACACTTTTTTGAATCTATCAAAATTTATATAGTGCACACTGTCAATAAGAGAGATTGGCAGGAAAAACATGCTGTTTCACTTGTAATCATTTATGGCCTTCTACAAATAAAATATTGAACACGCCACCTTGCTTTTTCTGATAAATCTTCTCCATTTATTTTCACTAATGCATTTTCTGTAGGCTGGTGCACAGCACGCAACAACACACAGAAATGATAATACAGCTATAATGGAAGCCAGTACCATGGTCTTCAAACCAAAGGACTATATCACTGTTTTAACACATGGTACCACACAGTCAGTTGAAAAGCAAGTATTTTCTAGGATACTCAACACAAACTGTTATTTGGTATGTAGTAATACATACATATATACTTGTTGCTTCAGTAACTCTGTTGTGGGGTGTGGTCAAGGATTTAGCTTATTAAAGCATGATCACGCTCCACATTTTGGGTCCAGATGGTACCAGGTTCAAAAATGGCATCATGTAATGCCTTTATTTGTTTCTTTGCATATGCGTTAGTATGTTGGAATAGTATTTTAGGTTGTACTTTTACAAGTGCACATGAGCATCTGTGTGTTGCTACATGTTACTGATATCCAATAAAAGTGAATAAGTTACTTTTTATCATTATGGCAGCATGCTGTGCACCATGCACCATCTCACAATAATTCTTTGGCAGTGCAAGCCTGTGATCACAACTATATGGCCATGTCCATGAGGGAGCATACATTATATATTACACCTTTGTTTTGTGTTAGATGCATGTGTTGTAGAATTAAGGAGATCCCATGGTTGTAATGATTGTTGCTGAGCTTGGTTGTGAGGAAACACATGAATGGTTAAGTTTCTGTACAGACAATTATACTATGCCCTCAGTTTGTAATGTTTCCACATGTAGTCTTAGGTCACACAAAGAATAAGGGAAATGTAGAACAGTAAGAACACAGATCTATGTGTGTGATGTAATAGTTAACATACCTAAAATCCAAAGAAACAAGAACAGCATGTAAGTAAACCAGGCAGGATACAAAATACAAAACAGTTGTAAAAAAATCCAAAGCCTGGAAAAGTTGAGGTAAAATGCAGTTATTTATTCCAACAGGAAAAAAATCACAAAGCTTTCGGGATCAACCCTTCATCAGTATGTAAAAAAAAAGAAATCAAATACCTTAATTTGAATAGTAAAGTCAAACCATAAAACTAATCACATGACACAGTTGTATTAAGCACTTTAGTTTAAAGACACATATACAAGTAAAATGTTACTGAAAGTCAGTATAGCCATAAAATAAGTAAAATATTTAATTAACACCCATCCACAGAAGATGTTATTTCAAAGTTAACTGTCTTCATTTTAAAATAGGTTTAATGCTTACTGCTGTAATTTAAATGAAGGCATTTGATGTCTTTTTTACACACTGATGAAGGGTTGATTCCGAAAGCTTTATAATTTTTTTTCTGTTTAGAATAAACACTGCATTTTACCTCGACATTTCCATGGTTTGGATTTTATTACTATAGTTAACATACCTTTCAACCTCTTACAGCAAGAAATCTGGACAAAGCCATAATTAATGTAGGAATAAAGAGGCAAAAAGTTGGTCAATGTTTAAATATTCCCCTTACAAAATTAGAATGTTGATGGAATAACAATTTTGCATTAGCATGAATTTTCTGAAGGGTATGACATCCACAAATCAAATGTGTGCCGTTATTTTCTGACTTCCTTCTTAATGATTTAACAATCATTTTGTAGAAACCAACATTTTATGAGGAACAGACTACAAATATGTTATAAAAAATATGAACATTCTTCAGAAATCTGCACAGTTGAGAGCTATGATAGACATAGCAAAAATGCAATGATTATTGCACTGAGTGTACACGCATATGTTTCCCTCTTTTACCTATTTGCGCATATGTAAGCAGTACACAAACATGAGGCGCATTGCTAACATCCAGCCTTCCTATTATGTAATGTATATGACTTACTGTAGCCTACTCCTATCACTACTCCAAGCCATCATTTACGAATTGCTACAGGCAATAATTTAATGTATCCGGTGTCTGCTATTGCCAGTCTGACATAACTCTCATCTATTTATTTCCTTTTTTGCAGTTTTACGCATCAAGCAAGATATTTAAACATTATTAAAACTGCTTTCAGCATGGGACGCATCATGCAAATGTGCAATAAAATATAAAGATGAAGACATTATGGTACACAGAGTCATAGTGTGTAAGAAACACTAACTATTGCAAAAACACCTCCAAAATTTCAACTTACATCAGGATTTGAACCCTCAGCACCATTAAAGCTTCATCAAACAGGATGGTTGCCTTAGTCCTTTTGGCCACAGAAGCAACTTTCCAGAACTGGGGTCATTCCTCACACAACCACCTTCATAAGAATGTACTCTTCTATCAAACCTTGCACTGTATATTGTACAAGCACTGCCCTGAATTATATTTAGACATAAAGCAATTAGTAGGCACAACTTCTGTCATAACTATGATTACAGATATATATATCTCTGTCTTACAGTTCTGTTTTTGTGGGTGGGAGACAAAACACATTTACTGTTAAGTTGCAAACTAGTCTGAAGTCAGGAAACTGCAATGGACTAGACTCACTTCCTAACTTCTCTCTTTCATGATGTACCAGTATTCAGCTGTGGTTGGACTCTGTGAGTGTTTCATGACTGATGCATAATAATTACATATGGTAACATTGTAGTAATATAAGTGTCTATACTTGTACTCATATGTTAACTTAAGTTATCAACAAAAGCACCATTATATATTTGCATACTGTAACAAGGTAAAACATACAAGGATATGTCATAATAGTCTTCAACATACAATCTAGGTTCAGGCCTTACCTTTCAAATGCGGCATTTGACACAGCATTAGTTCAGGGATGACTCTGTCTAATGCAAGCAGTACACAGCCAATGCATGTATAGATAAAGGTTGTGTGAGTTGCCTGGCATCAAGTTTAATATATGTACAGTATGTGAGTAGGAGGAAAGTATTAGACCCTAGGTGGGCAGTGAATGTGCTATATATTTTCTCTTAGCCAAAGTAAGGCCATACTGAGCACACCTATGTCTACCTACAAAGACAGCAGCTGGGGATTCCTCCTCCGAGTCTACCTGTGACTGTGGCTATGGTGACCTAGACATTGTTGGGGGGATGTGTGTCCCTTCCCTTTGCTGAGCCTGCTGTTTCCACAGGATCAGATTGTGCAGCATAGCATGAACTGTGAATATTTGTGTACATGTGTGTGGAGTTTACTGCAAGGCTCCAGCAGTTATAGCTAGGTACTGGAACCATGACTTCAGAAGCCCAAACACATGCTCTATGATGTTCCTAGTTTGTGGGTGTGCCTCATCATGGCATTCTTCCATGGGTGCGTATGTATTTCTAATGGGTGTCATCATCCACAGATCCAGGGCATCCCCAGCATCCCCTTGTAAATGGCCCTGTGGGATGTACCCCCCTAGCCAACATCTGGTTCAGCTGTGATATGTTCCAGGTATGGGAGTCATGGTAACTGCCAGGGTTGCCAGCACACGCATTCAAGATAATCCCCTGGGCATTGCACATGGCATGGCAGTTGATGGAGTGGTATCCTTTATGATTAATTTAGATTCTACCCTGCTCACAAGGAGGTGCCTTGATGTGTATAATGAGTGTGCTACACAATAGAAGTGTTGCATATTGCTGGTCCTCTCCTCAGCAGTAAGTGGAAAATATATGTGTTCACTGACCTGTACAAGCATAGAATCCATGAACTGGCGGAGGATCCTGGATGCTGATGCCTGTGATACACCCATCATGTTTATTTATTTATTTAACATTTGTTAACCGGGAAAGTCCGAATGAGAATGAGAATTTTCAGCAGAGGCCCGGGAAGAAACACAACAGACGTGTGTCTTTGTAATATGGGAGGAAACCAGAGCACGCAGAGAAAACCCACACGAATGCAAGGCGGACACGCAGACTCCACACAGAAGGCACCCCAACCAAGAATTGAACCGGAGAACCTCTTTCTGTGAGGCGACAATGCTACTGCTGCACCACTGCGCCATCCCCAGCTGGTCTTTGAAAAGTACCTGTAGCTAATATTCTAAGGACTACACATACCATAGTTTCCACTGGGATGGGTTCCCCTTGGTTGGCTCAGGCTCCGAGGTGAGGCTGGCAGAGCTCATACAGTTTTTTCAATGTGTCCCTTTCCACCCTGTAGCACTCTACAATCTCCAGCTCATGTAGCACCTGGAAGGTTACCCTAGACCTGAACACTGTTCTCCTTCTCGGCCTAGGCCTATTGTCATCAGCACCAACAGCATTGACTTCAGCCTTGAGCACATACAGACATAGAGTAGCTGCAGCAGCCCCTAGAATTATGTCAGTTAAAAGTTCCAAGTCTCTACTTCAATGTTGTTGAAGTATTGAGGGAAAATCAGAATGTAAGCTGTATGCATACTTTATACATTTTTTGAGTAGAACCACCATGTGGTATTGGCTAATTTAAATGAAATTTACCTACTTAGGATCTCATTAACTGGATTTAAAACTCCTGCTGCAGTGCACAGTATTTTGCTCCGTGTAACGATGTGCGGCAGAGCACAGCTGTGCATGATGAAAGTAAAGCATGTAAAAATTGATGTCATTTCATCCCTATTGTCATGATACGTACAGAATACACTAATTACTGATAATTGCACTTTATTTTATGACATACCATGTTTGTACAGTATGATTACAGTTGACATATCCTATACTTGAATCCAATACTATCTGTACCCCAGTCCAATACCTAGAAGCTGTCACCACAAGAGTACTCAAGTAAAGGCTTCTAACTAGAGGGAGTTAGTAGAGCACAGCCCCGCTTACTGGGTTTGTGTGATGCCCAGAAGTTCTCATCAATATTGACTGAATGCATCTGGTTTCTATTTTTGAATGTCTAGCTCATGTCTGGTACATGGGTGGTCTGCTGTCAGAAATAACGATTGTATAATCATTGCTGTTTGTCAAAAGCGGCCCAATAAAATAACAGCAAAGTTACCTGACACACCCCACTGATGTCATCAACAATCATGGGAAACATAAACACCGTGTAGGCACTTACATGGAGTGAACAGCCCTACATGGTCCCTGTTTTTCGTGATTCAACAAATCTACTGCTTTTTTTAATCATTTGCATAATAACCATCCTGACAGCCTAGAAACTACATGGATAGTAGCCATGTAAGCTGGGCAACAGCATGGGAACACGGAGTTAAAGACACAATGCAGGGTATTACTGCCTGCTGTGGCAATACATCATATCCCTCTTTTAAATTACATTATTATTATTATTCCTTTTCAAATGTTTTGTGCATAGTGGCAAACTGCACAAAATTATTTTTTCATGGAAATTATAAATTAATAGTGATCTGACACACCACCATGATTCTTTTGGACATCCTCTGCCATTAAATGAGTGTTTTTAGCTTTTCATGGGCATTCTGTCCATATTCCACAATGTCTACATGCCCTTACTTCCATGTAGGCTCCTGTACGTGGAAATACACTTCCAACATGGGCATGGAGCATACATGGTTGCGTGTAGGGTTGTTGGATTGCTGCACCATGTTGGACCAGATCATTAGCATGAAATTCAGCTGCTTGTGTTGAAATTTGCATACCATGAACCTAAACTTTCCTTTGATCCATGTGAATGTGTGTGATTGGGCGCCGCTACACAGACTTCATTAAATCTAAAACTCACTGCGCTCATGTTCGCATCGCACAGAGGACATTGCTCCCTGCATTCCCTTACTTTTGTAACTATCCCCAGAATATCACTCTTGTCCATAGAATAAATAAATGTGATGAACTGAATGTCTGTAAATCAGTGTTCAGTGAATCAGCCTATGAAAAATGGGTTTTACTGAAAAGCGGTTCTCTTTTTTCATAACATCTTTTGCTCTCTGGACTTCAATGAGAATGATGAACACGTTTTCTTGCAGGAAGAGTCTCATGCTGATCTGTCTTTCTCTTTTTCTCTGGGTAAGGTCTTAGGTGTTTAAAAATCAATAGTCACGCATCTACTGTTTCAGCATCTCATGAAAGAGTAGACAAGAAGAGAATGCACAAGACAGATACATAATTTTTATGTGGTATCCATCACCAAAATTGACATTTATGACTTGAATTATGCAGTGTATCACCTGAAAATGTTATTTTGATAGCTAATTTTATTTATTTTTTTATTGAAATAGTCATTTTGTGCAATCAAAAGTACTTTAAGACCATTCATTTGCCATTTTATTTTCCTGAACAGGAGTCTAAGTGTATGTAGGACTCTTAAATGTCTATTACAACCCCTACCCAAAAAAAAAAAATTGTAAAAAAATTTCAAGGTTTAAACTTGTGTGTGTGTGTGTGTGTGTGTGTGTGTGTGTGTGTGTGTGTGTGTGTGTGTGTGTGTGTGTGTGTGTGTGTGTGCGCGTATGTGTGTTTGTGTGTGTGCGTGTGAATATATATATATATATATATATATATATATATATATATATATGTATATATGTATATATATATATATATATATATATATATATATATATATATAGGGTCTATATTATATATTTGAACTTTCTAAACTTCAAATCCCATATGTTCGACAACATATGATCGAAGTTTAAAAGTTCGAATATATAATAAAACAAAAAAAAAACTTACCTTAATGGTGCAGGCAGGGGGGCATGCCCCCCTGCACCCCCCCCCACACCCCTACTTAAATATGCCAACTGCGAGATCGCACTTCGGTGCAGAAAAGGGAAATTCTCCCATTCTGCACCGAATGGTGCCATTACATTTAACCTTCGAACGCTTGAAATTTCGATCATATGGTGTCGGCCATATGCCATTCGAAATTTTAAGCGTTCGTGGTTCTAATAGGAACTCTATATATATGTGTGTGTGTGTGTGTGTGTGTGTGTGTGTGTGTGTGTATATATATATATATATATATATATATATATATATATATATATATATGGGTCTACCTCACATAATCATACATCCAAATGCTCGACTTTGATATGGTCGAGACCATATGATCGAACATTTGAATGTTTGAAAATGTGAAAAAAAAGAAATAAACAAAAAAAACTAAATAGTGCTAGCAGGGGGGCAAGCCCCCCCCGCACCCCCCCCACCCACCACTATTTAAATATACCAACTCCGAGATCGCACTAAAGTGCGGTAAAGGGAAATCTTCCCATTCTACACTCTATGGAGATCCCCATTCAGACCGGTCGAGCTTTTAAAAGTTCGAGTATATGGTCTCATCCATATGAAAGTCAAGCTTTTAATAGTTTGACCATATGAAGGAGACCCATATACATATATATATATATATATATATATATATATATATATATATATATATACATACAAACAGCACTGATGTCAGCTAACTCATAATCAGCAAAATAATATCAGCAAAATAATATCATAAGTGCAGGATATTAACAGTACATTATATCACCGCAGGCTGATTGTTGTACTGCTGCATAATTCTAGTAGTAAAGATATTGTTATTGTGCCGATACTTAGTTTAAATCGTGTTGTCTACTGTGCAAGTTTCTGTTTGTGCAGTACATACCTCTTAGGTTCTGTTCCTGCTGTATACCCTACCTTCCTGTACCATAGTCGCTATCTGTGTGATTTCTCAGTGTGCATCAGCAATGCTTCTTTTCTTTTGGAAGATAGCTCCCTTCTTTGAGTAGGCATATATAATTCTTGGGGGGGCTTTGTTTCCTACATTTGGGGGTGCAAGGGGGCTTACTCTGCAAAACACTTGTAAAAGTACTATTTTCTTAATTTTGTGAACCTGACAGGGGTGGCTCGTCCTATCGGACTGCCGGACTGCAGCCCTCCCACCTAGAAAAAAAAATCTGTACAACATAAAAAACACAAGTCCCGATCCTCTGCACATGTGCAGACAACTCAGACTGTCTTTATCAGCAGTCCAGATATGGGCAAAGAGGTACCCAGCAATCATTGCTGTGAGATATCAGGAATCTGTGCGGTGACGACCGCACAGAACAGAGGAGCTCCGGACTGCTTCAGTCGCAGTCAGAACCAATGAGGAGGACTGAGCTGCTCTCACGGGACATTCAGTGTGCGGGCTTCATGGGATTACTGCTGGACAAAGGCTTCAGGTAGGTGTTCAGATTGTGGGCTTGCTTCATTCGCTGGATTACTTCATGAAACCGGGTAGGTGTTCGTTCGGCGGTCGCTGGAGTTTGGGTAGGTGAAGGGTTTATATCGCTGGGGTTTTATACTACTGAACAAAGTGTGTTTGTGTGTGTGTGTGTGTGTGTGTGTGTGTGTGTGTGAAATGCCCCAGTTACTATATACTGGTGGCAAGAGAGAACAAATGGTGGTGGGTAGAGATACTCAGGCTTGAACCCTGTACCTTGTATGCAGGTGTTAAGGACCTGAATTCTCTACCCACCACCATTTGTAAAACAAATTGCAGATTTTTGACTCATATTTGATCTGATCTGTTCCTCATAATATCTGTGGTTTCTAAATGTTGCAAGGCTTGATATTTGATGGTGCAGTGGTATCATTGTTGCCTCACAGCTGCAGGTTCTCAGGTTTGATTCTTGGCTTGGGTGCCTTCTGTGTGGGGTCTGCATCTTCTCCCTGTGTTTGTGTGGGTTTGCTTTTGTGTCCTCCCATGTTACAAAGACATGTCTGCATTATCTCTTCCTGGGCCTCTGCTGAAAATTGTTTTTTTGTTCCAAGTCAGACTGTCCTTTTTAACAAATGTTAAATAAAATTGACAGGCATTTGAATTTCAGACCATATTCTTCAGAAAATACATAGTAACACAACCTTTTATTCTAGCAATTTTCTAAGTTTATAAGACGAATATTTGAAATTTGTCCTTATTTTTGGGACTGTATTACCCTATTATTGGCTTTGTCCAGGTTTTTTGTGTTAAGGTTGACAGATATGGCAAGAACTGAATTCACTGAATATGTTTGAGGGCTGTATTCCCTCATTACTGGGTTTGTCCAGGTGTTTTGTGCTAAGTGGTTGACAGCTATGGTAAGAACTGAATTCATTAAATGATAGCCATTTAAGTTTCAGTCTTCCTCTCTTTCACAAAGCAGCTGATTTGGCATAGTGGTATGTTGCTCTGACTGTTTTGCACAGGGACCTTGGCAGTAAAATGTATGGTGGTAACAGCATTTTTCTTTCACAAAGCAGCTGATTTGGCATAGTGGTATGTTGCTCTGACTCTGCAGGGACCTTGGCAGTAAAATGTATGATGGTAACACAGCATTTTATTCTAGCAGCTTTCCAAGATTATACAAGCAATGTTTAATGTGTCCCTGGTTTTTGGCCTTTTGACCCCCCTCCCAATAAATTTGGCTTTCTCCAGATTTCTTGTGCTGCGAAGTTGAGATGCAGTTGAGTAGTGAGTAGATTTTCCAAGGAGCTGAGAGAGCTGCAGGGGAAGAGAAGTTTAGTGCTGCTTATGCTAAGTCATCTTGCATTGTTAATAGCACAACAGGTTGTGTACTTGCTTTTGATGCAGGAGGTTGTTGGTTCTACTCCCACAAGGGGTGAATGCTGCCGTACTGAAAAAGTTAAGATACTAACTATGAGCCTGTTATCAGTTTGCCATCCATTTCCTATTGCAATATTACTAGCTTATCATTTTTAATGTAATATAGGCAATTTATTCCTCAGGGGCATCAGACACTTTATTTTTCGATGAAACCATGAAATATAAAGGTGTTTGCTAGCAGCAACCTCTTCATTAGTTACAGATTTATTTAATGTGGAATTATTTAGATTACTTTTTTACTTCTTCAGAGATTGTGCATATCTACTGATAATGGTGGACTATAGAATTGTGCATATTTACTGATAATGGTGGACTGTAGAAGTTTGAGTAGTCGTTTATGGTGGAAATGTTCTGAACTGGGCAGTTTTGTCATTATGGGTGCATGCATTTTGTTTCATTGTTTACTGGAAAGATGTTCAAAACAATTGGAAGGTGTATCAAAGAGCACGTGTATGTTTCATATGCAAGGGGCCTATGATTTGAAAACAGCCCAGAATTAATCTGTATCTGCCACTTGTAGAATGTATTTTCTTTGAATGTGGGTTTCAATGCTGTTTCAGTGAATGTGAGTTTCAAGGGCAGAAAAGTTTTAATGCTAAGTTTGTTTAGCAAATGTCTTAGTGTTTGTGCTGTAAAATGCAAAGTAAAACTTTCAAATGAAGTCCAAATCATCATAGAAGTAAATCAGTATGCACATCAGTGTCTATGGTAAATGGAGTGAAATAGCCAAGTAATGGATCATTGGAATGGCTGCAGGGGGAGGCTCCATTCGACCATGATTTTGTGAGGGGGAAGGGCGGCAAACTTAAAGACAGCCCCAGCTGAACTATACCTCCCAACTGTCCAGATTGTCAAAGAATGAATAGATTTTTGCTTCTTATTTTTGGTTTGTTCCTCATAAAATTTGTGGTTTTCTAGCAAATCATTTAGGAATTAAGTCACTAAATAATGACACACTGAGTTTCAGACTTCATAACCTTCAGAAAAATGCATGCTAAAGTAAGACCTGTTCTATCAACTGTCTCAGTTTATACAAGAGCAATTTTTAGTACTGTTTATATGTTCCCCCAATATATTTGGCCTTGTCCAGATTTATTGCATTAACAGGTTGAGAGGTACATGCAAATAAATTGCTTTATAGAATTAGGCATGGCCAAACCTCTCAACTGTCCCTGATTTTGGCTCAAAATGTTGCTCTTCCCCCTAATAATCCCTCCACAAAATAGCAATTTTGGAAGAAAACATGGAGGGTTTACAATTAAGAAATAACTGTAACAATCAGAGTTATAGATTACTTTTATTTCAGAAATGCATGTAGATTATTTTATTTTGTCAGCTGCTCAAGTTAGCAGTACTAATATTAAAGTGTCCCTTCTTTGACAGGTTCCCAGCTGTATTGTGTGGCTATTTTATATTTTTACATCACATTTTTGGTCCATTTTTCATAAAATAGTGTTTTTTTTTGGCAAATTAGTGACAAACCATTAAAGACTGAAGTTAGAAAATAATGACAGACATTTGAGTTTCAGATTTCATACCATTCAGAAAATTCATACTAATGCAAGATCTATTCTATTATCTTTCTAAGTTTATAAGAGCAATATTTAAACATTGGCCTTATTTTTGGGCCTTTGTCCCACTTCTTTATATGGCTTTGTCCAGATTTCTTGCTCTGAGGTTGAGAGGTATGACAAATATGTCAGGGTCATCACAGTCAGCCAGAGACATTTCAAATTGTGACATACTTGTTGCACCCCACTCCCCCATGTAGTGACTCTGGATGTGTCGAAGCAAGGCAAGAAGTAGTTATGCAGTGTAAATGTGCAGAGTATCCCCCCCATCCAAGGTAGACACAAGTACTAGAGTGGCTTTTTATCTGTCCTTGATTTTTGCAGAATGGTCTGGTTTCTGTCATATTTTTTGTACTGTTGATTTATGCTTATTACTCAAAGTGCCTGTTGCTCTGTGTTTAAGTAGCAATACTTTAATGACCATCAGGTAAGCTTGGCTGAGATCGTAAGATGCAAGTAAGCTTTAATAAGCATACTGTTAAAGAATTGCCAACATTGAAAGCCTTTCTGTTGTTGCCATGTAGAGAATACTTAACTATATAATGTATAAGCCTTGGGTATTGAAATGCATATGACAGTATTTGTAATAAAGGACAAGATTACATTATTTTAAGAAGCTCATTACACGTGGAGACTTCCAGTCATCTTTGCAGGCTTTACCCGTAAACTAAACAGAATGCCAATCGTGTGGTCCATAACCTGTACAGTAATCCTTTTAAGCAATGTATCTTGAGCTTATTTCTTGTGTGCTTTTCATTTTTTACTTTGATCATGTTTTCCCCATGAAACAAGTAGATAGTTGTCAGGCAGCAGGTCTTTTTTTGGATAAGAAACGTTTTTACAAGTGGGGGCATCAGAGATTTCTACTTTCAGCATATTACTTGGTACTTTAATAAAGCTGAATATAAATTATAATTAGAACTGCAGTGCAAGAAGTGGTTTGAGTTGCGTGCTGCTTGTTTTTCTTATACTTGATTTTGACTGGCATTCCATTAATGTATTTAAAAAGTAATTTATTTTTTCATGCCTCACAACCTTTTTGTTTCCATCTAGATATTAAGTAAGCTGTCATGCAGCCAATGCATTGAAATATTTTTATTCTTCTGCACTTCATTTTGTCTTGATTGGACTCTCATAATGACGGTTTGGCACCCAGGGCAGTGTATTTAGTTAGTTTTTGTGGTTTTTGAGCATAGCTCCTCCCCTTTCTAGTTGGCCACACCCCTTCCCATTGACCCCACCCTTTCAGCTGTCTCCTGCAGCCCCCCTTTGATTTGAAGTCACCAGCCGCCACTGGAAACTGATCATTTAAAATTACTTTAAGCAGAGCTATATCTGTGACAGTCTTGCTATAATCCAATGTCATTTTTTTCAAGGAGAGTTTCAATATTATGTACTGTCTATATCCTGCACTTAAGATATTATTTTGTTGATCATGTGCTAATCAGCATTATAGCTGTCTGCTTATTTTTTAGTATACCTATATGTGTATCTGGGTGTAGTAGAAAACATCAAATACACCCAGTGTCAACATGCAAACTGTCAATGTAAAAACATTGAAAATATCAATGTTCAACACAGCTACACATGTGCTAAGAAATTATCCCACCTGGATATAATATCCTAAGAGTTGACAGAGTAGCTAAGAAAGGTGGTGAGGTTGCTATTCTATTTAAATCTGGCTTGCAATTAACTTACAATTGCAATATATCCCCAGACTCCAATACTGAAATTATCATCTCTAAACTTGAACTTAACAATGTTAAATCAATCTATATTATCTGTATGTATTTGCCCCCTGGTAATAACATAGCCACCTTGGAAAATATCCTCTGCTGGCTATCCCAACACCTGACTCAAGAAACCATAATCCTAGGTGATATA
Source organism: Protopterus annectens (assembly GCF_019279795.1). NCBI lineage: Eukaryota > Metazoa > Chordata > Ceratodontiformes > Protopteridae > Protopterus > Protopterus annectens. Next base: position 1,509,706,996 of record NC_056741.1, read on the forward strand.
AATTTAGACTGGAATTCCTATAACAGTACTCTTCCGACCACCCACATAAACCTATATGGTTTCTCTCAAACCATTACCTCCCCTACCAGATTAAATAAAGCTAACAAGAAAGCAAGTATATTAGACTGGATTCTCACAAACAATCCCACTCACTACTATGAGTCTGGAACCCTTCCCGATGATTTAAGTGACCACTGACTTACCTACATCATCAGACTAAAAGCAAACACCCCTACTCCAATCTCTATCAAACAAATTAGATCCAAAAAAAAATTAACCCTGACCTGTTCCAAATGGAACTAAGAGCATGCAATTGGGTTCCCTTAAAACAACTTCCATTAGATGAAGCTGGTAATTTCTTTAATTCTACCTTCCTAGCCATTCTTAATCACCACGCTCCATCCAGATCTATTAGAATTAAGGCCAAGTCTGCCCCATGGCTTTCTTATGGAACCAAACCAAACACAAAATTAATCTCAGAAATAAACATTGGGCCAAATGGAGAAAGACTAAAAACCCTGCTGACCAACAAACCTTTAGACAGAAATGACACAAAGAAGGCCATACTCTCTGATGAACAAAACTACTACTTACAATATCAACAACATAACCACAACGACCCACAGAAATTCTGGGCTAGCATTAAGCAGTTACTCCACCCAGGTCAAGCGACTACACCTAACCCACAAAATACAGATAGGAAAAATCCCATCCATACAGCTAATACCTTCAATACCTTCTTTACAGATGCTATCCAAACACTAGCTAGTCAACTATCACATAATACCTTCACATTACCATCATACTCCTCTACCCCACCTCTCACTTTTCATTTCAAACCTGTCCCAACCACATTTATCCAAACCCTACTGAATAAACTGAAACCATGCTCCTCTTTTGCAGACCTACTGCCTTCTGAATATCTACAGCTATCATCCAAGGCTGTTGCCTGTCCTATTTCCATACTGATCAACAGAACTATTGCTGAAAGTTACATCCCCACCTTATGGAAAGTCTCCCATATTATCCCCCTACATAAAGGTGGACATTCCACTGAGCTATCAAACTATCACCCCATTGCATTACTTTTGCCTTTAGCTAAAATTATGGAAAAATGTATCCATAAACAACTACTCCACCACTTGATAGAAAACAATCTGCTTTCTAACTGTCAACATGGTTTCAGACCTTCACACATTACTACCACTACCCTCCTTTCCTTTACTGACTACATTAACAGGAACCAAAACCTGAATAATCTTTCTTCTGCTCTATTTATCGACCTGTCTAAAGCATTTGACATGGTAAACCACCAGATTCTCATTAACATACTTAAATCTCTGTCATTAGACCCACTTTCCATAAAATGGTTCCAATCCTACCTTAACAAACGACAGCAAGCAGTACTTTGGCATAACTCCTTATCCACCAAACTACCTCTTTCCTTAGGTGTCCCTCAGGGGTCCATACTAAGACCTCTTCTTTTCTCTATATTTATTAATGACCTTCATCTAGCTATCCCACAAGCCACTTGTATACAATATGCTGATGACTCCACATTATTATGCTCAGCTACATCCTCCCATGACCTTCACTCTCTCACCCAAAAAATATTCAACATAGTTGAACAATGGTTCACTCAGTGTTGCCTTCTTTTGAACCCAAAGAAAACCAAACTCCTCCTCTTCACTCCAACTCAAAAGTCCTCTCCTCTACATTTCTCTGTGGCATCTACCAATGGCACAATAATATCTCCAGACTTCACCACCAAACTACTAGGGGTCACCATCGATAATAACCTTAACTTCAACATCCACATCAACAATACTATAAAGACTGTCAACAAAAAACTGGCACTCTCTATAGGATTAAATGCTTCCTTTCTCCTACTGCTAAAACTACTATCGCCCACACTCACTTGATCTCTACTCTCCTTTATGCCTCACCCATTTTTACTAATCTCGCCAAGAATAATCTCGGCAAATTAGAAATGTCCTATAATAACATTGCTAGATTCGCTACAGGCAACCCATTTCAAACCCACCATTGTATAAAGTTAAACCAGATAGGATGGTTAGAACTTCAACACCTGATTAAATTTCACCAACTAACCATTGCCCACAACATTCTCTATAAACCTTCCAGCACTCCAAGTTTAACAAACCTCATTACCCCCTATAAAAATCTGAATTCCTTACGCTCATCACACAAACTTCTTGTATACACCTCTAAACCTCATAACAGGGCTGGGGATTCTCTATTCTCTAATACTGTAGGCAAATCCTGGAATCTTCTCCCTAGTGACCTAACCTCACTCACCACTTTATCTCTCTTTAAAAACAGACTTAAACTCTACCTCAAATCATACTGGCTATGCCCCTGTTTCAAACCTGACTAGTCCTATACCTCTACAAACTCAACTTACCTATCTATTCCTTTCTATCCTCTGTTACATCTTCCATCTGACTATAATTTTATCTACCTTTTTCTACATTATTTATATCCTCTTTACTTACCTTTTCTTAAGTAAATCCATTCTATCTTCACTACACATACAACTTCCTTTTCTCTGTTTCCTACCTAACCTGTACTATGTCTCCATACACTCTACTCATACTATTTTTTAACTCTTAACCTCAGTGTACATCCTTTAAAAATCCTCCAGGCTTTTACTGCACTGTACCATTGTCAATGACTTTTTTTTTTTTTACTATGATAATTGCTATTTTTTTATTATTATAATACCTGACGTTTGTGTATTGTTTGTACTTATACTTTTGAAACATGTCTTTGGAGCTTTTCTCCCCGGGCCTCTACTGAAAATGGACATATATCCAGTTAGACTAGCCCGGTCAACAAATGTAAAATAAAAATAAATAAAAAGAAACAGCCTTGGCGCATGCAAAATTTAGAGATAAAAAAACAAATAAAACATTGTTTTTAATGGGGGGCAACCCCTCCTGCACCTATATACGGTTATAATTATGAAGAGTGCACACTCACTTGAGCAGATGCACTTTCGTGCTGTAAAATAAAAAAGCAAACACTTATGTGAGTTAATGTTCTTCATAACAGAGTTTCTGCTGGCAGTCTTTTGAATGGGATCACTCATAGCAGGGTAAGAGAGTTTGCCCTTACCCCATTATTCTGCAATCTCAGAGTTAGTAATACAATTAGTAGATGGTGTGGGCAGAACTTTGTGTTTTTCAGTGTTTGCTCATATGAGCTTTAGCTGTAAACTGATAGCTGCTTAGAAATTTCTACATATGAGTGTTTTCTGTTTCATGAGACAATCCTATAGTTAGACAGTTAGAGATATACAGACATATACAAATCATACCTCTCAACTTAGTAGAGCAAGAAATCTGGACAAAGCCATTAATAAAAGTAGGACAAAGTGCCAAAAATAGGGACAAATATTAAATATTGATCTTACAAACTTAGAAAGTTGATAGAATAACAGATTTTGTATCCATCCATCCTCAACCCCTTTTTCCCATTTTGCACATGAGGTTGGGGTGTCACTTCAACAGTGACAATCATCTCGAGCCAAGGTTTACACTGCCGGGTGGCTAGCCTTGCCATGGCATTAGCATGAATTTTCTGAAGGGTATGGAGTCTGAGACTCAAATGCCTGTCATTATTTTCCAACCTCAGTCTTTAATGATTTGCCATTAATTTGCCAGAAAAACAAAATTTTATGAAAAATGGACCAAAAATATGAGACAAATACCTGGACATTCTGTGAAAATCTGTACAGTTGAGAGGTATGGATTACATATATGGATATATATCTATAGATCAATATATATGTATTAATCCACATGGAAAACTGGTACTTCTTGAGTAGCAAAGTTGCTGGCAGAGCCTTGCCTCAGTTTTAGGCTGATTATATCTTTAGTCATTAAATGGAGCATACTGCAGTAGGCATCAGTCATATTTAACCCTGTTTAGTCCACTGTCATAGAATGTTGTATGCTATCTTAGACCTAGCACATGCAAAGCCCTTGTATACCTCTTGACACACTACTTACAAATTGCTATACCACTAGATATATTAATTCTTTCATGAAAATGGTGGCACATTACCTGGCACAAATGATACAAGGGAGATGCATCCACTTACTGGGACAACTAGACAATGTCCAGCTTGGTCTTGACTGGCTGTAATTATAAATACATCAGTATACCATTAACATTTATAACTCGACTGGTTGTTATGCATTTGTTAGTACTTGGTGCCCATTTTTAATATGGCAAATGATATATACTTCCTGCATCACAGATACATTGATGCACTATAATAAATGTGCATAACTGGTGGCAGTAGATATATAAAGTATTTGTATCAAGTAGGCACTAGCTACGTAAGATAAAAATACAGCACATAAGCTACAACTTAGTAACCACCAGAAGGAATAGATATGCAGAACAGGGATGAAAGATGAGACCTCTCCTACTGTACCTTGGCCAAATAGCCTGTAGCATAAATTTATGACCACCAGCTCAGTTGAATTGACAATGAACTATATGTTAAAGCATATATAAATAATGCATATCATGTAAAGTAGAGTAAATCTGTTAAAGCTCTAAGCGTGAAAGTGGTCATTTATATAATATTTTTTTTTTTATTTTTCAATAAAGTTGTATCAATTTCTAATTAAGTTGTAAGTGCCTGATTATTCTGAAGTCTCAACTAAGACTGGCTACAGTTCATGACATCTTACCCCTAAGGCTGGAAAACTTTTGCACCTCAATACAAGGATCTATTCTTATATATATATATATATATATATATATATATATATATATATATATATATATATATATATATATATATATATATGCACACACACACACACACACACACACACACACACACACACACACACACACACACACACGTGGGTGTGTATTACATGCAAGTTGTAGAAAGTTTGTCATATGGGGGAAAAAAGACAGCACAGCTTTTTGAAAATAAAGACATTGAAAGTACTGGCTTTTTCGGTTTGAGATTGCAATATGGTAGGGGTTGGGAAATTTGCCCATCCCCACTGTAATGTGATCTTGGAGTTGAGATTATATCAATTGACAGGGGGCTTGCCCCCTTCAAAAGTTTTTTTTTTCATTTTCCATCAGCTGCCTTTCAGTGTGTTGAGTTTTTGATGCATTGACATAAATCCTTACAAGTGTGTGTGTGTGTGTGTGTGTGTGTGTGTGTGCGCGCGCGCGCGCGCTGGTACACGCATGCATGTGAGAGTGTGTGTATGCATATGTATATGTATATTTGTATATTTCTTTAATTTGTTTAACTGTATTATCCCCAAAATACCTGATGGGGCTACCTTGGTGATGCAATTTCATTTCTAGCCAGTGCTTCTCTTTCCTACAGTGTAAAGTGTTTCCACATAAGATTACATCAACGGTACAAAAAGCGTTTTCAATATGCTTATCTTGCTTTTCACTCTACTGTGACTTCCAGCTTTCTCTGACCACTGCTGGCAAAAGTGCTTTTGTTTTGTTTCAGAGATTTCCCGTTTCTCAGTATAGCATCTCATTACCAGCCTTTTAAGTGTATTTGCATATTAAGTTTTGGCAGCTGTTAATGTAGTTAATTTTGCTCAATCTTAGATTTGTAGACCAAGGCCATTTCCAAAGGTTACTCCCTACTTGTTGTCTCTCCTATCACCCTCCTCCCACAGTATATTACTACTCCACTTCAACAGCATTTTTTTCTCAATATGTTATTTACTGACTGCCTTAAATCTTTTTTCTAGCAGCTGTGTGAAGCTGATCAGTCAGGCATTATTGGACAGACAAGCAGGCAAGGGAGCTGTACACATTGCTAGGCCTCAGATGCAAAGAAGCAAATTCATTGTGGTACTTGACATTTCAGTCACATACTGAGCATAACATTATGCATATTTCATGCCTAACAATCTCAGACTAAGCAAGGGTAGTGAAATTTGCAGTACTCGCTTAAATAAACAATAATTCAGCTGCATGCAACTCTCCCCAGTAAGCAAGAAAGAGTGGTTAGATGGCAGCTGAGATCTGCATCCCAAAAATATTTAAAGACTGAAGGAGGGATATTCAAATAAGCTGAAATAAACAGAACATCTAATGGAGAACATCTCTGTTGTTTTACCAAAAGAGTGATGTAGTTTTGAAACAGCTTATCTAAAGAAGTATTTGGAGCAAAAGCCGTTAATGGGATCAGGAGTAAATGAGACAGAATTAAACAAAGGGGTTAAAATAAAAAAGATGTTAAACTCTTCTGGGCAGTACGTCATTGGGTAGAATTGAAAAAAGTTAGGCATAGAGACTGCACTGGACTTTTTTCCTATAAGTGGTGTGTTTTTGTACATTGTATTCCTGTGACATTTCTTCATAGATTCATGAATGTCAGTTGTGTTTAGCTGATTCCTTGTTCCGGTAATACTTCCTCTTACAGATATGTCTCAGTTAACACATGAGCATCCTGACTGCATTAACCATCCTTCTCCTGTGTGAGTTTGATAAAACTCACCTGTGTTCATTTAGCAATGCACAAACTTTCAGTCCCAGTTAAGCCTCTCCAGCTTCTTTCAAATACTTCAGTGAAATATATTTATTTTGGTACTTTGTAGTTGATTGGGACATAAAAAACCCTTTTCAAGTGGAGGTCTGGGGAGAAAAGCTCTAAAAGTGGGAAACAATCAATAAGCTATATATAACAGGTAGCATCTTTTTTTCCATGCAAAAAAATGATTAATGAGAGCAAAGACATATGATTTAAATACTTATGGAGTAGATGATCAGAGATAATAGTAGAAAAGGTTTTTATACCCAAACGGTTACAGAATTATGAACTAGTTTTTCTAAAGGGGTAATGGATTCTAAACCAGGAGAGAAATTTAAAGGAGAACCACACTAAAAAACTGAAAAAAACATGTTTTTCTGCATGTCTTGGACTTTTCTGCATTACTAATGTCTCTGTGTCAAAGTAAGTGGTTGCTATTATTTTCTAATTTGTTATACCCCAAAATAGCCTGAAAAGGACTGCCATGGGTAACATGATTTTGTTTTATAGTCAATTCCTTTGCCTTCCTGATGTCATTTTAGAGGGACAGAGAGAGAGAGAGAGATCCCTAGAATGAGAGCATTATTTACTGTGGTTCTCTCTCTCATCATCTTACAACAGTAATCTGACTGCCTACTTTTTACCATCAATGTCAGTGTGCATTTTTAATTACTTTGATTTCTTTGATTTTCCTTGGTGGACATTTCTGAAACAGCATTTAAGGAATGTTTGAATGGTAGGCTTGAAAATGTATCTGAGTTACTTGTTCTTTTCAATGTAACAACTCTAGTTCATTGTTCAAATGTAAGAAATCTGACCCCCCTGTAATTAATAGGTATTTCTTGGGCTGAGATGGTTTGTGTTGCATTCTCAGTTTTTAATACTGTAGTTATAATTATAATCTTTGATGTTAATCTTCCTTCCCTATTTCACTGACTTGTCTCAACAAAACTCTGTATGCAATGTAAGAATACTGTAATAAAACACCAGAACAAATGTGCACTTTTACCAAGAATAAAGTATAGAAAAATGCAAAATCAAGTACATATAAAAATAAGAAAAGTAAGATAAAAATATTTTTCTTTGTGGCACTCACCATTATATTATAGAGAAAGGCAACTAAATTGTAATAAGAAAAAACAAAGTAGGTATAACTTGTGTTTTCTTATCCATTTGCACTAAAAACTAAGCTTGAAATCCTTGCTTTTGTTCGAACTCCAGCCTATGATATTTATTTGAGGTGTGGTGCTGGCAGTCTGTAACTGATAAGGCACATTTCAATCCCATTGTTTTCTTAATGGCTCCATAGCTGGAATAATTAACCCAAACTAATTACTTTGCCACTCCAGGTTACAAATGATGAGACAAATGCAGGAGAGAAAGGCAAAGAAAAAATAAGTTCAGACATAAAACAAATGCAATAATTATTAAATTATGCATTTTCTGTATGTGGTATTTTTAGTGTTGGATTACAGGGAAGGAAAATCACTTTTTGAGAAGAAAAAATGTGACATGTATGTGAAGTTCTCCTTTAGCAATAACAACATGATTGTTTTAGATGCATTTTATTACTTGTAGTAATTACGATAATTAATATAATTATTAATATAATTATATAGTATTACAAATGTAGTATACTATTTAATCGTGGTGAACAACTTTTTATCTACTTTACTAGATGCTTTACTGCCTATCTACTGTACTAAAATATTATACATTTACTAAAGTTGCGATATATTATTTGACTACTTGGCATCTCTATTTTATAAAACAATATATGCTATATATCTTGGTTTATTTTAAGTACACTGTTATACTTGACTTATATTTGCAGTTGTCTTTCTCAATATTCAACTGTTAGGATTTCCATTTTTGGAAATATAAAGCTCAGGCAAGTAGTTGTATATTTTTTTCTACTTGATGACAAGTTAAAGATGTCAAGGTTATGACTGATCATTATAGATGCAGCCGACAATATTCTAGGCTGGAAAGAAAGGTTATAATCTGGGAACCATTCTCTATGATCTTTGGAACAATTATTTGTATTCATTCTAACATAGTCAAATTTACATTCATAGGTTCATAGGTTCATAGGTAGGTACTAGGCTATTGGCCCTAGGGCCTATATAAGCCTAGCCAAATGGTACCCTGGCTTTTGCCAACCAAGAAAATTATTTTCCTGTACCCCTGTCAAGCAGAGCCACAGAAGTGATCCCGAGAGAGTGAATTTCCTATCTCTCAGCCAATCATCAAGATTTTTCTTGAAGAGTGCTAATGAGAAGCTTTGTTTGATATAGATAGGTAGTTTGTTCCAGGGTATGGGAAGTCTCTGGGACAGGAATCTATCCCTCCAGCATGTTCTGTTTATTGTGGTGACAAGGTTTAGGTCCCTAGAGCGTGTAGCTTGGAGGGATTGGGATTTCTTTACATGGAGCATGTCCAACAGCTCTGGGTTTGACATAGCTTTGTATGTTAGGCAGAGATCACCTCTGAGTAGGCGATATGTGACAGAGTAAAGCTGGAGTTTTTTTAGCTGGTCTGCATAAGGCATCTGTTTGAGGCTGGTAATCCTCTTTGTGAGGTATTTCTGTGGCCTTTCCAGTTGTTGTAGATGTCTTGTGAGGTACATGCCAAAAGGGGTGTTGTACTCTATAATAGGTCTAATGAGTGATGAGTAGAGGGGAACAATGACCTCTTTTTTCCTGGATGAGAAACCTTTTGTGATGTGGTGTGCCACGTAGAAGGATTTCCTGACTACTGTGGCAATGTGATTATCAAAGGAGAGATTCGGTGTTAAGTAGACTACCGTCTATGTGGTAGTTCATGGGTACAGAGTTTTCACCAAAAGGGATGACAATGCACTTTTTGGCATTGAGCTTGAGGCCATGGCTTTGACCCCAGGCATCTGTCTCAGTGAGGCCCTTTTGTAGGATGTCCACATCGTTAGGAGTTTCGATTATGGTTCCTAGTTTGCAGTCATCTGCGAACTTTGTTAGCCAAAGACCTTCTATGTTAGCCTGTACTTCAGATAAGTAGATACCAAACAGGAGAGGACCCAGGACTGAACCCTGTGGTACTCCACTTGTCACTGGTCTGAAGTTGGATTTAGAGTCTGCTACTTTCACAGTGTGGGTTCTGTCAGTTAGCCAGTTGGCAACCCATCTTGTGACATAGTGATTTATACCTAGTTTCATGTCTAAGATTATTTTTTTGCTTTTTATAGTATAGTTTTATCTGGACTTTATATTTTAAATTACTTGAGTTTGCCCTACAATTATTAAAACATATATATATATATATATATGTGTGTGTGTGTGTGTGTGTGTGTGTGTGTGTGTGTGTGTGTGTGTGTGTGTGTGTATGTGTGTGTGTGTAAGAGAGAGAGATATATGTGTGTGTATATATATATATATATGTAATTGTTATAAATGTGATCATTCTGTAATTCTGTAATCTATGTATATATTGTGTTTGTTGTATAAAGTGAGTCATGTGACCTTGTACTATAAATGAGGTTATGCCACTTCCTGTTAGATTTTTCACTGATGAGGCCATGTTAGGTGAAACTGTGATCTGCATTTCTTTTGGGATAATAAAATACATTTGCTCTGGAATTGTGCTTTTTGCATGCTAAAGTTATTTGGATCGTATTTGTTTTCTCTGTGCACCTGCAGAACTATGTGCAACCCTGTTTTTGTTTTTTTACTTAGTAAATCCCACCACCAGCCATGCATCAAATTCGGAGTGCTCAACAGCAACTATTTCTACAGCAATATTAAAACTGTCTGATTCTTAAACTGAGATATCAGTTTGCATCTGTGAAGCAATTACATTTATTTTCTTTGACAAGGTGATTTTTGTGGGGGGTTTTAAAGAATTGTGCTGGTTCTATTCTCCATATCTCTTCAGGGTTGCTGTTTCAACTTGATGGTGCTATTTTTGACAGTACCTCTTTCACAGGTAGCAAGAGTACATGATAGCCTACCTGTCTGGATGTAATCATTGTCCATGAAAGAGTAGCTTTGATCTCTAATGCTCAGTTTGTGACAGAGAGGGGCAGTATGTTTCTTGGAAAATTATGAATGTGAGTGTATTTAGAAGGAAAGGATACCCTGGTTGTCATAGGGAGCTAATTTGTTCTATTCATTGTATGCAGTTATGCTCCTTTTATTAGTTAGACTACTAAATCTGAGAATTTAGTTTACAGCAGCTTGAATTAATGAAGTGTTCTGGGCAAAGAAAAGTGCTATAATTGTGAGTCCATATTCAAGTCTGTGGAGAATGACATTTATTGCTATAGCCCTTTTGGCTTTAGTGAAGGCAGTATTGTTGGAGTGTAAAATAGAAATGGTATAAAGAAATTCTCAGGTGAGGTCATTTATGAAGAGTGAGAACAGAAGTGATCCATGTACAGTACACTGAGAAACCTCTTTGTGTAATGTACCTGTAGCAGAGTATCAGTGCCAGGTTTCTAAATGTTCTGTTAGAAAAATAGCACTTCAACCACTGTAAAATATTACTAAAGAACCCAATGTTGGCAAGTGTATTGAGGAATAAGGAGTGGTCAATAGTATCAATAGCTTTTTTAAGATCCGCACATACAGCACCGGTCAGCTTACATTGTTTGATGTTGGAGTAAATATGGTCTGTTAAGCTGTTGATGCTGGTTAATGTGGCACAGTTTGACTGGAAACCTTGCCATCTATCACAGAATATATTGTACTTTGTAATGTATTTTAGTATGTGTTCACAGACAATTTTCTGAAGTAGTTTAGTAAGAAGCATAAGTTATTAGATGGCCAGATGTCATTAGCAGTAGATGAGAAGGAGGTCTTGGACACTGGCAGTATAAGAGCATGTTTAAAAATAAATTTCAAGGTGTTGGTGGTTAAGATATAGATTATAAAGGTAAGCAAGGGGATTGCTAAGAATGTCATCACTTATTCTATGTATAATGAGGTAGATGAGGTGGAAGTCAGAATTATATGTGCAGTGATTTTTTTCTATTTTTTATGAACATCAGATTTGAGAATTGTTTGAAATAAAATGGAGGGATTTGAAGAAGTTTGTATAGCAAGCAGCAAAAGAAAATGCTTGGCGGTTATTAAATATAGGATTTGTAAGGATGGAGGGATTAGGTATGTTCCCTTTCAAGTCAGTAATTAAGGAGCCATTGCGATTGCGTTTTTTGTCAGTATTAGGGTGACCCATTATTATATCTTTCAAAAATAGCTTGGGCTAGCCTAAGTAGGAGGCTTATAGTTTTCTGCAATAGCCATTTTTAGTCTGATTAGTAGGTATTCTGATATATATTTTAATTGCTGGTATTTTGCATATTTGTCTGGATTATTAGGGTTATTTTTCCATTCAACCAGTGCTTCATGTCTAAGCCTTTCATAGGTTCATAGGTTGGTACTAGGCTATCGGCTAGGGCCTATACAAGCCTGGCCATAACAATTCCCTGGCTATTTCTTCCTACAGTATTTACTTCCCTGGACCCCTGTCTAGCAGGGCGACTGACATGATCCCTGGGGTGAATTTCCTATCTCGATCTCATTTGTTACATGGTGTTAGTAAGTCATGGAGTTTGTTTACCTTAAAGTTTAATTTATTTGAGAAGCTGTAATTTATCTTGTAGTTGTCCACAGTGGTTATAGAATGTAGTCAAGACTGTTAAAGTGTCATTGAAACTTGATGAAAACCTTACCTTTGACCTTCATATCCACAATAATATCAGAAAAAAAACATCAAAAACTAGGAGCCCTCTATAGACAAAACTACTTTCTTAATTCCAGTGCAAGAAAGGCTCTTGCCTCATCATTTCTGCTTCCAACTCTCTTATATGGTGCCCCCAACCTTACCAACATCCAGTCCTCTCTAAAAAACAAACACAACTCATGTTACAATAAAAATTCCAAATTTGCTATAAATGTGAAATTCTCCACCCACCACTGCACCACACTGCAGCAACTAGACTGGCTTGAACTCCCTCATCACCTAATATACCTACAACTTACTATTGCCCATAAACTTATTTACCTCCCATCAGCTTGTCCATCTCTCACTAGTATACTGACCATCTACCATCCTAATCGTCACCTCAGGTCAGAGAACAAAATGCTGTTAAATATTGACAAACCTAAACTCTCTGCTGGCCAAATGCTCTTCTCTGTTACTGTTTCTAAACTATGGGATGACCTCGCCCCTCCACTCAGAGCCATGTCTAATGCCTCTACCTTTAAGAAATCCCACTCCTCACAGTGGTTATGCACTTGCACCTCTACTAAGAACCACGTAACTCAACCCTCTCACTAGCTTTCTCCTCTTCGCTCTACAACCACTCTAATCTCCCTTTCTCTCAGCCACCCCAACTCATTTTTCCTCTCACTCTGAGCCTGCAGTACACCTACATTACCGTACGGTTTTTCCTTCTTCTCTGCTACTTATCTTACTCAATATTTAATTTACCTTTATTTCATAGTTTCAATCCATGACTATATGCTATTTCCTCACTGTTTGTCTCCAGTCCACTTTTGTAAATAATCATAATGTTCGTTTCCAATATTACCTCTGTGAATAATTTAGTGTATGCAATCATAATGTTGTTTTATTTGATGCTGTTGTATTATATACCCTGTATCATTGTAACATATTTCTTGTCTGTATGTGTTAAATGTGGAGCTTTTCTCCCTGGGCCTCAACTGAAAATGGGTTCTTCTGGCCCTGTGGACTACCCCGGTAATCAAATACAAATAATAAATAAATAAATAAATAAATAAATAAATAAATAAATAAATAAGGAACTCCTATCTATAGTCTGAAGTTCAAAATGTAGTATATCAGAAAAGTAATCACTAATGGATCTGGACAGAACACATGGAGAAGTAATGTTTTTCCTTTTAAGTGTCCATTTAGAGAATGCAAGACATTGATCACTAGGTGTATTTGGTAGAATGTTTAGCTGCAGACAATTGTCATAGATATTCATTAAAAGAATATCAAGAAGAAGAATATTATTCTTAATAAAAGCGCTACTTCCTTTGATGACTACTTGTGTGAGGTTAATGGAGGTTACTAATACACTTACTCGGGTTTTGTGGGGACCATGTTCCAGCAGTTGTCAATTTGTGATACCTAGTGAGCTCTGGAATTATGTTTAATGTTTTTTAATTGATAGAAATGGATGAGAATGGTGGATATAGATGACAGTTACAAATATTTTGGGGGTGTTGGCCAAGCATATCCATCCATCCACAACCCCTTTTTCCCATTTTAAACATTTTTTTTCAGTTATGGCATGCCCTGCACTAAATCAGCTAAACTATTTTGAGCTAATTCATTGTTGAGCTGCATTGAAACCCCTAAGGGCAGAAAAGCAGTCTTAGCATATTTTGTGGCTCAACAATACTTTTGATACGGGCTGAATATTACTTAATGCTATTTCAGAGAACTAAGATACAACTATTTATACACTGATGCCAGATGTAGGTGTTCACATGCCTTCACTGTCACAGCCTGACATGTTGTATTACAGCTCAGTTTGCTTTAGGAGTACTGTGTTTAACTTATGTTCAGCATGTAGAATGCAACAACTGGCTGCAGTATTTTTTTCTGAGTTCTAATTGCATCAAATGTAAAAAATCTAAACATTGCACTAGAATTTTTTTTTTTCATTTTTAAAATTTCATTGCTAAAATGTCATGGTCTGAAGCAGCTAGAATGGTGGGGTCAGATTCAGCACTAAGCTGTATTGCAGTAAAGTCCTTCAGGAAAGAATAGAATAGAATAGAATAGAATAGAATAGAATAGAAGTCCTAGGCGATTTTTTGTAGCAGAATGGCTTGTTGATGCAACCTTAAAGATTCATAATAAAACCCCAAAGTGAGTTTGAGTTTGAATATGGCCTTTAAGCATAGGTAAAGATACGGCAAATGTTTTTCATATTGATCACTGCTGCAGTAGCCTAAGCTATATGGGTTATATCCTTCATAGGATACAACAGCTGCCAGGTTCCAATGCTTCAAGATATCGTCGACCCAAACCATTAGTCAGCTCAAGATGGTCTGATTAAAAGACAAGTTTGGGCACCAAGTCATTCAGAGGCTTTCTGCAGTCAAAGAAGAGTGCTCTTCCACAGGATACCATAGGAGCAATGATCAACTTGTGCTGTTTCACTGCAGGGAAGAGAAGTTATCTTTGGGAAAAAATGTTCCACAATATTATTTTTAATGTTTAATGTTACTTTCCTGTGTGAGAAAGTACTTTCTTAAGCTAGGAATATGTGTTTTATTGACAGTCATGTGACCTTGCTGTACTTTTAAATGGGAGTGCACTTTTGTGTTGGGTAGTTTAAAAGTTGATTTAAGCATTCTAAAACTATTTTTTTTTCTGTGGAGAAAGTGTGTTAACATTACTTTTGGGGGTTGGTAAAGTATATTAAAATGCTTTTTACTGTGTTTTTGTTGGGAAAAGTGGCTTAATACTCCTTTTGAAATTTTACTGGCTTGTGCTCCTTTGTTTCCCCAAGAAAGAGTCACATTTTCATCTTGACCATGGAACAAACTACTTGTCTCATGGTCAGTCCTTCTTCCAAACACAAAAAAAGTTAACTAACAGCCTTCGCCACCACAGCAGGCTGGCAGTTTGCTTCAGCCAAATGCAGGTGACTCTGCCGTGGCCAAAGCTAGTTCCTCAGACCATTCATCTTCTTTTCCCAGGATTTCTCTGGTGTTGCCCATCCAGTTGCTATTGATCAGGAGTTAGCCATATCCTCTACGACTATTGGGGTCCCCTTAGTGGGCAAGGGAGAGCTGCTTTTGTCAGTGTTAGGAGAAGGGCCAGGGAAGGTGCACCTGTTTAACAGTTCTGTTGCGGGGGGTGTGGCTAGGATGTTGAACTAATAGCTGCACTTCATTTCAGCTCTCTTACCTCAATACAATTCCTGAGAGGAATTTTACAAAATAATATTTAATTTGAAGAAATATTTACTACTAACTTATTTCTAATAAATTTGAGCATCTATAAGAAAAATTTTATTGTCAGAACTTGAATAATTCCTGTCAAATTAATTACTGGAAAATCAGCACCAATATCAGCTTTACAGCATGAGTCATCTAAGGAATACAGCACAAGACTCTTCTCTCAAAAAAGACCTGCAATCTCTCCTTACAAATAACAAGGAACTTACAATAAAAATTGACAAGATGGACAATAAAATAGATACTTTTAAAGAAAAGTGCTCACAACAACTGGAACAACTTCAAGAAATGTTTACACAGCAGAAAGGACAGATATCACTTACTGAACAGTCATTAAGTGACATTGACACTAGAGTCCAAATAGAAGAACAACAAACTGAATTCTTACTTCAACAGAACACATATTCACTAGAAAAGCTTGGTGATATGGAAAATCGAACAAGAAAAAATAATATTAGAATATATGGTCTACCAGAAAAATCTGAAGGGGACAATATGGTAAACTTTCTTACCACCTGGATACCAGATGTAACAAGAAGCTCTTTCATATGGTATAGAACGTGCGCATAGATCACTAGCAGCTTCTGGAAATACTTCTTCTCCAAGTAAGAACAAGCCGAGATCTATAATTGTGAGACTTTTTTCTACACAAGATAAAGATCTTATATTAAAAAATGCTTGGGCAGATTCTCCCATCAAATACAATGATTCATTAATAAGATTTGACAATGATTATTCTACAAAGGTGGTATCAAAATGAAAAGAATTTCTACCAATAATAAAAACCTTGAAGAAAAAGCAATTGAAAGTCCATCTTTTATTCCCAGCAAGACTGAGAGTTTTTCTACAAAATGGAATAAAAATCTTTGAAACAGTAGATTCAGCAAATACCTTACCAACAACAACATCCTAACACATGAAAAATCTATGGATAAGTACACCGAAAAGAAATGCTAAAGTAAATAATTGGAAAACCGTTGAGCAAAAGAAAAAAAAACTAAAGGACAAATAATCTTACATATGTTATATTCTGTAAAAATCTAAATAATAATACTAACAACAAAAGAAAAGTTCTTACTATCTTCAAGTTACACCGAAACAGGTACTGTTTTCAATTATACTTTAAATGTCAAAATTAGCATAAATGTAAATACATTTATCTCAAATCACATCAATATACTAAGCATAATTTAAACATTACTCTATTTTTCATTATTATCCATCTATTATTTTCATATTCTTAACCAGAGTAATCAATGCATAATAATGTTCTCAAATATTTATTTATTTATTTATTTGTATATTTATTTATGTATTTATTTAATTATTTATTTTCTCTCTTTGTGTTTTGTTGTTTTTATTTTTCTCTTCTTTTTATAAAGTCTTCATTAACTTATAATACTTTAATCAGTATATGGTTATATTGCTTAATAGGTATAGTAATGGCTGCTATATAACTTATTATCAGTTACATCCCTGACGGCATTACTTTTTATAAGTTAAAAGTGTCCCTGTTTGGATAAACTTTAATGCTGGGCGGAATTGTGTTGCTTTTGAAATGAAGTATTTCAGTTTAGATGAATTATAAGACTACTTTAAATAATCTTAAAAGATGTTCTGCCTTTGACCCATATGCACATATTGATATAGTGCAGTGAAAAAATATGTTTTAAGTGATATTTTGAGGCTATAAGACAGGTGTGTTGTGGCTCCAGACATCCGGAGTTGAGAGATGCTTGTGACTAGCTTAGATATCCTGTTGCCTTTTCTTTTGTAGAGAAATAAGACATAGCAAGTTTAAAATGCAAAGTTTGATAGTTGTGAACACTACTCCGCAAACTAGAGTGCTCGCGTGCACACTACATGAGTTTGTCACGAAGTAAGAGAAGGGAAAAGAAAAAAGAAAAAAAACACATACCTTTTCCCGCTTGGTTCTCGAGACAATTTAACAGCCACAAACATCACTAGAAACTCGAGTTACTTATTGTTTGTCCATTTACTTGTGTGCGCCATCCCCTGACTCTTTCTAATTGACGTCTAGTCAGGAAACAGGTTCAAATTTAAAGATACAGGAACCTAGATTCCTTCTAAGGAAATGTAAATAACATATGAGGTTCATCTAAATATACACAGATATATTTTTTGAAGCACTTTCAGCTTATGGCTTCTGATGTCTTCTAGCACCTTGATAGATAAGGACATATATCTGCTTGTCTTTCTGTCAGTTTAGTTTTCCAGACATTTTGGCTATCTCTTACTATGTTTTGTACAGCAGAGTTTAAAGAGCAGAAATTAATCATCAGCAAATAGAACCACTGCTGTTTTACAAATTCTCTAAAGAAACTAGTAAATGTCAAGCAACGGGCAGGTTTATTTTAAGGAAAATTGCCATTTGCCACACTGCTGCTCCTACAAAATACTACTAATGTCCTGCTACCAAAATATGCCCTCAAGTGGACAAATGGGATGCAACAAGAAGGTTAAATGTACATTTAGCAAATCAAGCATTTATAACAGTGTAATATACTAGCTAGAGAAAGTAAAAGCAATAATCATATAAACAACTATAATAAGTAACATAACAACAGAGGATTTAACCCAATGTGTCAATTATACAATATTTATATCCCATATAGGTTTGAACTTTGTCAAAGCATCTGTGTTCTACACACATATTGTATTAAATCCAATTTGAGTAGAAGAGGGAGAGGCTTAGCCCACACACTAATTTATTACTAAGTTACCATGCATTGTGAACATACATTGTGGCAGGTACTCAGTGAGCTATCCATCCTTAGATGGCTCATGCTGTTCCCATTTACTCATCTGAATAATGATTGCTGCTGTACTCTTCTAATTATATTACCTGGCTGTGGCTTCACCCTTCTTATAATATTACCTGGCTTTTTGCATTATCAAGAATGACACAATACTAGTGTATGCGGGTATATCATGTTACTGTTAGTGTAAACAAAAATGCTTGACAATGTGACAGTAATTCTCAAACCTTTCTGCAGAAAAATGTATAGCGTTGTCTAGCAGTTGAGTGCCTGATTGTTCCTGATCAGCAGACCTGTATTTTCATGTTCCAATATGACTAAATGAAAAGACACCAATATTAGTCTGCAAGTTTAGTAAGCAGTAAATTCATCAGGGATTAATTTGAGGGGACACTTATATTATAGCTAAAGCACTTGACATTTGATAAGTATATCCTCTCAATGATGTGTTCTATCTAGTCATTAATTGTAAAACAACTTTTTCTGAGAAACATTGTTGTAATGCCAGTTAATTATTTGAATTAAATATTTCTATATACAGTAATAAAGCAATTACCAGGATAAATAATACTATTGCAGTGCATGGATCAGCATAGCTATCCTCTGATGTTAGAGGAAAAACAAGCTTCTTAATCACCTTTCTGATGTAATAAAGGTGTTACCCCATAGTTTAAATACATTGTGTCTATTTACTGCAAAGCGGGTTAGGAATTTTAACCTGTAACATTTTCATACATAATAGTTTAAATCTTAGCAGCTTCCATTATTTTGATATGTTTTCCAATATACTTTTTAAATACTATAATGAGAAGCTCTGGATGTTTAATTCTAAACTTTTATTCACTCATAAGATTAAATTACTGGTGTTAAGTAAGCCAAAATTATATCTCCAGCACTTATTGTCAGCAGATAAACTCACTGGTTAAGTGTCAGTCTAAGCTGTAAGAGTTAATATGTGATATACATAGATGTTTGCTTTGAAAATGTGGTCAAGTGCACTGTAGTTTTACCTCTGTACTGTCTTTTTGATTATACAAAGTCCCTCTGAAAGTTGATAAAAGTGTTAACAACAAAACACTCAATCAAGTAACAAGATTATAAGTAGTCTCTTGGAAAAGGGAGATGTCTAAATTTTGATCTTGTTGTCTCCAGCCATAGGAATTGTCTTTGAAAAGCTGAAAAATGCAATCAGGGGAACATATTTAATGTCTACTAGAGAAATATTAATATACTTGTACATTGTATTGCATTTCAGTTTATGTTAAACATGAAATATGATGTGGTTTCAGAACTATTCATGTTTTTATTCCAATATGACTTTGCATATACTAATTTAAACACTGGTTTCGGACTTGAGTAGTCTAAAACATTTACACAACAATGATATTGTATTATACAGTAATGTCAGTAAATAGTTTTCAACAGATGTCTGCAACATACAGTTATAGATTTTAATATGATGTTTATTAATACCTTAAACTATTTTGAAATGATACTACCTTAATCTAAATATTTGTACCTTTTTGAAACCTGATTAGAAATAAGTATTATTGAACTACAATAAGATAAGAGTAAAGAATATATTTATATATTTTAGCTGATTAGATTATCTTAATATATTATTTAATTATCTTTATTTAAAAACTAAGAGGATAAGAGAAACTGATCCAAATATTATTTGTGAGGGTAGAAAGTTTGTTTGGTTAGATTCACTAACCAAACAAAGAGGTATATTACCTCATAGCAACAGGGAATGGTTTTTAAGGTTAAGAATTACAAGTTTGGAAGTTCTTTGTTTTTTTTATTCTATCACTTTGGTGTCACTCAGAAACATGCAAAAATCATACAAGAAAAACTTTTTGAATTCTGTATCCAAGATGGAACTAAGAATAAACAATATTTGCATAAACTCACACATAAAACAAATTCAAAACTAGGAAATGAAATGTTTATCCATAAATGTTAATGGTCTAAATAATAGTAATAAAAGGAGAAGCCTATTCAAGTACATAAACTTACATAAACCACAAATAGTCTTCTTACAAGAGACACAATTATTAGATAGAGATATAAACAACTTAAATATTAATAATTACACAGTACTAATAAACTCTCAATACAAAACAAAAAAAGAGGAGTAGCTATACTACTTCGCAACTCAACTATAACACCTAAAATAATTACTACTCATCAAGATACACACCTGAGACACTCAACTAATAGAACAAAAAAAATAATTAAATCTAAGCAAATAAAATAAATATTTATTCCTAATACTACAAAAGAGTTATGGAACTAAATTATATTTTGGAAGCATTTAGACTCCAATTTAACATTGATAATTCCATAAACACTCTAGATACACCTACTAAGGATATAAAAAAATACTTAGAAAATAATATTCATATTAAATTAACACAAGAACAAATAGACATTATAAGAAAACCAATCAATATGACAGAATTAAAATCACAAATTAAAAAGCTCAAGACAAATAAAGCACCTGGCCCAGACAATATGCTACCAGAAATTTATAAATTAATACCCAATCAAGTCATACCCTTATTATTAAAAGTATATGATATAGCCAAGAAAGATTTGAATATACCACCCTCTTGGAAATATTCATTGATATCCCCAATTATCAAACCAGATAAAGATGAGAAGCAGTGTTCCTCATATAGGCCAATATCATTACTCAATATAGACTATAAGATGTTTATGGCTATATACGCAGATAGGATCAAACACTTTCTTCCTTTCTTAATTCACAAAGATCAAACAGGTTTTATTAAAGGAAGAAATACTTCAGATAATATTAAAAGAATACTAACATTAATTGATTATAGCAAACATAAAGTCCTAGATTTAAATGTAATCTCATTAGATATTAATAAAGCTTTTGATTCGGTTAACTGGAACTTTCTTTCACTAGTTTTAAAAGAATAGAACTTTCCTTCTAATTTTAATAATCTTATCCAAATACTATATGAAAAATCTACTGCATATGTTAAACTAGGATCGCATAGATCAGGCCCTATAACAATCAAAAAGGGAACTAAACAAGGTTGCCCTTTATCACCATTGTTATTTGCATTACTCATAGAACCCTTTGCAAATCAAATCAGATCAAATAATAACATAAAGGGCATTTGTATTAATAAAATATTAAACCTTAAAATCCAACTCTTTGCTGATGATATACTATTAATTCTCTCAGATGCAAATGAGTCTTTGAATGCTCTATTTAACTCCATGAATAAATTTCAAAATATTTCAGGCTTAAAATTTAATGAAAACAAAACTAAAATTATGCCCTGTAATTGTAAAAAAAATAATATAAACAAAAGATTTTCTAAATATATAGTAATAGAAAGTAAATTATTATATCTGGGAATAAATCTACTCAATGAATTAACAGATTCTCTAATATTTAACTATAATAAAATACTAGACAAAATAGAACAAACAATTGGTTACTGGAATAAATATATATTTTCAACAGCAGACAGATTATATCTTATTAAAATAATCATATTTCCCAAAATATTATACTTAATACAAAATTTTTCATTGCCACCTCCCAAATATATTATTCAAAGATGCAATAAACTAATTTTAAATTTTCTATGGTTTCCAAATAAACCCCGTATAGCCTTAAATAAACATTTATCAGATTGGGAAGATGGTGGAATTAATTTACCGGATATTGATTTATATATTACCTCATCTGTTATTAAAAACATAACACTATGGTTAAATAATTTATACACACCTATATGGAAACAAGCCCATGAGCAGATTTACATAGAAATCAATTATAATCACATACAAGACAACTTAACAGTAATACCATCACCCCTTATATGAATGTTAAAAGATTATTTTTTAGGGAAAAGGAATAATATTAATAAATTGCCATCAAGCTATATAAGCTCTACACTTTCAGTGTTCAAAACATATATAAACAAAATACCAAATATTAATTCTTGGATTTTTCTTATTTTCCCTATAGCTTTTACACCAAATATTCTAGATACATTCCAAATATCTAAAATAAATATACTTAAAGAAGAAGCATTACTCTTTTGGCATCAACTTATAGAGAAAGGGAAGATTCTAACAAATGAACAGATAATTTATAACTATAATATAAATAAAGACAACTGGTTGTTTTTACACAATCTAAGGCATTTTCTTATAAATACAATAGAACAAATGCAACCTTCACTTAGACATGAAGCTCCAAAACTCATTGAATACCTTATTCTTATCACAAAACAGCCTTATCAGGGTACAGATTATTTGTCTAATATCTATAAAATTGTTAAAAAAACAAAAAACTATCATGAAAAATCATACTCTGTTTATTATACTTTAATAAACAACCATCCTCCAATTGAAGAAGAAAAAAGTAATATTCTAAAATCTTCCAAATTTTCTACATTTTCAAAATACTGGCGATTATTCACTTGGAGATATCTACACAGAAGTTTCTATACACCACATAGGTTAGCCAAAATGTATTCTATTGAAGATCAATGTTGGAGATGCCATACCAAGATAAAAGCAGATTGGCAGCATGTTTTTATGAATGTATATATCTCAATATGTACTGGAAATCCATTAACTATTTTTTTTCAGACTGTTTATAATGATAATTTTCAATTAACAAAGTCTTTAATTTTATTCAACTCTCCTATTCCAAACTGTGTACCAAAAAAAGACACTAAAATCCTATGGTCACTATTGGCAATTTCACGTAAAATCATAACTATACACTGGAAAAATTAGGCTTCTCCTACATTCAAGGAATTTGAGAATTTAACAACAACAGCTGCTCACATGGAAATATTAACAGTGAAGAACAGAACTAAAAGATCTACTTCTTACTATTACTCTTGGATTAAAGTACAACAGAACTAAAAGATCTACTTCTTACTATTACTCTTGGATTAAAGTACTGGAAATACTCGAAAAGATTGAAGAAAATATATCATCTTATGTTTCTAACTTTATATAATATAGAATTTCAATGTTATTTGCATAGACACCAATATAAATAGTTATATAATGGTTTGAAGTTAGTAATGTTTTAGAATTGTAAATATGTTATTTATCTTTATTTCATGTAATGTTTCTTAAGACATCTTATTTGAAATAATAAAAAATATTTAGTAAAAAAAAGAATGTTCTGTTGCTGCCATTAAAAAATCCAGTTTGCCTTTATTTTCATGACAAAAAAAATCATAAAACCAAATATATCTTCTCCTGCTCTAGTTAATTACATCTGTCTCAGGATCATGTACAGGCTGTTGGCTCTTCTTAGCAGGTGGTTTCTGGTAAAAGAAAAGGGAATCTTTTTTCTTGAAGAGGCACAAGAAATTGAATCTGGAAAGGAATGTGATGGGACAGGTGCAAGTTTTTCTCCTCAGAATTTTGATTCAGACTGAGAGGAGAGCATGTTATCTGAATTTCCCTGTCAAGAATTGTCTTCCTCTGAGGCTATTTCCAGAATGTGCCAGTGTTTTCAGTGAGAGAACACTGAGGTTTCTCAGAACCTCAGGAAATTCTGTTAAATGTTGCAGCTAGAATTCCCAGAACCTCACGCTGCAACATTGGAGGATGTGTTTTTCACAGCCTGTGGTTTCCAAGACAGCCAGCTTGCTGCACCTAATAAAGCAGATTGAATGCACAAAGTTCCTCAGTCTTTTAAATTTCTATACACTCATCCCAGACCTGACCCAGTAGCTATAGTTATAGTCCATCCAACTACAGTGCAGCATTTTGTTAACTTTAATCCTTCCCCTTCTGACAAGGATGGTAAAACAACTGGTAGGTTTGGGGAAAAAATGCACTCTTCTACAACTTTAATTTTTAGAATTTTGAATTGTCAGGCTCATATGTTAAAGTTTATTCTAACTAATTGTGAAAGTGCTGTCATATGTCTCATGTATTCAAATGAGATACTGAGGCATGGAATGCATTTAAGTCATTTATTACACATAAACACATCAGGAACTGTAACTGGAACATATACTTCAAACTTCATAAGTTTACTGACTTACTCATTACTTCTAACACACTCAAATGTATCTTCATTCAAGCTTGCACTCACTCTGAATGACTATACAAAATAGCACTTATCTCGCAAGTCCTCAGTAACTTATGCGCACGTGCTCTCTGACCACAGTGGATGACTAGATACAATATACACACTGATCTACATCCTCTCTCTTTAATTTGTTTGACATGCAAAATAGGAGAACAAAGACATTTTGAGAGCTAGACAATATATCACCATTTTAATAAATAAAACTGAGTTCAAGTCCAAGTCTTTGTGAATTTAGGATTTGGTCTGGAAATTTTACCTGATCTGCTATCACAGAAATTCTGACTGAGTTTAGCAACAGGGACAATATCTGGGGATTCTCTCAAAACTAGAACACCAGGGATTACATCAAAATTATTTGAAAGAAACAGACTGTTCCTTTTGAATTTGAACAGGTGTAAAGTCTCTTTGCAAATTAGAGTCATAGGCAATCTGCTGCGTCACTGGTTGAGAGACAGGTAACACGTGTCTACGATTCCTTCTGAAATCCATGCCTTCACTCAGTCATATCCTTTGGATGTTTGCATTCTCACAACTTCTTCTTGTAGTAATGGTCTAAGGGGTTTACTGATCTTATAGTACAATTTTTGTGACTGACATTTTCTCGAAAGTTGAGCCTTGACCACTCTGTTGTTCTTTGTGTTTGTACTAACAATTGTTTACTGATAGGTAAAGTTGTTCTAGTCTGTCTGGGCATTAATCTCTAAGCAGGCAAACCAAGTAAGTTGTCTCAAGGAATATTTCTGAGATTGAGTAAGTTAAGGAAAACTTCAATGCCATCACTCTTGGATTTCTCCGACAAATGTTTTGCACTCTGAACTGCATGTTCAGCTAAACCATTGGCTTGTGGATACTCAGGACTATTGGTAACATGAACAAAGTCCCACATCTCAGCAATTCTGTTGCACTGCTAAGTAGTAAACTGTGCATCATTGTCAGACATGACTTTGTGCGGACTACCATAGACAGAAAAATGTCTCTTCAATTTTGTAATGACTGTGTTGGACGTCAAGTTAGGTTAGGTCAATTTCAAACCAATTTGAATAAAAGTTTAATAATACAAAGTAATGTTGACTATTTCATTCAAAAATATCTGTGGCAACTGTCGGCCATGGAATTCAAGAATCTGGTGTAGCTGAAGGGTTCTTTTTATTGATGCGGTTTGGTGCTATAGCAAATTGAACATGGTACAGTTTCCTTCTGTACATCTTTGGACATAGAAGGCCAAAATAGAATGCCTCTCACTCTTCTTTTGGTTGAATCAGTACCTGGGTGACCACAATGCAAGATTTTGATATATTCTTGTTGTAAGGCTTTAGGATTTACCACTTTTGGACCTTTCACGATAATTCCATCTTCCATCACAATGAGCTCGTCTCTGTAAGGAAAATACTGTTAAATGTCTAGTGGTAATCTGGTTTGCCATGTTGGCCATCCTTGACTGATAATGTTTTTCAGCTTCCGGAGAATTGGGTCTGAAGTTGTGTGATTTCTTAGTTCATCAGTCCTTGATGATGAAAAATTTCTGACTTCCATAACTTCAAAGTCTGCTGTTACATTTTCATGCTGCTTTGTTGCTTGTCTGGGTGCGCGTGACAAAGCATTAGCAAGGTAAAAGTATTTACCCTTTTTGTAAACAGTGTTGGGATTGCACATTTGCAATTTTAACACCATGCATTGAAATCGTGCTGGAATAGCATGCATTGGCTTTTTCAAAATTGTCACTAGTGGTTGGTGATCAGCCTATATTTGGATAGGTCTGTCATAAATATAATCACTGAGCTTCGAACATGCAAACACTATTGCCAAACGTTCTTTCTCTGTTTGTGCATAATGTATCTCTGTTTGAGTTAAAGTTCTGAATGCTTAGGCCACTGGTATGCCTTCTTGAAGACATGCTGCACCAAGGCCAAGCTTTGAAGCATCATGAGAAAGAGTTACAGGTTTGTGAATATCATAATATCTCAATGTGGGTGGACTGACAATTTTCTGCTTCAGAATATCAAATGCTCTTTGGTGCTGTTCCAACCAGGGCCAGTGTAAATTTTTGCATGTCAACTCATGGGGCAGAAAGATAACTCAAGTCTGAGATGAACTTTCCCAAATAGTTGACCATATCTAGAAAATGTTGTAAAGATATGACATTCTCTGGAACTCACATTTCAAGAATTGCTGCTTGTTTGGATGGATATGGTTGTAAGAGAGAACTGGTAAACAAATGACCATATAAGTAACTTCTTCCAGCTTAAATTTACATTTCTGAGGATTCAGTTTAAGATTTACTTCACGTGCACAGCCTAGAAATTTCCTGAGATTTCTTTCATGTTTGTCTTTACTATTGCCTCCAACAATAATGTTTACTATAACAGAACATGAAATAACCAGAAAAAAGTTGTTCTATGGCACGTTGAAAGACTTCACTGGCAGAACTGATTCCAAGTGGTATTCTCAAGAATCTGTATCTACCAAATAGTGCACAGAATGTAGTTAACAATGAAGATTTATGAATCTACCGAAATTTGCCAAAAGGAGCTTTTTGCATCTAAGACTGAAAAAACAGTGGAATTTGTCATGAGAGCAGCTACGTCTTCTACTGTACACATCAGATGATGAGGATGCTTAAGTGCTTTGTTTAAGCCTCTTAGATCAATACATATTCGAATAGCATCTGAGCTTTTCTTATGAGCTACAACCATGGAAGATACCTATTCAGGTGGTTCTTCTACTGGAGTAATGACACCTAAATGCACCATTTTGTCTAGTTCTGCTTTTATTTTACTCTGCACTGCTACTGGAATCTGCCATGCTGGTCTGACAACTGGAATTTCTTCATGGTTTAACTTCATGGAATATATGACTGGAAGTTTACCAAGCTCGTCTTTGACAATATCAGCATATTCACTTATTTATTTGTTATTTATACTTATACGGTGAACCACTTTATTTAATGAAATCAAGTCCCGTTCTCAGACTGTCTTTGAGGCCTAACAGTAACTGCACGTGTCTTTTGACTACATAAAACTGCAAGTTATAGCTGTTTCCAGCAGAATGACATGAAGGAACTAATGCACCATCAGTCTGAATCACTTCACCACCATAAGCAACTAATTTTGCATACTTTGCTGAGTTAAGTTTTTCCCCAGCTTTTACTCTAGCAAACATTTGTGCTCACATAACATTGCACTTAGGTCCAGTGTCTACTTTAAGCTGTACAGGTTTCCCATTAATTTGTACAGTACAAAATATCTCGCTCTTTGCTGACAACTGATAGTCTAATGTATTAACTGTTTTATCGAGCACAAAGACACCATCTACATAGAATGTTTGCTCACAGCTCTCAGAGCTTCCTAGAGCCTCTATCTGATTTACTTGGTTCTTTGGATACTCTCTTTTTATATAAGTCTGCAGCACTTTAGACTTGCAAAGTTTTTGAAACAATCCCACTTTTTTACATTTGTGACATCCTAACCAAAAGCTAAACACTTTTCCCATTTAGGTTCATAGCTGCCTCCACAATTGTGACAGTTAGCAATGAGGTTGGATATGGCTCCCCTTGATTTATATTTCTTTCTCATCTTAACCTTCTGCTGTACACTATCAACATTTGAACTAGCACATACTGCAAACATGCTTTTCTCATGCTTAAGCATATTCGTATGCTTTTCTGTCATCTCATGTATCTGGCAAGTCTCAATGGCCTTGCTTAGTGTTAATTCACTGTCTTTCTCACTGCATCATTATTGTTGTTCATTTGTCATTGTCAATGATGACCAAGGACATCACATTGAGGAGGTTGACTGAGTACGGTGTGTCCAGCTGTGGCTGATCTGTCTGATTCGAGCTTGGAAAGCTGTGCCGCACGTTGGGTACAGATGGTCTGTTGAGTTGTTTGACAAAGAGGTGGCTATGGATTTATGCAGCTCACACTTCCTCTGTACCTCTGCAGTCCTGCTGTGCTCATAGGAAGTAGCGCCTTTGCTGATGCAGCTTTGCCAGGTGGGACGGTCTTGCACTAGAGTTTCCCAGGAGCCCAGATCAATGCCAAAGCTCTTCAGAGAGACTTTCAGCATGTCCTTTTTGTGCCCACCTTGTGTGCGTTTGCCTCCAGCAAGTTCAACATAGAACAGTCTCTTGAGGAGGCATGTGTCTGGCATACTTACAAGGTGGCCTGCCCACCTGGCTTGCGCTCTCCTCAGCAGGGTGTAGATACTTGACAGTCCAGATTGAGAGAGCACAACTGTGTCTGGAACTTTGTCCTACCGGGTAATTTTCATCAGCCTTCTTAAGCAGTTCATGCTTTTTGGCATGAAGCTCATACATAGTCCATGTCTCACAGGCATACAGTAGTGTGGGCAGTATGACTGCCTTGTACACCTTCAGCCTTGTGGACAGTTTGATGCCTCTCTTCTCCCAGACTGACTCCCGCAGCCGTCCAAATGCAGAGCTTGCTTTGGGGATGTGTGTATCTGCCTCATCATCAATGTTCACAAATCTGGAGAGTGTGCTGCCAAGGTATGCAAACTTGTCAACAGCCTTCAGGATCTCACCTTCAGCGGTGATAGTTGGTTCTGCATACATCTTCTGTGGTGCAGGCTGATGCAAAACCTCAGTCTTCTTGGTACTGATTGTGAGGCCGAAGTTTCTGCAAGCAGTGGAAAAGAGGTTCATGCTCTGCTGCAACTGGCCCTCTGTGGCAGCATTGAGTGCGCAGTCATCTGCAAACAGGAAATTATGCACAAAATCCTCTTCAGCCTTGGTCTTGGCCTGTAGCCTCCACAGGTTGAAGAGCCTGCCATCAGTCCTGTATCTGATCTTAATGCTGGTTTCTTCGTCATCGCAGAAGCCATCTGACAACATGGCTGAGAACATCATGCTGAACAGCATAGATGCCAGTACACAGGCTTGCTTGACTCCATTGGTGACTAGGAAGGTATCAAAGGAGTATTCATTGTCCAATACTTGAGCTAGCATGCCATCATGGAACTGGCGCACCATACTGATGAATTTGCCTGGGTAGCCCAACTTCTCCATGATCCGCCATAACCCCTCATGACTAATGGTGTCAAAGGCTTTGGTCAAGTCCACAAACACTGTATAAAGGTCCCTGTTTTGTTCCTGGCACTTCTCCTGTAGTTGACGTGCTGTAAATATTATGTACACTGTCCCTCAGTCCTCCCTAAAACCACACTGACTCTCTGGCAGGTGTCCATCTTCCATGTGTTGAGTAAGGCGGTTAAGGAGAATTCTGGCAAGGATTTTGCTGGCAATGACCAGGAGAGAGATTCCTCTGTGGTTGTCACAAGACTGCCTGTTTCCTTTTTTCTTATAGAGATGGATGATGGAGGCATTCTTAAGCTCTTGACGGATAACTTTCTGTTGCCATATGGTCTGGAAGAGCTCGGTGAGCTTCTGTAACAAAACTGGTCCCCCTGCCTTGTAGATTTCAGCTGGGATGGAGTCAGAGCCTGGTGCTTTACTACTGGAGAGAAGCTTAATTGCTTTCTTAACCTCTGATTTCTTTGGAGGTTCTGCAAGGCAGGTGTTAATGGCGACTTGCGGCATACAGTCAATGACTTAGGCATTGATGGAGGAAGGCCTGTTCAGGACATTGTTGAAGTTCTCAGCCCATCTTTCCAGGATGGTGCACTTATCAGTGATTAGGGTGGACCCGTCGGCACTGAGTAGTGGTGATGTTCCAGAGGACTGTGGCCCGTAGATGGTCTTCTGGGCATCATACGAACACTTGAAGTTGTTGCTATCAGCATATTTCTGGATCTCATCTGCCTTTCTGCTGAGCCGGGAGTCTTGCACCTCTCTGAGCTTTGCTTGCACCTTGCTTTTGATGGAGTTATAGGCTGCCTTCTTGGAGACGAATGTAGTGTCTTGCTGGAGGGATCTGAATGCTTCACGCTTCTTATCCAGCAGCTTCTGAATGTCTTCATCATTGTCATCGAACCAGTCCTGGTGTTTGCATGTGGTCAGGTCCAAGTGAACAAGAGCGGTATTATAGACCACATCCCTAAAAGCTCCCAAGTCCTCTTCTGCACCATTGGTGCCAAAGCTGAGTTGGTCAAGCTTACTGTCAAGTTCATCACTGAGATTCTGGTGCACAGAGTGCCGTTCTAACTTGCTGACATTCAAGGACTTATTGGTCTTTTTCCCCTGTGGGTGCCGCCTGGGCTGGATGTGCATGTTAAGTTTTTAGAGGATGAGTCTGTGGTCTGTCCAGCAGTTAGCACCACACATGGCCTTAGTCACTCTAACATCCAGCCTGTCCCTTCTCCTTTCTATGATGTAATCAATGAGATGCCAGCATTTGCTGTGTGGGTGCATCCAGGACATCTTGTTACAGTTAGGTAGGCAGAAGACTGTGTTTGTGATCAACAGGTCAAGAGCTGCACAGGTCTTCATAAGTAGATGACCACTGTTGTTGCTTTTTCCGACTCCATTCCTCCCAATAACTCCCTCCCATCTCTGGTAGTCTGCATCAACTCTGGCATTTAAGTCACCTAAAATGATGAGCTTCTCCACCTTGGGCACAGATGCAATGATGGACTCCAAGTCTTCATAAAAACTTGTCTTTGATCTCCTCTGGGTTTGTCATGGTGGGGGCATATACACTGATGAAGGTGGTGTAGTGCTTTCCTTTGAGGGGAAGCCACAGAGACATGAGTTGGTCATTGAATCCTTTCGGGAGGCTGGCTAACTTGCTGATCAAATTAGATATAATGCCAAAATGCACTCCTGCTTCACAACATTCATTGCTGCTGCGGCCACTCCAGAAAAAGGTATAACCAGCTTTGACTTCTGTCAGCTGGCCTTCGTCTGTGAACCTGTCTTGCTGAGGGCTGCTGTCTGGATGTTGTACCTGCCGAGTTCTCTTGCAACAAGATCTGTCCATCTCTCAGGTCTATCTGTTTTGGAACTATCCATGAGCATGTGCACATTCCATGTGCCAATGGTGAAAGAAGTCACTGATATTTTTTCCTTTGTGATTCAACCGCATGATTGGGATCTGCACCTGCTGTGGCAAGCAGGCCAGGGGTAGGGTGAAGCAGGCTATTTTTAGGGCACCTTTTCTAGCCCAGCCCCTTCTTCAGACCATAGATGTGAGCAGAGCGATCTTAAATAGGGCTGCTCAGACACCCAGGGGGCTACCGATCTCCACTGCTGCTTCGATCCAGTAGAGAATGACCTGTTGCCCTGGGCTGCCTATGTGTGGGGTTGTGGCTAAAGCTTCCAGTGTATCCATACCTGCTGCTTCATCATTCATCCATTGCCATAGGACTTGACAGGGAGAGTAATGTCTTGACTTGCACATGAATTGGATTATAGTGAGAAAGAGTTGTGCAAATCATCTGTTTCACTCTTTCATCCCAACCTATCTTGATCCAGTGGCAAGACATAGTCGAGATGACTGGAGATGGATCGAAATGCAGTGGATGGCCAACAGTGTCCTAATGTGTCTCACTGTACCATATTTTTCCTCCATAGCACTTGCTGAGTCCATCTTCCTGCCCGTTGAATCAATCTGGTGATTTCCTCTGTGCAGTCCACCTGATCCACTCTTCACATGCATAGGTAGACAAGCCCTGACTCACTGAGGGTTACAAACCCTCAGCTACCCTCACCTGATTTTGCCAGCCAGTCAATGCCATTGCCTGGAGTCTAGCTGCAGTTGCATGCAACTAGCTACGAGGAGCCACAGGTGAGAGCTGAGTGTCAGGTGAGGACCAAGGAGAATGAACTACTCCCAAGAGCATGACATGTTCATCCATCAGAGGTACTACCTCTCCCTGGTACACCATACATCCCATATCATTATTAACACCACATACAAGATGGTCTTTTATCAACTCATCTCTTAGATCACAGAATCTGCAAGTTTTTGCTTTATTTCTTAAGTTGGTAATATATGCAGCAATAGTTTCAACAGGCTTTTGATTTCTTATGTAAAACTTATGCCTTTCCATTGTAATATTTGTTTGAGGGTTACACATTTCTCTAAATTTACATTTTAAGCACTCAGGTTCTTCCTGCATTTCAGCCTGTATAACAGTATGGCAGTTCTCCCCCTCCCCTGCATACATGGCAGATGCATCACAAATGAACATTCTTGCTCAATGGCTTCTGAGCCAGCTAAATTGAGAATTATACATGCTTTTTTATGTGCATCTTTATCAGAAAATGCAGTCTGTATGAAAATATCATATTCTATCTCAAACACTCACCAATTCTCAGTAATATTATTATCAACAGCAGTTTAGGTCTGTGAAATCCCAATGCCATAACAACAAATTGCTTTTAAACATAAGTATAGACTTGGTACTTGTTATTTTTCTCAAATGCACAGCAATTTCTCTGAAAATGCTTTATTTTAACACTGCAAATACTTTGTACACTCTGGACCCTTCAAAAAGATTTAGTTACTGCAAAAAGTGGTACATTGCAAAAAAATTAGGACATTTTAGCCTTTTCAAACATTTTAAACACTTTGGAGATTATTTCAAACACTTTAATCATTATGTCGCTATTTCGGACCTTTTGAATATCTCGGAAATTATTTTGAGCACTTTGAGTGCTATGCCACGTGTTTAGTAACTGAAAATCATTTAGATGAATTCAAGTGTTTTCAAATAACCACTGACCTGTTTATGAGTTTGCTCCAGTATACTATGCCATTTCTAACTGTGTGCCTCATGCTTTACAAACTGCTTCAACTTTGGATCCCACTTCTGACACCATGTAGCATGTCTTGTGTATTCAAATCAGACACTGAAACACGGAAAGCATTTAAGTAATTTATTATAAATAAACAAATCAGGAGCTGTTACTGGAACATGAACTTTGAACTTCATAAGCATTCATTACTTCTAACACACTCACATGTGCATCACAGTTCAAGCTTGCACTCACTCCGATGACTATACAAAATGGCACTTATCTCACATATGCTCAGTAACTTATATGCACATGCTATCTAGCTACATTGGCTGACAAGGTACAATATACACACTAATGTACAAGTATGTGGAATGTTTTATCCCCACTTCCTTCCTGTGTGGAAAAATCTGCTTTGTGTGGTTTAGTTGCTTTTGTTTCTCATGTCACTACCCATTGTTTAAAGTGTGTTTATGACTCGGAAGATACTATATCCACGACTGTTGCCCCTGGTACAGCGAAGAGAAGGTTTGCCTGTCTGCATTCTCAAAACATCCCAGGGAACGTAAAAAATGGCATTTTAAATTCACCTTTGAATAGAAAATTAGTTTTTGACCCCTCTGCTGCAGACATTATCATAAAATGTGATGAGATGGGTAAGCTGATACAGGGTTTATCAGATTTTTTCAGCCCTTATTCTCTATTTTTTTCCAAGGGTTTTTCCACTCCCTCATCCAATTTTGGCAAGAAACAAAACATACTGGCTCAGCAAAATGCTAGTAAGCAAAGGTTTTAAAATACAGTGGCGGGGGGGGGGTTCAAAAAGAAAGAAACCCACCAAAACAAAGGCCAGTCAAATAATTCAGAATGACTATGTAAAGGACTTTGTCCCCACCCATCCCACCCTGGCAGTCCATTATCCATTCTCTCTTAGGCAACAGATTGTTTCAGACAAATGGGTTCTGAATCTCTTTCAGCAAGTATACAGATGGCAGTGGGAATAAATCCCTCCTCTCCATGGAATTATTCTACATCTACCGGACCATACCTCTTTGTTCCCTCCTGTCCTACAGCACATGCTTTCTCATGGGGTAATAGAAACAATTCTTCCTTCCCAGTGGGGAAGAGGTTTTTATTCAAGAGTGTTTCTGGTGCCCAAGAGAGTAAATGCATGGAGACCAGTTCTAGACCTTTCTTTCCTAAACCAGTTTGTGATAAAATGACCAAGTTCAAAATGCTTTCACTGCCCAAAATCTCTTACTCCATCTTCATCATTTGAGTTTTTAGCATCCTTAAGTTTAATATCATCACTTTCCTATCCATCCAGATTTCATATGTTTCTTAATGTTTTACACATCTGAATCACATTATCAGTTCTCTGCCTTACTCTTTGAGTTATCCCCTTCTCCAAGAGTGCTCACTAAGTGACTAACTCCAGTTATAGCACATTGCAGGCTACAGCCAATTCATATTTTCCATATTTAATTGGCTTGCTTATCTTTGGAGGGCCTTTTTCATTGTGTCAGGAATCTCTCACTTTGGTGAGAGATGTCCGATGCAAGCTGGGATTCCAAAATAACATTCAAAAGTCCTTTTTAACCACACATGATTGTATTCCTGGGATGTCTGCTAGACACCACAATACAATGAGATTTTCTTTCACAGGAAAAATATCTATATTTAGGTCTTTTCCAGGGATTTTCCTCTCAGACTTTGGTCACTACAAGAGAATACCTCAGAATTCAGGGTCTCATGGTATCTATGATTCTCATGATTCCTCTGGCAGGACTCCATATGAGAAAGATACAGTGGTATTTGAAGTTTCTTTGGTCACAACACCAACATCCATTATCTTTTCAGGCTCCAGTTCTAGAATTTGAGGGAAAAAAAATCATTGGTCCATAGAACCACTTCAAGTTGTTTATGACAATACCACAGTGATGTGGTACATAAGCAAGCTAGGTCTTTCCCCTATACAGACTAGCCATGTTAGCATGGGATGTGGCTTTATGACACAGTCTCACTCTAGAGAGTTCCTGCATTCCATCAGTGCAAAACTGTTTGGCAGACATGCAGAGCAAGACAAAGGCAGACCCTCTTGAATGGAAACTAGATTAGGGGATTTCCAAGATTTTAACCATCTCTGGGGAAATTCTTCAGGTAGACTCTTTTGCCTCCTGTGTGAACAATCAACTGGCAAAATCCTGCTCTAGAACTCCATGCAAGAAGACCTGGAAAATGGATGCCTTTTCTTTTAATTAGACAGGAATATTCCTGTATGCTTTTTTATGCTTTTCCATAGTTTCCACTGATATCCCGGATACTTCTGAAAATTCAAAAATCATCCCCCAAGATCATTGTAGTGACTCTGTTCTGGACCAGGTAACAGTGGTCCTCCCTTCTTTTGGAAATGGACAGGGATAATTATCACAGGATCACAGGCTTCTTCACGAAAGAACAGGGTTGTTTGATATATCCCAACCCCAGGCAATTTCACCTGACTGCCTACGTGATAAGGTCTTAATAATATTTAGGCATCTGCCTACTGATGACATGCAAAAGGTACTGATGGAGGAAAGAAAGCCTACTACTAGAAAATCATATTGGTACCAACAGTGCAACCAGCTCCCTTTAAGGGCCAGTGTTTCTCTGGTTTTACAATACTTTTTGTGAATTATGTTCCTATGGCCTGACTCCTCTATTAAAATTCATTTGTTGACCATTTAAGTATGTCCGGCCATGGATCCTCCTCTTTCCAGGCATTCCCCTTATCATAATGCTTTTTGAAAGGGACATTTTATTAGAGACCTCCAAGAAAAGCAGTAGCACCTCCTTGGAAGCTTAGTTTTGTGTTAGAGAAGCTCATCTGCCTGACTTGAGGTTCTTAACATGGAAAACAGTTTTATTGGTTGCTCTGACCTTTGCAGAAGAGTATCTGAGTTGCAAGATCTTATGGTGGGTCAAACATATCAAAATTTCCACAGAGAGATGGTTTCCTTGAGAGCTAATCATTCTTTAATGCTTAAAGTGGTATCCAAGTTTACATTAAGCCAAATTACCAATCTCCCTGTGTTCTTTCCTGTACCCTGAAATGAGGAAGTTCATTTATTGTGAAGTTAAGAAGAAGGGACAACCTGTACCGAAATAGACTACTTCCAAATGTTTGTCACAGGCTATTACCTTTTGTTATTCCCATCACAACAAAATTATTACAGGCAGGGTACAGGCTTTTTGGAAAGGTCTGGACTCCAGAAGTATTCTAGAAGCAGTAACTTCCTCTTCTCGTATTTTTACAAAACACTACAAGCTAGATTCCTTCTCCTGGTCTAGGTCAGGCTTTACTAGGACCATTTTACAGGGGTTCCTGAACCCTTCCCCTTCCACATCCCAGTTGTTCTAATCTATACTAACCCACCCATATGCCTAAGGTACTGCAGCGATAAATATGAAGTACATAGTACGCCTGTGTAAATAAACTTACCGTAACAGTAGATGTTCAAATGATCACTACTGCAGTAGCTACTCCTTCTCTCTACCCTCTATTTTTTTAGTGTGTTTTTATGCCATGGTTTGGAAATGTATTTTTCTTGTTCTTAGCATTGTCCTCTCACAGTTTAGCCTCCCTTTCTCAGCTGGCATGAAAGCTGTAAAGTGCTTGGCACCTAAACCTCTCTTTTAGTCAGCTCAGATCAAGCTGACTAATGGTATGGGTGTGTTGAAAGTGCCCTGAAGCTTTCGAAGCTGGCCAGCTCTTATATTCTATGCATAATATTACCCATATAGCTTAGGCTACTGCAGCAGTGATCATTCGAACATGTACTGTTGTGGTAAGTTTACTGACACAATTGTATTTTCGTATTCATTCACTGTCACAGTCTGACATTTTGAATTACATTTCATTACCATTGTGAATGTTGTACTGTGCTTATGTCCATTATGTAAAATACATAGGTTGGGAGGTTGGGAGGGTGGCCTAAAGGTTAAGGTGTTTACCTTACAAACACAAGGTGCAGGGTTTGAGTCTCACAAGAGATAATTGGCTAGGCTTAAAATGGCTCGCAAAGGCAGCTAGCTTAGTACTAATCTGTGAACTATGAACAGTAATAGTCTAAAATACATCTTTACTGGCTTTTTTTATTACATTAGAAGGAAAATCCATATGCATATCATCAGGAAAAAATGTATATTTTCAGTTGTAACACATCGTAGTTAAAATTGCATGCTTTGAAACAGCAAAACTGATGTGGTCAAATTCAGATCTGAGTTGTAGTGAAACCCTTAAGGGTAAAAT
Source organism: Protopterus annectens (assembly GCF_019279795.1). NCBI lineage: Eukaryota > Metazoa > Chordata > Ceratodontiformes > Protopteridae > Protopterus > Protopterus annectens. The sequence continues at coordinate 1,509,744,380 of NC_056741.1, forward strand.
AGCAGTCATATATGCAGTTTGTAGCTAAACATGATGTTGTTGCCACCTGAAATATTCACAATGAAATCCAACGGATAATGAATTTATTGTCGGTCTGATAATTTGCAGTTTATCCAGTTTCATTTCATATATTTTACTGGAATTCTACTAAGTATGCAGACAATATATTAGTTTAGAAGATATCTTTATCGAGTTGATATTGAATCAGATTGAATCACAAATAAAAAATAAAAATCACATATATTTCATTAGAAAAAAAGTGTGCCTCTGTATATTTTTAGTTGTAACATGTGGTGGTTAAAACAATATGCTTTGAAACAACTAAAATGGAGATGTCAGATTCAGAACTGAGCCGCACTTAAATGTCTAGGGGTAGAATACCACTCATAGATACATTTTATAGGTGAATGCAATGTTGTTAAGACCTCAGTGTTTTTAAAGAAATTTCAAAGAACACCCGAAAGCTGGACTTTTTTGTACACATACCAGTTACAGAGGTTCAAATGCTTCACTGTCATACCAGTTACAGAGGTTAATATGCTTCACTGTCATAGTCAGACATTTTATATTGTACTCAGTTCCCTTTGGGATGCTGTGTTAAATTTCACAGTATGCAAAATACATCAATGACCTAAATATATATTTCCATTTTTTTCATATCAGAAGGAAAACAATTTTCTATTTCACTCTTTTTTCATTTCTGAAGCATTTTGTCTAGAACACCCTTCTCTGAAACAGCTGTATTAATGGGGTCAGATTCAACACTAAAGGTAGAATACCAGCCTTATATGCTTTGTGAAGGTTGATAATCTGCTGTTAATGGTTAAATGTTTCAAGGGGACTGAGATATTATATTTTCTACAAAGGTACTGGATGCATGTGTTCATATCCCTTTGCTGTCATGCTGTGACATTATGCATTGTACCTAGTTTTCATTGGGAGGGTTGTGCATAATGTATACTTAGTATGCATAATTCAGTAATAGTCTAGAATACTTCTTTTCTGAGCTGTCAGTATATTACAGATTAGAATCCTATATGTTTCACAAAAAATATATGTTTTGACTTGTAACATGTCATATCTATAGTGTCCACATCTGAAGCAGCTAAACTGCTGTGGTCAAATTCATCACTGAACTGCACTAAAATTTCTAAGGTTAACTCATCAGTTTTTGATGTATCGTATAGTTGAACTCCCTGTTTTGTAATGAAATTTCAAAGGCATACTGACAGATGGATATCTGTTGCTGTCTGAACATGTCTTAAGCAAACCTCAAATGATCACTCTGATATAATTTTTATGCATAGGTGACAGAGGCTGTGGTTTGTACACTTTCACAGCAAAGTCAGATTTTTTACATTATACTTGGTTTCCAGTGGGAGGCATTGTGTTTAACTTCAGCTTAGTATGCAGATGGAAGCAATGGTCTGGAATACGTTTACTGCTTTTCTGAGTTGTTATAAGAAGTAAAAATCTTGTATTTATCAGCAGAGCAAAAATATTTTCCGTATGATCCAAAACATATCTCTCAACTTCCTTGCTAAAGAATTCTAGACAAAGCAAAACATAATATGGGGACAAAGGGCCACAATTAGGAACAAATTTTAAATATTGCTTTTTTAAAACTTAAAACGTTGCTAGAATAAAATGTTTTGCATTGGCATTCTTTTTCTGGAGGATATGAAGTCTGAAACTCAGTTTTCATTATTTAGTGAATGCAATCCTCAATGATTTGCCAGAAAACCACATTTTTATGAAGTACATAATGAAAATATAAGGCAAAATCTGGACATTTTGTAAAATTCTAGACTTTTGAGGCATATAGTCTCAAGCAGCTAAAGTGCTATGATTAATTTCATCACTGAGCTACAATGAAATTCCTAAAGAACAAATGGACTCTTAGATGCATTTTATAGTTGAATGCCCTGTTGTTGCTGCCTGAAAGTTCTGTATGGAATTTTTATTAAAATAAAGGAGGGGTGAGATATAGCTTTTTATACACATGTACTGGCTGTAGAGGTTTATACACCTTCAGTGTCACATTCTGACATTTTACACTATGCTGTGTTTCACTTTTGGGTGTTGTGTTTAACTTTTGCTCAGCATACAGAATGCAGCAATGCTCTCAGTTATATCTTAATAAGACACTGTTAATATCAGAAGTAAAAGTCTATGTATTTCACCAGAAAATATATACTTTCACTTGTAACATGTTCTAGTAAAATGCAATGATTTGAAACAGCTAAAGTGGTTATGTCAAATTCAGGGCTGAGTTCAATTAAATTTCCTAAGGAGAGACTGGCATTCATAGATGCATTTTATAGCTGAACACCCTGCTCTTTCTACCTGAACGTTTTGTAATAAAGTCTCAAAGGGAGAATGGGGTATGGGTCAGAAGTCTTCACTGTCTCAGCCCAACATTTTGCTACATTATATTTTCCCAGTATTCAGAAAATATTAATAATAATCTATAATGCTTCTTCACTAAGTTGTTATTACATTGGAAATAACAATACTACATGTTTTTTTTTCCCTGAATAGGGAAGTTTGAAGGTTTTTGTTACTGCTGGTTTACACTTGTTGCAGTAATGTGAAGGTCAACTTGAGTATCTTTATACCTGGCATCACTAGCTAAATGCATTCTCTTGCAGATAGCCATTACATGTTATACTGAGAAATTTGCTGTAATATTTGAAATAATTTCAGAGGTATGGTTATTACATTGCTAGGTAACACTACAAATTTTATGTAGTCATTTGGGTGATCTGGTGTTTTCCCATTTGGTTTCAAACATGTACAATTTGTATTGTTTCAAATTGATGAGCTTCTTACAAATCCTAATCATATCATTAGTGTATTCATATGAAATAAGAACCCAGAATAATGCTACTTTTTAAGAAGGAAATATGTTTTCTCTCAGTTTATATGTTATACGGGCCAGATGGTGTCCCTGGCTGCGTCTTGCACGAACTACTGAATGAATTAACCCCCCACCTAAACACACTGTTCAACCTCAGCCTCTCCACAGGCTATGTGCCCATAGAATGGCACACAGCAATGGTTATTTCGCTCCACAAAGGAGGGGCCACAACTGACCCTGGTAACTACCGCCCCCATAAGCCTGACTAACCTGGTCTGAAAGGCTATGGAGCATATCATCATGGAACTCATTAACAAAGACATTGGAATCCTCCAAACACTTGACCCGACCCAGTTCCTACTAAACCTGGTTGACTTCTTCGAGACAGTCACCAAGGCCATAGATGAGGGGAAGGTAGTTCACACAGCCTACCTTGATCTTGCCAAGGCTTTTGTCACCATTCCTCACTTGGGAATTATAGAAAAACTCACCAGCCTGAACATAAACCCCTACATCATGAGATGGGTTGCCAACTGGCTTACAGACAGAACTCACACGGTAAGAATAGCAGGCTCCAGGTCCGACTCTAAACCAGTCACAAGTGGTGTCCCACAAGGCTCAGTCCTGGAACCCCTACTGTTTGGCATATACTTCTCAGAAGTACAGGCAAACACAGGAGGACTATGGCTAACCAAGTTTGCCGATGACTGCAAACTGGGAGCCATAATTGACTCTCCGGCTGACATGGACATTCTCCAAAAGGGCCTTACTGAGACGGACACCTGGTGTCAAAGTCATGGTCTCAAGCTTAATGCCAAAAAATGCATAGTCATCCCGTTTGGGAAAAACAAAACACACATGAATTACCACATAGGTGGCAGCCCCCGTAATACAGTATCTGGGGACCCAGTTAGATAGTAATCTCTCCTTTGACAATCATAATGCCAAAGTAGTTAGGAAATCCTTCTATGTAGCCCATCTAATTACTAAAGGGTTCGCATCTAGAAATAAAGAGGTTATAGTGCCCCTCTACTCGTCACTCATTAGACCCATCATGCCCCATTTGGGATATACCTCACAAGACACTTCCAACAGCTGGAAAGACCACAATAGTACCTCACCAAGAGGATTACTGGCCTCAAACATATGTCCTATGAGCCTGACTGGAAAAACTCCGGCTGTACTCAGTGGCATTTCGCTTACTCAGAGGTGATCTCAGCCTGACTTGCAAAGCCATGTCCAACTCAGAACTGATGGACATGCTCCACCTAAAGAAATCCAAGTCAATGTGAGCCACTCGCTCTAGTGAGCTAAACCTCACCACAACAAAAATAAAACATGCTGGAGGGATAGATTCCTGTCACAGAGACTCCCCGTGCTTTGGAACAAAATTCCTAATTACATTAGGCACAGCCCCTCACTAACATTCACCAAGAGAAACCTTGACGAGTGGACGGGTAACAGAAAATACACCCCTGGGATCACTTCATTGGCTCTTCTTGACAGAGGCTCAATTAATTAATCAATGGGGTGGCGAAAGATGACACACTCTGGCTAGGTTTATAAATGCCCTCGGGCAGATAGCCTAATACCTACCTATGAACCTATACAAAATCTTCATATTTTGTTTGTTTTTACAGGCATGCATACATTTGAGATTCTGCTGTTTACTTCCCTAATTGCTATTAAGTAATTCACTAAGAACTGAAATATTAACTATCAGTGGGATGTTAAACAAGAAACATCGTCATTAACACATCTCTTATGACATAAGCAATCATACATTTATATAAATGAAAACAAACCACACTGACACATTCTTAGTTGCAAGCATTTTACATCACTAACCATACTGATACACTCCCAGTTGCAGACATTATACATCACTGATTGGGATTACCCAATTTGAAGTGGTTTTTCAGAGCTATACAGTTAAGGTTCCTATACATAGCACAAGAAGAAAACTATAATTCAAAGTGGAAAGGGATGATGTTAAAACAGGGGGGGGGGCTCAAGAAACAAGGAGAGACTGGAAATTTGGATGCAGACCTTTAAGGAAAATAACAACAATCATACAGAATAATATATCCATAAAATATCAGAAAGTATTCTAAGAACTAAGCCAACATGGGAATGGAGAAAAGAGATTCTGCCAATAGGGAATGACTGCAATTAGGGATATAGACAATAGGCAAGTGGGGGCTGTAATTTATTGGAGAAAACTGGCAAAGGAACCAAGGTATTGGGAGCAAATTACTAGAGAGGGAAAGGTAATAAAATGGGAAGAGGCCTAGAATTTATTTGGACTGCAGGTTAAAGATTGCCTTCCTTATTGAGGGCTGATATCAGAGTATAGGCAAAGAGAAAGAAATTGGAGGCCCTAAACAAAAGACCAGCACTGGTAGAGTTTTTGGTAGAATCTAGAACAGAAGCTGCCATTAAAAAGAGAATAATTAGTAGAGCATATAAAATATTGCATGATAACTATAAGAATCAATCAGAGGATGTTAGAAAGGATTGGGAAGAGAGATTAGATAAGCAACTCACAAAGAAACAATGGGAGGCTATTTGTATGTCTCCTAAATATACTACAAAATCTAGAAGATTTAGGATTTTTGCCTGGAAATGTTTGCATAGATATTTTTATACCCCAAGTAGACTCCAGAGAATTTTTCCACAGGTAGACAGCAAATGTTGGAGGTCGGATGGGGAAGAAAGAGGTACTTGGCATCATATTTTCTGGGAGTGCAGTGAATTGGTGGACTTCAAGGATTCCTTGCGGGATGCACTGTCAGAGATGCTGGGTGAGTGGATTGGTGTGATGAGGGAGATGATTTTTCTGAGCTATGATACAGAATTGAAATTGCTTAGACATTGTAAGGCCTTGCTGTGTTTAATTATGGTGGCTGCCAAAAAAGCAATTACTAGAAAATGGAAATCAAAATGTAAACCAACTATATTAGAAATAGTGAATATAGTAACAGACATAAAACAGCTGAAATTGTGATCCTTAAAAAAAGTAGGAGCAAACTACATAGGAAAAAATGAGAATTGTGGGAACAATGCATACAAGAGAGGAATGAGGTTTAAAAGAAGGCAGAACTTATATGCGCTATGTAATGTTTGACTGAAAATGATTGGGTAGATTATAAGTGATGTATAATGTCCAGTGGGATCTTGCTTTGAATTTAAATTTCACTATCTTGAAGCAGTAGAAATGCATTTTTATTTTAAGTTATGGTCAAGCTAAGGTTAGAAGAGACTTTTGAAATTTACAGTGTGATGATGTGAGGTATTGTCATCTGTGCCAGAGAGAATAGGGCAGTGCATGTATAATATATGCCAGCATAGTTAGCTGGAATTTTGTAAATAATTTGTGTCATTTGACTATCACACTGACTTGTACAGATGTTTGTGCTAAAATGTATCAACAGTGTTATAACTGATTAAATGTATATGTTTAAACAATGAACTCTAGAAGGGAAGAATAGAATTTTTTGAAATTGTTCTATAATTTTCAAATACTGCAACAGATCTTAGCAAAGCTCTGAGTGTGTATTGCACCAGAGTCAGGTGATCAAATGTGATGTCATTCTATAACCAGCGCTGACAGGAGAGAACTCTCACAGCAGTTTGTTTTGTTTTGTTTTCTTTGAAACCTGATATAAAAGATCTGTGACAGTTATCACAGTCAGTTGAGTTCAGTTTCAGTAAGAAGCTCATCACCTTGCCTTGTGGAAGTAAGCACTTCAGCATCTAAACTTGCCTCACTGTATTAATTAAGTTAGCTAAAGAACAGTTATTTTAGACAGTCACCAAATACAGTGAGATTAGTTAAGCAGTGTTTTTCTGCATCTGTTTGAATCTGCCAACTGTGTCATTTTTATTTCTCCTGTGATTGAAACTCTGTTTATTGTACTTAGATATTTAGTATTCTCATGTTTTTTATTTTATTATTTATTATTAAATATTTTATACCTTTCATTGTGGCTGATCTTTTAGAGAATACTTTTAACATCTTGAGAGTTCTTGTGCTTATTTTAGTGTTGCAGTGGCCACTCCAAAATGCCTTGCTGCTTTGGTTACACTGTACCATTTATATTAGTATTGATTTACTCAGTCTAATTGGTAAGAGCCTGAAAGTGGTTAACTGGTGGCAGCATAGTTACCTTATAGTCTGGGTAGAAGGGATACAGCTAGTAAATCTGTACCAGCCTTTCTCAGGAGTGTATGTGTGTGAAAATCATATAACCAGGTGTGGTTGTGTCAGCTTCTTGGTACTGGGACACAGTGCTGCAAAGTGAGTCTTGTTTGAGATCTGCTGTTATTCTTATGGTGGTGTTTTTTTGTTTTTTTTTAGTTAACCGTTTGCAAAAGGAAAGTGATTGATATAATTTGGGGTATTTGTTTTGTTCATTAAGGTGAGTTTCAGCATGCAGATGTTGATTTAATGAGTGTTGATGTTTCTGAAACTCAGTGTTTGATAAAGCACTCGTATATAATATAAGTATGTGTTTGTATATCAGTCAGTGCCCAATCATTTCTGTTGCTATATTCTATGCAGCATACAAATAAGGACTGATCCTTGTTTGTTAAGTTAGTTCTGTGTAATGGATCTTTAGTCTTGCTGGAATGCAACATACGTTATCATCTGATTTTTGTACTATGGGTACATTCTTTTAGCTCCACAGTTAGGAAGCTGATTACATGGGGTTTACATTGTATAGTTACAGTAGTAAGAGTTTTAGTCAACTTATCTTTAAGGTGACTACCAGTTAATTGAGTAAGAAATTGAGAAATGTCATTGGGAAGAGGTTATGGATAGAAACAGTAACTCAAGAGTGTTGGAGCATCTGTTAAGAGTTTATCAACCTACTTATACTTAAATATATTCCAATTAATATAAAGAGAAACAATAAGATTATTCTGGAAATTTAGAAATGCCACATCTGGGACTGCGATCAAGTCAGCTATGTTTACTATGCATTCATGATTAGCCCTGAGGCTCATTATGAATGCATGCAGCCAGGCCAGTGTACAAACTGAGCATCTACTCATTGAGGCCATATTAGGGGACCCACGATAACATAATTTTAGAGCAACCTTCAGCCAGAGTAAAGTATGAGCAGCAGTGGTAAACAATGATCTCATACAAGCTTCTCGGGTACATGTCAAAATACTACATGTGCAATTAGTAATAATAAGGTACTGAAATGTTGTTGTAATTCAAGGCAAAAGAGATGCAGAAAAATGATATATGGAAAACATAAGGCCATGACTATTAAGGGTTAATTGTAAAGACAGTAGTAGGACAATGAAAACATCAGAAAATGACAGAAAACCACAAAGGGAACTGAAGAATAAAGCAGGAATGCATAACACAACAGGAAAGACGGTATGGCACATACACAGATATACATCTGAATATAAACAGTGTGAGACACAGGCATAAATGGGATATAATAGAGTAACATGATATACTGACCTACACCAATTCCAACATCATCACAGTTTTATTTAACAGTGTATAGCTAACATACTGTAAATGTAATGAAAAAAATGTCACGTCTGAGGAGATTTGAACCCATTGCCCTTTCACTTGCATTCTCTTAAACACAGCATTCACAAACTCAGCAACTTAAATGATAATGAAGGGTACAGGAAAACACATATCAGGGGAATATTACACAAGAATAGAGTGGAAGCAGAAATCAAAAGACATGCATCAGGGGAATTGAACCTGTGATTCTCGTCAGTGATAATCTCTTAAACACAGCACTAAAAAGTGGAGCCATTGCAGAAGTAATACTAAAGGAGCTAAGGAAACAACATATCAGAGGGGTTTTATTCAAGAACAGGCTGGAGTCAGTAAAATAAAACATATACCCATGAGTGAACTGGGTAGAGTGTTTTTCTGACATTTTTCCTCTATTATATGTTCATAACATTCTGTCATCTTATCTTAGAATATTTTTTCTAACAGCTTTAATATTTTTTATGTAAAATGATAATGTGATAAGCTTTCAAAGTCAAGTGAATTTATTAGACTGTAAAAGCAGTTTATATGCTTTTGTTTTATGGTCATGATTTAGACCCAAAAGACGCTAACTACGAAAGTCTTCTGGGAATATTGTCCTTCCACAAGTACACTTATTTACAACATGGCTTTATATCATTCAGTGGAATTACATTTGGTTGAATCATAATTAATTAATTTCAAATGGATGAAACATCTTTCTCATAACAGTTCATTTAGTTAAAAACAGCATTTAGCAGGCTGTGCTATAGTTACAAATATTATATAAAACATATACAGAAAATGGAAAAATACATTTAAATATTTTTACAGGTTTAGGGCTGTGACCCCTCCCCACTTTACCTTTACTTACTATGTATACTAATCTAAGGCTGCAATACTTAGGAGTAAAGTGAATTCATACTGTAAGTAAATTCTTATCTTTATATACCCCAAGGTAGTCTAATCATGGAGCTTAGTTTCCAACTGGCACCCACACTGAGCAAGAGTACAGGAAGTCTAGTCCTGCAAACACAGTTTTTATTCTTTGGATAGTTTGTATTTTTACATGTGACTTTTATAATATACATACATATGGCACAGTCAACCAAATGTGCATTTGACTAAATGAAATTTAAACTGTTTGAATTCCGTGTATGATCCAGATTGTTGGCGTGATGCGTCTTCTCTTCCTCTTTCCAATATATCATAGTGTCTTTCCACCATTTTCATTTTACACTGTCCCCTTCCCAGTACATTACCCTCCTCCTTGTTTTCCACTTTAAAGTAAAGTTTTTGTACCTCTGCTTTTCCCAGTCTTCTGTGATTTCCCTCCCATCTTTGCTCAGCTTGACCAGTACTTTTCCTGTCTCCCTTTCTCTACTGTACTGTCTACCTAAGAAAAAAAAAGCCTTGTTTCTCTTCTTGATCCCTTGCATTAACTCTGTAACATTCTGCTTTACCATTGTCACCATCTTTGTTACCTTTCTGCTGGCCTTCTTATACTATACTTCCTCCACCTCCCTACCCTTCCTTTCCACCTCATATAAGCCCTAGCTTTTTTACCTTAATTGGTAACTTCACTTTCCTATGTATTCACATAGACCTTCTCTTTATTGTGATTTTACTTCTTATCATGCCTTTGTTCATTAATATGAGTACTCAGTCCACCACTCATTCCCATAGCTTATTTACTCCCTCAGTTTGCATCTTGTCTCCAACTCATCCTTCACTTTTTCTCCCCATGTGCAACATAATCTACTCTCCTACAATATAGCAGCATTTCTTTGACTTTGTATTTTCACCATAACCTGGAAATCATGGCACTGTCTACTTTGTTTACGGCCACGTCCAGAGTCCTACCCTTTGTAGTACAGTCCTGCAGTAGCTGGCTGAATCCCTCATTATCCAAAACCTCAGTCAATTTCCAATCGCACTCCACCCTAGAGAGCAGAATTCCCTACTCTGCTCCTGAAAATTATTTTTTTTTTAAACTTTCTTTTTATTAATTTTCATAAATCATGAACTTCTTACATCATGCAATAATTATAAATAGACATAACACTAAATATTAAAACTATATACAAAAGATGCTCATAACATTATACTATTCTGTTTGAAATCATTACATTTTATCTAATAACTTTTTTAGTTTCATCCAGGATAACTTTCTATGTGTCATTCTTGTCGTTCTAGAAGCAAGAGTTAAAAGTTCTCTATTACATACTGTTTTGGCCAATAATGTAAATTCAGCAAAAGATACAATTGCTTTGGTTTTCCAGTTTAAAGTGATGACTTTCCTTGCTATAGCCAAAAGAGACCAGAGAAGATGCACCTGTGATTTTGGTATACAATCTGGCACTGGAGCATTAAACAACAAAAGTACATCTGTTATTATACACTTGTCGGTCCATAATGCCTTTATAAAATCTCAAAATTTCTGCCAGAATGGGACAATCACTCTGCATTCAAGGAACATGTGTACCCAATCAGCACATAGACTCTCATCACATATCCAACAATTATGACTAGTTTTATTTGACAATATAGCAATTCTCTGCGGGGTAAAGAAACTCCTGTGTAAAAACTTCCATGTAAATACTTTCCAATATGGAGATGATGTTGTATGATTGATTGACCTGAGTGTTACTAATTTATCCTTTTCAGAAAAATTTAATCTGTTCATACTTTCTATATAACTCCATAAAGAGTCTTCAGGCTATTTTAAGTCAGCTCTTAATGTCTTATAAATCTTAGACAAAGAGAACCCCATGCTAAATTGTGATGTATTTAATTCACATAAAAGAAAGATTATTTTAGGCTGTAATAAAATATTAGTCACTTGGCTCATTTTAAATTCCTTTATTAGATGTTCCCTAGAAATTTGAATATTTAACCAATTATCTTGATTTGTGTTATACCTTGCTAAAAGGCTTGTAGTATCATGAATATTATTTGTACTTAGGAACTGATGCCAATAATTTAGTCCATTGCCTTTCATTTCTATTATTTTATTCATATTAAAAGAGTCTAGAGAATTCTTCGTGTGTGCTATTGGGAATATTAATATAGAAAAATGTCTTGTTATGCAGTTACTATTTATAATTTTTCTAAAATTGTTTGGTATATAGCTAACACAATGTGGTAACTTCTCATGTTTATTTTTTTATATACTGAGTCCTTTACTACTGAAAAAATTTTATTTTCAGTAAAAATGTCATTGTTTATTGTTTCATCGGCATTAGATAGTAAAATATTCATGTGTAGATTTTTTCAGCTTGAAGTATACTTGTTACTTAACCACTTGCTTATGATGTGAATTATAACTGATTCAGCATGGAGTTCTAAGTTTGGAAATGTAATTCCACCTTTTTCCCAATCTCTATTATGCCAATCATACTTTATTCTTGTTTTTTGTGGGAACCATAAAAACTTAATTAGAAGTGAGTTGAGCTGTTTTATTATTTTTTTTTTGGAGGGCTAATAATTATTGTTTGAATAAGAAACAAAATTTTAGGAAGAATACACATTTTTATTAATGTTAGCTTTTCTTCAAAAGTAAAGAACATTTTATTCCATTTGTTTATATATTCTTTGATTATACCTAACACATTTCTATAATTGACTTGTATAATTTCTTTCCAATTAGGTTTTATATATATTCCTAGATATTTAAGAGTGTTATTCCCCCAACTAAAATTACTGTGTTTTCTCCATTCCGAACTTACTTTTTTATTTACCAATAATGTTTCAGATTTAGTGCTGTTGAATTTTAGACCTGAAAGTTTCTCAAAATATCCTATAGCTATTGTAATATGCCTTATTGAAGAGTCTAAATTTCCTATGGTTAATATTATATCATCAGCAAATAATTGTATTTTAGAAGCATAATTTGAATTAACAATAAAGCTATTTATGTTGTTATTATGTCTTATGTAATTTGCAAATGGTTCTACTAACAATGCAAATAACAAAGGTAACAGAGGACAAACTTGCTTAGTTCCTTTTAGTATTTGAATTTTGTTAGATAAAAAGGCCCCAATTTTAATATATGACAAAGAGTTTTTATATAAACTATTTATTAGTTCTATGAAATCTGTGGAGAAATTAAATGTTTCCAAGACTTTAAATAGGTATGACCAAGATAAAGAATCAAATGCCTTCTCTATTTCTAAACTAATAATTGATAATTCTTTTTTCTTTTTATTTGCAACATCTATTAAGGTTAAAAGTCTGATGACATTGTCCTGAACTAAACCCCGTTTGATCATCTGCTATTATTTTGGGGATGAATTGATTCAATCTTTTAGTAAGTATGGAGGTAACAATTTTATAATCTACATTTAGCAGAGATATAGGTCGATATGATGATACTAATTTAGGGTCTTTATCTTGCTTTAGAATGGGAGATATTATAGCATACTGCATGAAGGAAAGATAATTTTATTTTTCCTAAATTCTTCAAAAGCTGCCTCTAAAGTCTTTAAGGTGTCTTCTGGAAACAACTTATATATTTCTCCTATAATCCCATCTAATCCAAGTGCCTTATTGTTTTTAAGATTACGAATGCATTCTTTAATTTCTTTTAATGTTATTGGTTTGAGCAAATTAGCATTTTGTTCCTTTGTTACTCTTTTGTTGATATTTTCATTCAAAAAATTATACTTAAGCATATTGTCTGCAGAGTCACTATTTGTATTATTTACCTTCTCATAATATACTCTGAAGAATTTCTTTGTGTTCTGTTACATGTCTTGTTTTAACTCCTGTATTATCAGTGATTTCTTTTATATGACTTAGTCTAGCTAAATGTTTTGCTTTGACTGCCAACCTATGTACATTTTTGGGGTTCACTGAATAGGATTGAATTTTGAATTTTTCTAGATTTATTGCTACTTTATGATTTACTATTTCTGCATATCTAGTATTTAATGTTTTAAGTTCAGAATTAGTTTTTATGTTCTTGGTGCTTAAACATTTCTTTATTCCATCTATTTTTAGTTGTATTTGTGTTAATTCATTTTCCAGTTGTTTTCTTTTGTTTAGATACCAATTTTTGATCTTACCATATAAATAAGATTTTAGTGAATCCCAAAGTATAACCTTTGAAGTTTCATTATTATCATTGATGTCTAAAAAATATTTTATTTCACCAAGAAGCCACTCTAAATCCATTAAGTGTAGTAATGTAGACAGGTAACCTTTGCCACATTATTAAGTCTTTAGGCATGATATTTACCTTAAAAATAAGGCATTATGATCTGACAATGGGCAAGTACTAATTAACACTTCTTGTACCTTAGAAAATATATTGTTAGCAACTAGTACTTTATCAAGTGTTGTTTGTGTACCATACCTATATGAATAATGGGTGTATTCTAACGAGTGTGTTTCTTTTAATTCATATATATCCCTAAGACATATATTAATAAAATTCTTTAACTTTTTAGCTGCAGGGGAAATTCTAAATGTATAATTTTTGGTAGTATCTTTTTCAGTGAGAAGGCAATTGAAATCTCCTGCATGTATTATTTCTCCTTTGGATTTGGAAATTATTAACTCCAAATGATTCCTTGCTGTAGCTGCTCCAAAACCAGGTATCCAGTAAGAATTTACAAGAGTTACATATCTTTTGTTTATCTCCAGAACTGCCAGGCATAACATGCCATTCTTGTCTGAGTAAGTATCAATGACTTTAGGCATTGGTAATGTTTTTTTCCATAGTATCATCGTGCCTCTTCTCTTGGTTTGGTAGTGGGATTCTACAAGGACCATATAACCATTAAAAGATAATTTATCTGTGTCCCTGTTTACAATATGTGTTTCCTGTAAAAAACCTATATCTACTTTATTCAATTAGGTATACAGTTAAACTTATTCAATATTATGTAACATTATGTTTAGTTATTGAAGCACAAAACATCTCAATACATATGATAGAATATTAAGTATTTTACAAATTACAAATAAAATAGTCATGCAAAAAATATTCATGTTTGACAAACATCTCTGTGTTAGAGTAACAGGATTATGCTCTCATAAACCAGCATATGTAAGCTTGACTTCAAAAGCAATATAAGAAATCAGAGTCTTTCGTTAAGATGAAAAAAAATATTATTTTCCTAATACAGATTAAACTATGAATAAAGAGTGTACATCCAGTTTAATTATATGATTTGAAATGATACTGCATATTAAATATATATTTATATATTTAAGGCATAGAAACCTTCTCCATTTTTCTTCTATCGCCCATTCTCCTCTCGACTATTCCTTCTATACATTTGTTTATGGGCTATATATGTATGGTCTAAGTAAAGTATAACCAATATTTTGAAATCTGTAATATTAAACTATTATGAGCATTTTAAGCTTATTTAAATGTGGTAGACATACTTTATTCAAACACCCTTCTCCATTTCATTTATCCCCTTTTGTTCCAATAATAAGCCATTTATACAACCCTCTAATATTGATATTTCAAAAATGTATCAATTCAAGTCCTCATTCTTGTCAATATGACTGCTATTAGCAAGAGAATAAATCAACATTGCTTATACTAGTTATTAATTATAAGATAACATCTTCAATATAATGATCAGATAGTACAAGTGTTTGCTGCTTTGAAGTAACTGGATATGTGTTATTCCCAAAACAGTTTTTTGTTTTGTTTATTCAACACTTACTGTTGTATTAAGTACTTGCTTAAAATCCATTATTAGTACTATGTGGGCTATGCAATCAACTTACTTTACCGCATCCTTCTATATTTTAGGAATCCCTAAATACAAAGTACCCTTGAAAATAATAAGCAAATTTCTATTATCCAAATAACATTCCTAATGTATCAGCGCTCACATGAAAAAGATATGTTTAAAATAGGATTTTTGGGGGTGAGATATATAACACATGTATGAAGGAACTCTCAAATATGATTCTCCAAAAGTGACTTAAGAAGAATTACCAATAATGTTCTCTTTACAGTTTCTTTTTAATTTAAAACATTTAGATGTTCATAAATCAGGTAACTATATTTACCTCGGCTTATTAACACGTGACAATATTACACCTTCCCCCTTTTTTCTTTTTTTTAAATCTATCTGTAACTTATAAAGGGATGCTCTATTTTAATGTTTTTCAACTTTCCCTTCAGCCAGCTGTGTTTATCTTGCATTAAATATCTGGTGAAGCTGCAGTGTAACTAAAGCGTATGTGTGATATATAGAGAAATGCTAATTTTCTCTTCATGTGTAATTTACTCTTCATTTGTAAGTTATTTTATTTCTACATACAATTAACCAGAATTCACCTTAGAACTAAACATGTATCTCACACTGCCAATACGTTTGGAAAACAAAGCAATTCAAAACAATGCTAGGAAGCATGAGTGATAATTATGTCTTGAATACTGAATTTAACTGCAACTACAACAGTTTCCAACATTTATGTTATTAAATCTAGTCTCCGGCATCAAGAGGAACTAGTAAACATTCATTTTGTTAGGAAATTATAAACTTACAGTCACTAAACTATTTTGAAGAGTATTTTCAATGTCTCAGCATCAAAAACTTCCTTGCTGCATCTTTATCGCCTGTCGCAGTTGTTTCTTATGTGCGACTGGGGCTCAGAGTACAATTATGTCATCACTATAAGTTTTTACAAAGATTGCCAGTCTCAAAACCACAGATCAATGAATAGCTCGTGATTTAGTTCTCTTGAGGCTTTGCATTAAAAAATGAACTGCATACACGAGGCAGGTATGACATTTTTCGGTTATTTTTGGCTTTCCTAGCTTTCATGCACTCGTGGGTTACAAAAAAGCATGTAAAATAGAAAAAACAAGTTAAACAGGGTAGCACTATGCAGCTATTAATTTTTTTTTAAAACCACAGACCGCACTTCTTTTGAAGCGCTCTCTCCCCAGAACATCCATCATAATTACTTTAATACCTACAAAGAAAATTTAATCAATCTAAAGCCCACAAAGCTTCCTGACAGACTGTATAAGTGCCCACAACCTCCGTTCAGCATGTAAAGCTACTGCCACTCTATTTAATGTATTAAGGTTACAGAACAAAGACACATAAACTATTTTTAAACAACAGTTTAATATTATTTTGACGGCACTCAGCATACCACTAATTTAAAATATAACATTAAATCACGATCTTGTAAGATTATGACAAGATCTTATGTGCTTATAAGCCTTTTGTTTTTATTTATATTATAATCTATATAGGGGATAAAAAACTTCATAACGGAGGAAGGAGAAACGGCAGAAAGAAATTATCTATATAATAATAAGAGTAATTACTATAATAATAATAGTTGTAAATGTTTATTTTAAAATCTTACCTCATATTTGTACTATTTATCCTATTCCAAGGGAGAATAACCTCAGGAAATTAGAAGCTTATGTTTTACTTCCCTTTAAGTTTTTTGTGGACTTATCATTTACTGTTATTTTGCCATTAGTAGCTTGTCTCTTTAGGCTTGGAGTAGAAAGTTCCATATCTTCAATTTTGTCTAGTAAATTATGTTTTTTGACAAATTCTGTTGCTTCTTCAATATTATTAAAGATTTTTTGACCATCTGGAAGAGTGACTTTTAATCTAGCAGGGAGTATTTCAGATTTTATTTCAGCTTTCTTAAGGTCTTTAATGAGGGGAATACAACCTTTCCTTTTTGCTATTGTCACAGATGTATAGTCATTATCAAATCTAATAACTCTTCCATTTTCTTGAATGGGGCTCTTCGTCCAGGCAGTTTTTAACATCAGATCTTTATCCTGTGTTGACAAAAACTTAACTATGAGGGATCTTGCTGAAGTTGGATTTTTTGATATAGAAGGATTTGATAAAGACCTATGAGCCCTTTCAATTCCATAAGAAAGTGACTCTGGGAGGTTTAGCACTTTAGGCAACCAATTATTCAGGAAAAGAATCATATTATTTCCCTCTGTCTTTTCAGGAACTCCATAAATTCTAATGTTGTTCCTCCTTGACCTTGACTCCAAATTTTCCACTTTCTCAGTTATTAAGTTGTTTTGCTTCAATAAGAAATGTATTTGACTGTCATTCTCTATCTGCCTTCCATCTATGTCATTTAGAGATTCTTCTGTGTTGGTTATTTGATTCGAGTGCTCTGAAATAATTTCCTTTAAATCTTGAATTTGCTTTTTACTCTCTTTTTTCATATTTTCCATAATGTTTTCTAGATTGTCCATTTTAGTAGAAAGGTCCTGTATACTTGTAATTATGGTCTGCAGTTCTTTTTTCATAGAACTGTCTTGAGCTGAAGACTTTGAATGGCTCATATTTCAAGTATCTGTATACAGCTGCTAATATTCTGACAGGAATTTTGTGAGAAAATTCACTGAAAAATGTTACTTTTTCTTCCTAAGATAATCCACAACAATGAAAAGAATATTTGTAAGTAGTTTTTACCAATGTATTTTGAAAAATTCCAAATAAATCCTGTCAGAAATAAAAGTTATAGACAGAGCAACAAAAAACTGCTGCACTCACTCTGACATCTTAGCCACGCCCCTCCTGAAAATTTCTGATCTCCTGCTTGTGCTATCTTCTTCCTCCTACTCCACTCTGTTATTCTCTCCTCCAGTTTCTCATCCTAGCTTGTTTTGTCTAGGTGATCATACATTGTGTAATATCACCACATTTTCCCCTTCTCCTTTCTTAACTGCCAGGGTACTTAATTATGATTCTGGCCTTGTCTGCTCCTTTGCCCTTTTCTTAGTTTGATGTTCTTTCTCACCTTTGGCCTCACATTTAATGCATTCTTGTACTTACATTGGTATTTTTTCCCTATTTCAAGCTTTTTCTGTTGAAGTCATGGTTGACCATACCATTCTGAATGAATATATCAGAGCTTGTTGTGGTTTTTCAAGTGCTGTACTCTTTTGGTTGCTTCTCATCTCTCAGGTTGCTCTAATAGACTTTTTTTGGGTGTAAATTCTTCCTGCTACTCTCTGGAGTGTGTGGTGCCATAGAATTCAGTTTTGGCAATATTACTATTCACTGCATTTGATGTCTGTTACGGAGGTCATTTGGAAGAGAAGTATATATTTTTTAATTGTATTTATTTATCATATCTGGAACCTTATTCTGTCTTCAGACCCAGCTACATAGATAAATGTAATGATGTCATCCTGCTTGGACTATTGCAGTGCCTACCTTGGGAATCTACAATGCATGCAGAGAGTCCAGTACTCCTCAGTGAGACTGATATCTGGCAACTCACATCACTGCCATATTGTTCTTGTGATGTGAGATCTGCACTGACTCTAAGTTGTTTCTAGGTCTATGCTGCACAGTCTTGTTGATACTTATCTGAACACTCCTACTTATCAAGAGGAGAGTTGCTGGCAATTCTGAGGAATCAGCTGGAAGATTTAGGCAGACTAACCTTTACATATCTTGTGCTGGTCCTATAGAATCACCTACCCATATCTAATTTGGGTGTGACATCCTTGACGTGCCATTTCTTTAGACAGATTTATTTGAAAAACAAATCATTTGGAAGTCTTTAGTTTCAACAGCTTTGTTAGAAAAAAACTTTGTTTATCATACTAACATTTTATCCCATCTATTTATACTAGTCTTCTAATGTACTAATTGTTTTTTTTAGTCATATTTTGCGTTTTATTTTGTAGAATGCTTAGAGAGCAACATTTGAGTTCTCTGAGTAAATAAAATAAATGCCATTCCCGAAAAACCTATACCCATCCATCTTCATGTCCACCCCTATTGTCACTGGCCATATTTTGTGATGCCATCAATATCCACATCTTTTCTGCATCACTATACCTCATCTTTCTACCAAGGGAACTTGCACTGCAAAGTAATACTATCTAGCTGAGGTCTAAGCCTTCCTTGTTTGCTGCGCTTCTGTGTTCTGCATCTCTTGATCACTCAGTATATTAAAATGCCTAATAGTGTTTCCTACTTTGCATCATACCTCATGAAGCAGGTTTCACTGCTGCTGTATATTATATTACACAACATCATGAACATTAATTGTTTTTCCATTTTGCCTCACTTTGTATTGCATTCATTCACACAGGTCCTTTTATGTAGTATCTGTCTGTATGTCTTTCTTTCTCTTCTCTCCCATCTTCTTATCTCCACATGCCTTGTTGTATTCCTACTATTCCTACTCTCCTCTTCCCATTTCTCTTTCCAGCTCTGTATTTTTTCTTTCCATATTGTTCTTTACGACTACAGTCCCTTTCTTCTCATTTATTATAATAATGTCTCATTTATTACCTGTTATGAAACATTGAGCAAAAATACTGGTTACATCCCTTCTTACATCTTATTCATTTTATCTGACATGGTTCTATACTATTACTATTCATTTTTCAGTATGGTATACTTATTTTAAGTGTTACTGTGAAATGATAGAAATAATGCATTCATTTTTATAATTACTGTACTGAATCTTCTGTGATGTATCCTTGTTGTGTAACTATATTGAGTAATAATGATTCTCTTACAAGCTTCAGAATATGCCCACTGGCTGATTGCCTTTTATGCAACTACTGCTGGAAGATTAAGGCAGAAGAATTAGGTGTCTTTTAATAAACAAATAACTACTTGTATTCTGATATACCTTACATTTATTTTTTATTTCTTTAACCAGTGAGTGTTTCACATCATTATGTGTGCTGTTTTGTTATTGCTGCTTCCATTATTATTAAGCATGGTCACTTAATTAACTAAATGATTACTATACACGCATTTTAAGGGTATAACTTCACGATCTCACATATATATCGCTTTATTTTACTTTTTTGCCATTGCTGCCTGCTTGCTGATCAACACGCTCTTGATTAATGGACCCATTCATTCCTCATCACAGGGGCAATATTCAGCCAGGACAGGCCATCATTTAGGCAGCCATTAGGGGTGTTTCTGCATTTTTTTTTTTTTTTTTGCTGGTCCTCTCTTCTGCTTGCACTCAGTCAAGTGTTGATGGGAGTTATACAATGAGCTGACCACAGAGGCCATCCTAGCTTTGTGAAGGGAATTTCCTCCAACCAGCCTCATCTCTTCCCAGAAAACATGATCAGTGACTATCTCCACCAGTTAAATCTTACTGTCTCTGTGTGCCCTCAGTTGAACACTACCGTCTCCATCCCCTCTGGGAGAAGGAGAACTGAACAGACCATACCCTTTCACTTCCAGCCTGGCTTCTCCACTTCCAGGGCCACTAACTGAACCCTGGCCATCTAGGTTGCAGTAAGGGCTTTATCTCTCTGTGCCATGGTTCCAGGCTACAATTGTACATTTGGAACTTTTTTCTCTTGACTTGCTTTGTAAATGGGTTCTGCTAGCAGAATTTCCCATGTTAACAGAGGCAAATAAATAAGATTAAAGCATAGATGAGTTTTTGTTCAGGAACAGAGCAGAAACTAGTTTTTTTCACAGTGAGAGCAGTTTATACATGGAACATTCCTACTGAACAGGCAACTGGCTCAAAAACCACTGTAATATTCAACTATATAGATGGTAAATATAAGCCAATTCTGGAATGAGTAAAATGAGTTATACTGGCAGGTTTCTGTAATTAACAGCTAATCAAACAGGCAGGGAAAGTGACAGACAAGGTGGGTTACAAAGTCCACTTTTGCCATCAAAATCTGTTTTTCTGTGATTCTAAAGTGCTGTTCTTACTACTGCCCCCTCTGTTCTATGAATGTATGATCACTAGAAACACACACATTCAGGTAATGAGATCTAAAAAAACCTAGCAGGTCAACTTTGCCTGCTTATATTGCCTTATTTTACTGAAACTCTGCGTTTCTCTTATTTCTTGGAGGCCTTTAGCCACAACTGTATAACATGCATTTACAAGTTCCTATTTCTACTAAGAATCTGATGTTTTTACCACTATCACTGACAAGTTACCTGGAATGCATGTAAGTAATTATATTCTTTTTATAGTGCAGATGCATTTTTCTACAGGTCTTGCATCATGAATCTATGCTTCTGGTAAATGACTCTTCATGGTTCATGCTATTTATTCAGGAACCATGTAAATAGAGACTTCATCCAAATCATGTTTGCTGTCAATTGATTACAGTCCAGAACCTTCATAGGTTCATTCATTCATTTTGACTCTGAATACTCCTGATCCACTTAATAGTGTGGGTGGTTAGGCTGCTTTTTCTTTGACTTTTATATAGTGAAGTTTACTGCTTTACTTGCCCTATCACGCTATTATTTTTTTAAATACCATCATGTTAATCTTGCGCACTTTGGCAGTTTTGGGCTACAAAACAAAGCACTGTATTAAGAATTCTGTCTTATTATTGTCTTATAAGCAACTCAGAAAACAGCACCTTGTCTCCTACCTTTCCTCCCACCTACTCACTTTCTGTCTCTTTCTGTCTTTTCATATCTCTATCGGCTTTCTTATAATGTATAATGCATTTTATTGTTTTCTGTCATTACCTTGCAAAGTGTATTTACATGACACTGCATCTAGATTTCTATGGTTTCCACTTGTCTGAATATTCCCTCAACTACTATAATAAACTGCCTGCTTGCAGACCTGCAGTTTGTTGCCATGGTAATGATGATGATGTCACAAGCAGAGGATTATGTCTTCCAATACATAAAAACTACTTATTTTCATAGAAATGGCCACAAATTAAAAATGAGTGAAAAAGTATTAACTGAATTAACTCTGGAAAATATATTTCTTAAATTTCATGTGGAATAGCAGTAAATTCTTTACTATGATGCATTTTGCCAGTAAGTCTCTTCTTCTTAAATATAAGCAACTATCTCTTCTACAGGAATGATATTCCAATGAATACACCTTTGCAGAAGATAAACACAGCTGTACTGCTGGACAGTTTCAACAAATGGAACCCAGTATGGATTAACAAACTTCCTTTAAAGGGTTTGATTTATCATATTTCAGAAGTGGAAAATTAGCAAAATGGGAAATTGTAAACTATGAAATTATTTCATATACATAGAGTACTGTGATATGAGCAAGTCCTTAAAAGATTCACAGCACTTTTTTAATGTGTGAGTTTTGCATTTTACTCATATTTCGGTATGCTTTCATTCCTAGGCAAAGATTTCTTAGCCATCAAATATTAATCTTTTTTCTCTGCACGCATGCAATGATTTTTTTCTGTATTTTTTTTTTGCTACAGAGGAAGGTGAGTTGATCCAAGGAACAATTTTCACTCACAACGTAGACCATTACAGCAAAAAGTTAAAGCATTAGTGCAAATACCACTAGGAGTAAACAACTAACAATGAAGTTATAGCAATATAATAAGAAATTTGAGGTCATACAAAATAAGTACATAAAATATCATAGCATACCACGTTATCCATCAGAGGTATTATGGAATTTTGGGGTTTATATTTAATCATCGAAGGTTACGTTCATTGTACCTCTGATGCTCAAACACAAACCATTGAACGTTCAGTTCAGCAAATGTGTGAGATGGGGAAAGTAACCACTTGGCCAACATTTCTATGTCACATACACCACACCTTTGTAAAACAACCCAGGTGGGCACACCTGGCATGGAAGAGGACATTTGCCCTTTTTCCCTTGTAGTATGATCTAGGAGTTAGTATATATAATTAGGAGGGTGTGGGCAGCACAGTCCCCCACCTGGGTGGGTTTAAAATAGTGCGGTGTGTGTGACAGGGAAATGCTGGCCAAGTGGTTACTTTCCCTATTTGACACATTTGCTGAACTGAACGTTTGATGAAAGAATGTTCGATGTCTAGTGTTCGATCATCAGAGGTTCAATGAATGACGTAACCTTTGATGATTAAACACAGACCCAGAATTTTGGGGTCATTCACATATAGTATATAGCTATAATAGCACAAATATGGAGAATGACATCTAAGACATTTAGACTCAATTTTTAGAACTTGCATTTACTAAATTAAATATCCTTTTTAAAAAAGCAGATCTAGGATGTCATTTAAAAGGACAGTAGCAGCATGAATGCCATTTTGTAAAGCAAATATTATGACTGCCATCCATACAACTTTTCTAAATTAACTTTGTGGAAAGTAAAGCCCCTTGTTCACCCTTGTATAGGGGGCTGCACCCTCACACCCCTTTACTTTGAAGTTGCTGCACCTTGAGGAAAAGATGATTTTCACCTTGCAGAATAACATTGTTTTTTTGCACAGGTATATATTTCCCAGACTTGTCCTGCACTTACTTGTCTTCATACAACTATCCCTTAATGTACAGTTCTACTATCAGACAGAGCTCTGTTTTCTGGCACTCTGTACATCTGGTAGGGTCAGCCTTGGCAAATTTGTCTGAGAAGATGGATCAAGCAGACAGCAATCCAAAATGAACCTATGTTTAAAGACTCAAGGAACCTCACCTGGAGTATTGATACCAAGGCAGCCTGGGGTGTTAGTGCCTGTTGGAGTCTGCTGACTGGGTGACCTGTATAGCCTGGCTGAGCTCAGCCTGAAAATGATTAGTATGGAGCCACTTATGGGCTCACCACCCGCAAGATAAAGGATGAAGGCAGGTAGGAACAGAATGGATTGAGATGCATTTGATCCTGGCAATTGAAGCTAGATCTTGGGACATTGAAAATCACCTCTCCCTTGAAGAAGAATCTGGAACTTGTGCAAGAAGTTGAGACATGCCTGTTAGATTTGGTTGATCTTAACTTTACACACAGCAATGGTTCTGGAACCTGTCTTCTCAAAAGGGAGCAGATTTGATCCTTCCCTGAGCCTGTCCACCAGGAAAGGCCTCAGATAGGAATGAGGATACTTATAAGTCTATGGCCGGGAGCTGTACGATTACATTTTTGTGCCAGTAAATGAGAAGATAGCCTTAATGCAACTGCAAACTGCAGGAAAAGAAACTGTCTGTTGGTGCATATACACTTAACTCTATTCAAAGTATTCACCTTCCTTAGAGACTATGGGTGTAGTGTTCAGATAGGATACCATTTACTGACTCTGTATTTCTACTGGGAGAATTCAGCACTTGTGAGAAACAATAGAGATGCATGGTGGAGGATGATAATTGGAAGAAATAACTTTCCTGATTTGAACCCAAATGGTGATTCTTTTTTTTACTTCTGTGCTATTCATGGACTGTCCACAACAAATACCATGTTCAAACACAAAAATATTCATAAACGCACTTGGTAACAAATCACTTTGTGGCAAAAGGTTAATGATAAGTTTTGTAGTCATGCCATTAGACCTGAGGTCATATTTTGTGGGCACTTTGGTCAAGAAGGGTGCTAGGCTGTCAGCTCATCGTTTGGAGATGATAGGGTCAGAAAACCAGGATAAGGAATAGACAGTTATGAGAAACCTATATGTGAACCGAGAGCATCCTGGGAACACTTAGACAATGACTCTGTGTGGGGTGAGTTCAGATTTTACCTTCAGAGGAATTTCTCCCATATACTTAGTGAGGATAAAAATGTGGAGTCTGAATCAATCTTGTTCAAGACCTCAGTAGTAAATGTGATTACAAAGAGTTGTGACTGGAAGCTGTTTTTTTCTTACCATGGTTGTAACTCTAGGAAACATTGACGGACACAAATGTGGATGAAACTAACATGCCAAAGAAAGAGGTCTTCCATATAATGCAGTGCAAGCCTTGGAATTAACAGGTAAGTATAACAATGCAGGAAGGCAGCAGTTGCAATGGATACCAAAAGGGTTGGACAAGCCATGGAGAATAACTTAAAGATTACTTCAAAAGGTTCTGGCAAACCATCTGGCAAATTAAGAGGTGAAGTGAAACATTTCCAGGCTGTTCTCATCAAAGGTCGAGAAACACTGACCTTGACTGTGGGCATTGTGAAGAGATGTTAAAAATGCTTCACTTTAGAGAACTCCTGCATCTGATTGATATGCCCTCACATTATCAGACAGTGCTTAGAATCAGCTGGTGGGATTGGTCCAGTTTTTCCAGATTACGACACTCCTGGAATTAAATATTTTTACTGTGGCAAAATTATGGAAGTAAGTGGTATCTATCCAAAAATGCTAAAGGCACTGAGCACTATTGTTATGTGATGATTAATCTGCTTTTTTCAATGTTGGTAGAAAGCTGATGCAGTAACTTTAGATTAACAATATAGGAAAGTGAGCTCCATTTTCAAAAAGGAAAGAGTAGAGTGATTATATTCCTGTTGTAATAGGATCAGGGGTATCAGCATTTCTGAAAACGTTTACCAAAGTCTTAGAAAAGAGACTGTATCCAATAGATAAGTATCTGTTTTAAAACGTCCCTAGTGCAAATTCCACCCTGGTTATGAAGCAATGTGTAGATCATTATGTGTAATGTTCCTCTTGAGCCACTGTAGCTAGATAGCATGTGCATATAAGTACTGAGCACGTGCAAGAACAGTTCCATTTTATACAGTCAGACAGAGTGAATGCAGGCATGAATGGAGATGCACATGCGAGTGTATTTGAAGTAATATGTGAATCAGTTAACTTAAATATATATGTTCCAGTTACAGTTCTCGACAGTGTTTATGTACAATAAATATCTTGATATCTTGAACCCATACACCGCTTCATCGTCTTTTTTGAATGCATGAGACAAGCAACATGGTGCTAGAATGGGATCCAAAGTTAAACCAACACAGAAGCAATGAGGTACACGGTTAGAAGTGGAGGAATATACCAGAGTAAATTCACAAACAGCTCAGTGGTTATTCAAATGTACTTAATTCATTTAAATGATTTTTCACTCACTGAATGTTTTACCAAGTATTCAAAATGTTCAGAATAATTAATGAGATAGACAAAATGTCCAAAATTGTGATAAACTGATAAAAGTATTCGAAATAAATATGAAAGCGTTCAAAATAACTTCCAAAATGTTTAAGATGTACAAAAGGGCTAAAACTACTGCATTTTTTTGCAATGTACTACTTTTTCCCATTAAAGCTATTTGAAGTGTCTGAAGTTTCTGGAATGTTCCCAGTGTTCCCAGGGCCAAAGTGAAGCCTTTTCAAAGAGATTGTTGTGCAGTTGTGCATTTGTGCATAATTACAACTACCTGGTCTATGCTTACAGTGGATATAAAAAGTGAACACATCCCTGTTAAAATGCCAGGTTTTTGTGATATAAAAAAAGGAGACCACAATAAATCATTTCAAAACTTTTCCCACCTTTAATGTGACCTATAACCTGTATAATTCAATTGAAAAACAAACAAATCTGTTAAGGAAAAAAAATATAAAAAATAAAAAATGTACAATAAGCTGGTTGCACAAGTGTGCGCATCCTTAAACTAATACTTTGTTGAAGCACCTTTTGATTTAATTGCAGCATTCAGTCTTTTTGGGTAGGAGTCTATCAGCGTAACACATCTTGACTTGGCAATATTTGCCTACTCTTCCTTGCAAAAGCTCTCCAAATCTGTCAGATTGCGAGGGCATCTCTTGTGCACAGCCCTCTTCAGGTCACCCCACAGATTTTCTATTGGATTTAGGTCTGGGCTCTAGCTGGGCCATTCTTTTGTTGATTTGGATGTATGCTTGGGGTCATTGTCGTGTTGAAAGGCGAAATTCCTCTTCATCTTCAGCTTTTTAGCAGATGCCTGAAGGTTTTGGGACAAAAGTGACTGGTATTTGGAACTGTTCATAATTCCCTTCACCTTAACTAAAGCCCCAGTTGCAGCTGAAGAAAAGCAACCCCAAAGCATGATACTGCCACCACTATGCTTCACCATGGGGATGGTGTTCTTTTGGTGGTGCGAAATGTTTTTGCGCCAAACGTACCTTTTGGAATTGTGGCCAAAATGTTCAACCTTGGTCTCATCAGATCATAACACATTTTCCCACTTGCTTTTGGGAGACGATGTATTGTTTTGCAAATTTTAGCTGGGCCTGGATATTTTTCTGTGTAAGAAAGGCTTCCATCTTGCAATCTTACCCCATAGTCCAGCCATTTGGAGAATACAGGAGAGTGTTGTCACATGTAGTACACAACCAGTATTTGCCAGAAATTCCTGCAGCTCCTTCAGTGTTGCTGTGGGTCTCTTGGCAGCCTCCCTGACCAGTTTTTGTCTTGTCTTTTCATCAGTTTTGGTGGGACATCTAGTTCTCTGCAACGTCACTGTTGTCCTATATTTTCTCCACTTTTTGATGACTGTCTTCACTGTGTTCCATGGTATATCCAATGCTGTGGAAATATTTTTGTACCCTTCTCCTGACTGATACCTTTCAACAATGAGATCCCTTTGATGCTTTGTAAGCTCTCTGCGAACCATGGCTTTTGCTATAGCAGGCAATGTCAGGAAAATCCTACTAGGACAGCTGAACTTTATTTGGGGTTAATCAGAGTCTTTTTAATTGATGGCAGGTGTGTACCCAAGAAGACTAAATGCTGTAATTAAATCAAAAGGTGCTTCAACAAAGTATTAGTTTAAGGGTGTGCACACGTATGCAACCAACTTATTGTACGTTTTTTATTTTTTATATTTTTCTCCTAACAGATTTGTTTTTCAATTGAATTGTACAGGTTATAGGTCACATTAAAGGTGGGAAAAGTTTTGAAATTGTTTATTGTGGCCTCATTTTTTTATACCACAAAAATCTGGCATTTTAAATGGGTGTGTACACTTTTTATATCCACTGTATGTTTAAACGTACTTTGTTGTGATTGCAGAGGGTTTTCACAGAAATAAATCACTGGTGTTTGATAACAATATTGTTGAGAACAGGAGAGTGTTTGAACAAGAATATGATATTTTCATACAAGATGCTTTTTCTGATAAAGATTCATGTACAAAGGCTTTCATACTTCTTAATTTAGAAGGCTCAGAAGCCATTGAGAGAGAACATTCGTGTATGTACCTGTTCTGTATGCAGGGGAGGGGGAGAATTGCCATACGCGGAAAGACCATGAGTGCTTAAAACGTAAATTTAGAGAAATGTGTAACCCTCAAATGAATATTACAGTGAAAAGCACATATTTTACACAAGAAATCAAAAGCCAGATGAAACTATAGCAGCATACATTACTGACTTGTGATATAAGCAAAAATGTGCAGATTTGGTGATTTGCAATTTGAGTTGATAAAGAACAGGCTTGTGTGTGGCAGTAATAATCATGCAGTGAGAAAGATTTTGCTTCAAGATAGTGATTTAACATTGAGCAAAGCCATAGAGATTTGTCAAATATATGAACTTACAGAAAAGCACACAAATATGCTTACCAAATGAGAAAAGCATGCATACAGGGTCTGTTAGTGTGAATGCTGATAGTGTGAGATACAAAGCTAAGATGAATAAGAGATATAAGCTGAAGAATGTGGCAGAACCCAATTCTAACCATAAACCAAATGGGGCCACAACACCTAATTTTATTGTCAACTGTTGTAATTGTGGAGGCAACCATGAACCTAAGTGGGAAAAGTGTTTAGCTTTTGGTCAGCAATGTCACAAATGTAAAAACTGGAATAATTTCAAAATGCTTTGTAAGTCTAAAATGCCACAATCTTTTAATAAAAAATAGCATCAAAAGAAGCAAGTAGATCAGTTAGAAAATTGTGAGCAAACTTTTTATGTT
Source organism: Protopterus annectens (assembly GCF_019279795.1). NCBI lineage: Eukaryota > Metazoa > Chordata > Ceratodontiformes > Protopteridae > Protopterus > Protopterus annectens. The sequence goes on from NC_056741.1 coordinate 1,509,773,340, forward strand.
GATGGTGTATCTGTGATTCATGAAATAATTAATACAGTAAACTATCAGCCAAATGGTAATCTGGCAGCAAAGGGCAAAATATTTTGTACTGTTTGGGTTACTTGAAAACCTATACAGCTTAAAGTAGATACTGGCTCCAAGTGCAATGTTATATCAGAACATATGTTTGCCAAAGTGAAAGCTAGTGAAAAACTTGATTCAGAAAAGTGTTCAAAACTTGTTGCTTATGGTGGTGAAGAGATTCAAACTGATAGTGCAGTAGTTCTCACATGCCATTTTGCTAAGAACAACTATGACTTGCAGTTTTACATAGTCAAAAGACATGTGCAGTCATTGCTGGGCCTCAAAGATACTTTGAGAATGGGACTGATTTCACTTAACAAAGAAGTCTACCATATAACAACCACTATAGTTTTACACAGAATATTTTTTGCGACTATGCTGATATTTTCAAAGACGAGCTTGGTAAACAGAAGTCACATATTCCATGAAATTAGACCATGAAGTAAGCCCAGTTGTAAGACCAACCAGGAAGGTTCCAGTAGCAATGCAGAGTAAAGTGAAAACAGCACTAGACAAAATGGTGAATTTAGGTGTAATTACTCCAGTAAAAGAACCAACTGAATGGGAATCCTCAGTGGTTGTAGCTCATAAAAAAAGCTCAGATGATATTTGAATATGTATTGATCTGAGAGATTTAAACAAAGTGCTTAAACGTCCTCATCATCCGATGCACACACTAGAAGAAGCAGCAGCTCTCATGCCAAATACCACTATTTTTTCAGTCTTATGCAAAACGTTCATTTTGGGATCATAAATCTTCACTGTTAACTACATTCAGTACGCCATTTGCAAGGTACAGATTTTTGAGAATGCCATTTGGGATAAATTCTGCCAGTGAAATCTTTCAACGTGCAATGGAGCATTTTTTTTCAGGTTATCCATGTGATATCATAGCAGATGACATTACTGTAGGGGCAAAGGTGAAGAGGAACACGACAGAAAACTTAAGAAAGTTCTAGACCATGCATGTGAAGTCAGTCTTAAACTGAATCCTCAGAAATGTAAATTCAAGTTGAGAAAAGTTACTTATGTGGGTCATTTGTTTACTAGTTATGGCTTACAACCAGATCTGTCTAAGCAAGCAGCAAATCTTGAGATGCCAGTTCTAGAAAATGTCACATCTTTACAATGTTTTCTTGGTATGGTCAACTACTTATGAAAGTTCATCCTAGAGCTGAAGGAACTTTCAGCACCGTTACGTGAGTTGACATGCAACAATATAAACTGGTCCTGGATAGAACAACACCAAAGAGCATTTGAAGTTATGAAACAGAAAATTGCCAGTCCACCCACTTTGAGATATTATGATGTTCACAAACCAGTAACTCTTTCATGTGATGCTTCTAAGTATGGTCTTGGTGCAGCATGTCATCAAGGAGGCATACCAGTAGCCTAGGCGTCCAGAACTTTAACCCAAACTGAGATGCAGTATGCACAAATTGAAAAAGAGCTTTTGGGAGTACTGATCGCATGTTCAAAGTTCAATGATTACATTTATGGCAAACCTGTTCAAATAGAGACTGATCACCAACCTCTAGTGACAATTCTGAAAAAGCCAATACATTCAGCCCTAGTACATGTACAACACATGATGTTAAAATTACAAAAGTACAATTTCAATATTGTCTACACAAAAGGCAAATATTTATACCTTGCAAATGCTTTGTCAAGAGCACCCAGACAAACTACAGAACAGCATGACAATGAGAAACAGACCTAGAAGTTATGGAAGTCAAAAATTGTTCTTAATCACATCTTGATGAACTTAAACATCACACAGCTTTAGACCCAGTTCTTTAGAAGCTGACACATGTTATCAGTCAAGGATGGCCAGTATGATAAACCAGTCTACCACTTGATGTCCAGAAATATTTTCCTTACTGAGACTAGCTGATGATTGAAGATAGAATCATCATGAAAGTCTTAAAGTAGTTATTCCTACAGTGTTACAACAGGAATATATCAAGCTCTTGCATTGCGGTCACCCGGGTACCGATTCAACCAAAAGAAGGGCCAGAGGTATCGTATTTTGTCCTTCTATGTCAAAAGATATAGAGAAGCATGTTCTATTTGTAATACTACTAAACCGCACCAACAAAAAGAACCATGTCAGCTAAACCAGATTCCTGAACTATTATGCTATTTATATTTTCAAATGCAATGGTCAACATTACTTAGCATTAGTAGACTCTTACATGAATTGGTTTGAAAGTGACCTTTTTCCTAATCTAACATCCAGCACTGTCATTACAAAATTGAAGAGACATTTTTCTGTGCATGGTAGTCCACACAAAGTTGTATCTGACAATGATACGCAGTTTACCAGTCAGCAATTCAAGAAATTTGTTGCATCTTGGGACTTTGTCCATATTACTAGCAGTCCTGAGTATCCACAGTCCAATGGATTAGCTGAGCATGCAGTCCAAAGTGCAAAATGTTTATTACAGAAATCTAAGAGAGATGGTACTGACATTTTTCTTAACCTTCTCAATCTCAGAAACATTCCCCGAGATAACTTAATTGGTGCACCTGCTAAGAAATGAATGTCTAGACAGATGAGAACAACCTCACTGATCAGTAAACAATGACTGATTCCAAATGCAAAGAACAACAAAGTGATCAAAACCCAACTTTTGAAGAAACGTCAGTCACAAAAGTCATACTACGATAAATCTAGCAAATCTCTTAGACCACTAAGACAAGGAGAAATCGTAAGGATACAAACAACCAAAGGTAACAACTGAGTGGGTATTATCAAAAATGTTTGTAAGGAACAGAGATCTTATATTGTTCAATCATAGGGAATGGAATTTAGAAGAAACCGAAGACATATACTTCCAATTTCTGAACCGAGGACGCAGCAGATTGCTTGTGCCAAAGACTCTGTTTCTCAGAGCGACCTTACAATTGTTTCCATTTCACAGGACACTGTATTTTCCTCAAATAATCCTGATGTTATCCCTGAAGTTCATATTGAGAAGAATTCCCCAGAGACTGTCCCTGTTGCTAAACCCAGTCAAAGCTTTTATGTAACCAGATTGGGTAGAATTTCCAGACCCAATCCAAAATACAGAGCGACTTGGACTTGAGTTTGATTGTTATTAATATTGAAATGTTGTCTAGCTTATAGGCTGTCTTGCTCTCCTACTGCATGTCAAACAAATCAAAGAGGGAGGATATAGATCATTATGTGTAATGCTCCTATTTAGCCACTGTAGCTAGATAGCACATGCATATATTATGCACATGCGATAACAGTGCCATTTTGTACAGTCAGCCAGAGTGAGTGCAGGCATGAATGGAGATGCACATGCGAGTGTGTTTGAAGTAATGTGTGAATCAGTTAACTTGAATATACAAGTTCTAATTACAGTTCCAGGCAATGTTTATGTACAATAAATATCTTAAACCCATCGCTTTATTGTCTCTTTTGAATGCATGAGACAAGCGAAACGTTGGATCATCTTTTTGTCCTTGCACACATATTAGAGGGATGATAAGAGTTTGCTAGTACTGTACATGAGCACTTGTAGACCTGGAGAAAGCATATAACTGCATACCCTACAATGTCCACTAGGAAGCACAAAAGCAAATAGTATCCCAGGGCAGCTGCTGCAAGCTATTCAGACCTTGTATTTGAGAAGTGAGAATTGTGTCCACATTCTCATTATAAATTCAGATATTTGCATCGAACTTTACTAATGTTGTTTTTTGCTTCCCCACTTGTATGTGATTTTAAGGAACAGGCTATCAAGGTGCAATTAAGGTATGAAGAGGACTGCAGCATTTGTTTTTTTAAGATGATGTTTGATGATGATGTCCTGTTAGTCTCAAAAGACTGTTATCTTTAACATGCAATATTATGGGTTGCTGCTAAATATGAAGCCACTAGAATTAAAATCAGCACCTCAATATCAGATGACATGGTTCTGTTCTGTAAAAGGATGAATTGATCTCTTCAGCTGAAGTGGAAAAGACAAATTAGGTAGGAGTGTAAGTATCTTGGGGTCTTGTTCATAAATGAAGGTAGAGAATATCAGGAAAATGACCAGCACATGTAGTGTAACCTTGATACTGGAGTGTAACATTGCAGTGTGAATCAAATTGGTCCATGTCCCCATCATCACTGAAATCCTTACCTGGAAAGACCTGGGGATTCCATAGGAGGACCCAGAGACTTCTGCTAGTGATCAGTAAGCCTGGGATACCTTCCCCAGTTTGTTACCACTGTATCCCTCAGCAGGATAAGTGGTTTGGAAAATACATGCCTGGGTGAAATGAAAATTAAGAAAAAATGTAATTTTACCAGAAAGAGGAGCAGTGGATGCTGTTGATATCATTAAAAGACTGCGTGCAATGTTTTTATGACTGAAACTTTATACCAAACAATAAAAATACTTTGACATGGCAAACAGCAGGCAGGAGATATTAACAAAGCTTAAACATGCCTACATTCTACAAATGAGTGAATTATTAGCACTAGAACTTCAGAATGATAATCTCTGCCAACAGAAAATTTCTTTGCAAACATTGGAGAAGAAAATATATGCTTTAGAGCAGAGAGACAGAATATTTAATCTGCAGTTTATTAGGCATTCTCAAGCATCACTTTTAAAAACTGTACAGTGTGTTTTACACAGGTTTTACACATCTGGCTGACTCTAACATCAAAACAGACATACCAGGGGCGTGGCCAAGGATGAACACAGGATAGCAGCAGATTTCTTCAGCTCCACCAATTTCATTACATTGACAGGAATTAATTACTTAAAAAAATAATTCTTGAAGTAATTTTCTTTCTAAATATGTTTGTTTTATATAGTTCTTGAACTATATCTAAAAAAGAAAGGAAATCTTAATAATATTCCTGTCAGAAATTACTTTGGAAATTTTCCTGTCAGTTTATCAGTCTGAAATGAGTTCCAGTAAGACAAATTCTCAAGACTCCAGCATCAAGAAAGAACTTCAGTCTCTGATAATTATAGTCCAGCAACTTACTGCTAAGATTGATAAAATGGATACTAAAATAGACACTTTCATAGAAAAAACTACAAAACAAATAGACTTGTTACATATGGACCTGCAACAACAGAAGATCCAGATGACAGGCATAGAAGAAGCTGTGAATGACATGGAAAATAAAATACAAGAACAGGAAATCAACATTGAGTTTCTGCTGAAACAAAATACACATTTACAAACAAAGCTGGATGACCTGGAAAATAGATCTAGGCGCAATAACATTAGGATTTTTGGACTGCCAGAAAATATTGAAGGTAACAATATTACTTCTTTTTTAACAACATGGCTCCCTAAAACTTTAGATTTACCAGAAGCATTCTCTTTTGGTATCGAAGAGCACATAGATCTATAGCTAATACTAACTCTAACAAAAACTATCCTAGATCAGTTATAGTTAGATTTCTATCATCTTTTGATAAAGAGATGGCTCTTAAATCTGCTTGGGCTAAAGCTCCTGTTAAGTTTAATGAGGCAACTGTGCGTTTTGACAATGACTATTCTTCCATGGTAATTGCTAAAAGAAAAGTTTTTCTGCCACTAATAAGGGAGCTTAAAAAGCACAGTTTAAAACATACCTTCTGTTTCCTGCCAAGCTTAAAATCTTCCTTCCTGATGGTCCTAAGGTCTTGATGATTTAGACTCTGCTTTACTGTTTGTCAAAGAAAAAGGATTTTGGATAAAATAGAAGAAATGGAATGGGCTAGTTCTTCATTAAAGAGATTGGCAACTGAAGCTTCCTGGAAGACTTCAGAGAAGAAGAAGAGACTAAAAACAAATGATTTGTTATATGTTTTTTCTCTCTCATCATTTTAGTTCATTATTAATCTTTTTGAATATAGTTCCTGCATTTCCAGAAAGCCACAAATATTTTGGAAAAGATTTAATCAAAGTTATTCTCTATGTGCAAAGAAATGTTTTGTTTCATAACCAGTCAAAATGCCTGAGGATTTAATGGCAGGCTGTGACTCGATTTGTTTTCTTTCTGAAAAAGTAAGGTTAGTAATTTGATACATTTTTTACCTTTACCTTTTTTTTTCCTTCTTCGTTATTATTTTCTTTGTTTAAACAATGACATTCTATTTAGATTATGTAGTGGGTAAAGGGTGGGGGAGGGCAGGGAGAGAACAGTAATGAAAATATCATTAATAGAATAATAACATATTTATTTCTTGTAAAAGTTTATAAGTTCTTCAAATGCTATTTCTAATTATACTTTCTTGATTATACTGCTTATGCTTGTTTGTAAATAATCTGTCATGCTTTAACTAATAATAATCAGAACTAAATAAGAGTAAATAATATGTTTTATTTTTAACTCTATTAATATAAACAGTAAGTAGCATTCCATTGTATATACTTCTTACAGCTTTCTCTTACATTTTTTTATTTCTGCCTCACTCCCTTTTATTTTCTACTCTCTTTTTCTTTTCTTTATTAATATATAGAAATGCTTTAGATTGTGTGGGCACAGTGAATAATAGGATTTGTATGAAAATTGAGTTGGGAGAAGAATGCTGAGTTTTATTGCTTGTTGGTAATTTTGAGTTTAATTTCACTTGCATAGAGGCTGTGATGATCTGTGGAATACATTGTGGAGGTTCTGTCATGTTTAGATGCATTTACACTGCTAAATGAATGTTTGTCACTAGTTTTTAATAAGTTTCCCACCAAAATGTTAAGAGAGACAATCTGGGATGTGGGCTGTCTTATGCACAATGTCCTTGAGTTACCCCAGAATCTTCAAAGCACAGAATTCTCACAGAGAAACTGAAAGCAGTTAGTATAAACATTGACAAGGTTATCACACTGACACACCACAGATTCAGGAAAAATACTCTGTTCATAAAATATGTCAGTTATAATGAGTTTAAATGATGTAGTTTCTTGTAGTAAGTAAATGTCTTATTTTAGAAGGCATAAAAATGAAACATTTATTTAAATGTTTTGAAAATCTACTTAACAGCAGCATAATAATCTGTGTTAAAATTTGTGTTCCAAACATATACTTTACTATAACTCATTTAATTCATCTGATTGACAAACATAAATAATCTTATAACTCTATTCTGGAAGAAATGTCATGTGATATATTTTAAAGCAGTAGGTTAGCATGATTGTAAAATCTGGTTACCAATATGTGTTTGCTGTGCATTATTTTGTATAAAGCAGACAGATTTATTCTAGGGACAGCAAGTAGGATAGTGCTCTACTAACACACAACTCAGTGAGATCATATATATATATATATGTGTGTGTGTGTGTGTGTGTGTGTGTGTGTGTGTGTGTGTGTGTGTGTGTGTGTGTGTGTGTATGTGTGTGTGTGTGTGAGTGTGATGGCTTTTTTTCTGAGAATCTGCATAACTATCCAATATGATTTATAATAATTTCTATGAATACAATATTTTACTCTATTGACAAAATGAATGTTTGCCACAAGTTTTAATAAGTTTCCGCCAAAATGTTAAGGAGACAATCTGGGATGTGGGCTGTCTCATGCATAGTGTCCATGAGTTTCCTCAGAAGCTTCACTCACAGAATTTTCACAGAGAAACTGAAAGCAGTTAGTATAAACATTGACAAGGTTATCACACTGACACACCACAGATTCAGGAAAAATACTCTATTCATAAAATATGTCAGTTATGATGAGTTTGGATGATGTAGTTTCTTGTAGCAAGTAAATATCTTATTTTAGAAGGCATAGAAAATGAAGCATTTATTTAAATGTTTTTGAAAATCTACTTAACAGTAGCATAATAATCTGTGTTAAAAACTTGTGTCCCAAACATATACTTTACTATAACTCATTTAATTCATCTGATTGGCAAGCATAAATAATCTTATAACTCTATTCTGGAAGAAATGTCATGTGATATATTTTAAAGCAGTAGGTTAGCATGATTGTAAAATCTGGTTACTAATATGTGTTTGCTGTGCATTATTCTGTATAAAGCAGACAGATTTATTCTAGGGACAGCAAGTAGAATAGTGCTCTACTAACACACAACTCAGTGAGATCAGATATATATATATATATATATATATGTGTGTGTGTGTGTGTGTGTGTGTGTGTATATGTGTGTGTGTATATGTATGTGTGTGTGTCTGTGTTTATGTGTGTGATGGCTTTTTTTTTTTTTTTTTTTAGGTAATAACGCAGGTGTTTCTGAGAATCTGCATAACTATGCAATATGATTTATAATAATTTTTATGAATACAATATTTTACTCTATTGACAATAATGAGTTTAAGTAAATGCTCATATACAAACAATTCAAGAATTTTTTGGAAGCTGTTGATAGAATTCACATGACAGAAAATAGATGCATCTTAATGCATGTAATGTCTGAATCATATTAGCCAAAGTTTTTGATTTAAATGAATGTTAGAACATAATTTTCTCTCCTCTTGATTTCTAACATTAAGATTATTTGAATGCTATTAGAATTCAAGTGTTATATATTACATAGATCTATATAATAGTATGAACAGTTTTAAAAAAAAAAAAAAAGTTTATTTTAGTTTATATGATGCTGTTTTACCAAATGTGTAGTTTTGTCTTGATAGATAATTGAATTGAAAACTGTTAACCTCAGTTAAATATAACTAGTATTAAATTGATAAGGTGGTAGCTGAGGTACTGCTGCTTAGGGTAGGGGTTAACTTGAGTAGTAAATACTGCTCTAAGTTGGAGTTTCCAACTCCAGGCGGGATGCAAGGTTTAATCCTTACATTATTTTCACTTGTTCATTGTTATATGTATATAGTTTTGACATCCACAATATATTTTGTACACTCATTGTCACTACAAACAAAATTGAATCCTATACAAAATCCCATAAGAGATTTAATAAATACAGCTATATTTAAAGGTACACCTAAAAGAGGAGATGTAACATTATTTATCTTGTTATTTGTTATTTCGATCATAAGATTCTTGAGTTTTAAAATGCCAAATGACATCTTTAAAAGGAATTTCTTTAAACATTAATGGATTGAATAATCCGTGTAAAAGGGCAAGCCTAATAAGATACATTAATCTACACAAGGCCAATCTAGTCTTCCTGCAAGAAACCCATCTCTTGAAAAAGATATTGATAAACTAGCCACTAATAAGTATGCAGTATTGGTTAGTTCAGAGCACACTCAGAAAAAAGAGGAGTGGCTATTTTATGGAATAAAAGTATGCCCATTCCTAAAACCATTAAGTCTTATCAGGATGACAAAGGAATGTTTTGTATGGTTACAATACAAATTAATGGGAAGACTTACACTTTAATTAATGTATACTGGATACCTGGAATTGGTATTAATACAGTGAAACATCATATTGATAAGATCATATCATTCTCTATAGGGATATTATTTTAGCTGGTGATTTTAATTGTATACTACATGAAAGTGATACTACCACTATAAAGAAAAGAAGAATGACATCTAATGCAAAACATTTAAATGATTTTGCTAATTCTTATCATTTGAATGATATTAATAATCAGATAGAGTCAAAATCATTACCATACACCTTTTTTCTAACAGATACAAAACTTATTCAAAAATAGATAGGGTCTTTATTTCTAACCAGATGGTAACAGATTTAATTAATTCCAAAATCATTTCATGTCCTATATCTGATCATAACTCAATTGTTTTGAATTCATGATAAAAAATACTCATAATGTTCAGATCAAAAGGATACCAGCATACTTAACTCAGCTAAAAGACTATAAAGAATATATACTTTCAGAAGTACAACATTTTCTAGACATAAATAATACTCCTGAAGTCTCCATTGTCTATGTTTGGGATGCCTTAAAATCATATCTATATGGACAAAGTATCAGATGGTATAATAACAAAAGGAAATCTTGGGATAAGGAATTGTTAGATATTCAAAGTAAACTAGACTCTTATAAACATAATAATAAAGAAAATATTATGGACAAGAAAGTTATTGAAGAAATAAACAAACTAAATGAGAAATACAAAGAAATTTTAACTCATAAAGTTAAAATAACTAGAGAATACAAGTTTTGTCTTATTCAATAAGCCCCAAATACTTACATAGACTTAAAAATAAAACAAAAAGATTGAATAAACAAAACCATATCAAAGAAATCTTTTCTCTAAGGAAAAAGAAGAATGTTTCTAGTATACCAGAAATACTGGATGAATTTAGAAATCACTTTCACAAGATTAACCATAACAACATTAACATGGAACCTAAAGATAAAATAAAGGAGTTTATAACCACAAACATGAATAAAAAGCTTAATAAACAACAGATTAAACTATTGGACAAGAGTATTTCATATACAGAAGTTATTACACAAATAAATAAGCTTAAATCAAACAAAGCACCGGGTAATGATGGTATTATACCAGAGATATATAAAATCTTTTCTAAAACTACATATTCATTAATACATAAGGTTTTTATTCTGGCCCAAACTGAGTTAATAACCGCTACACATCTTGGCAATATACATTTATTTCACCAATTTTAAAACCTAATAAAGATCCAACTAGATGTTCGTCATATCGACCCATCTCATTACTTAATGTTGATTATGAAATGTTTATGAGTATTTTTGCTGATAGATTGAAGACAATTATCCCCGGCATTATAGACATAGATCAGATGGGCTTCATTGTAAATAGAAATACTTTTGATAATATAAGAAGAACTTTAACATTAATTGATTTTGCAAATAGGAAAAAGAAAGATTTAACACTTATTAGTCTTGATATAGGTTCAGCATTTGATTCAGTAAGTTGGGACTATCTGTTTACCTTACTGAAGTGCACAAATTTCTCTGATGCATTTGTAAATTTAATTGAGCATTTATACAAAGGAACGCTGGCTTATATTAAGGTAGGAACATATGTTTCACAAAAAATACCCATTCTTAAAGGTACAAAGCAAGGATGTCCACTTTCTCCACTATTATTCACTTTAGTAATGGAGCCTTGGGCTAATTTGATTAGAAACAGTACTGACATAGAGGGTTTTGAAATATAAGAAAATACAACATCAAAAATTCTACTTTTTGCAGATGATGTTCTAATTACATCAGCAGGATCTAATTCTTCTATGCAGTCTTTATTTGATAAAATGATGAATTTTAAAAGTATTTCTGGTTTAATATTCAATGAAGAAAAAACTAAAATACTACCTATATATACACGAAAAAATACTCTCATTAGTGATTTTACTAAATATGTACCCAACTCAGGTCAGATAACTTATTTAGGTATAATACTATCTAAAGATATTAAATCTATTATATATAATAACTATAATACCTGTTTTCTTAATATACAAAATCTTTTTAATACCTGGAATAATATGTTTTTTACTATGGAGGAGAGACTTACAATTATTAAAATGATAATATTCCCCAAGATTTTATACTTTGGGTAGGGTGGGTGGCCTAATGGTTAATAATACTTTCACCTACAAAAATAACTATCAAGAAACTGAATACACTAATGTTAAATTTCTTATGGGCACCTAATAGACCTAGGATTGCATTAAAGAAACATACTAATAGCTGGTCTCAAGGGGGTATTTCTTTTCCAGACTTTAATTTATATATTATCTCTTCTATTATAAAAGTTATTACTTTATTAATAGATCGGTCATATGTCGCAAAATGGAAAGATTATTGGGAGCTAATTAGTATGCACTTCATGAAAATCTCCTTAACACATAAAAATATGATTATAAATAACTCCATGTTGTGGTTGCTAAAGGAATTTTGTACTTCACCTATTACACCTAAACATATGGTCTGTTACCCATTAAATATTATTATTAGTTATCGTAACTTTATATTCATGCACCCTAAGTATAGGGAATGGAATTTTATTGTATTCCTATAATTTATACTCAGGGTATGCTTATGTCATCTACTTCTGAAGGAGCTCATTTAGCTATAGATAATAATCTAAAGTACTGGTATCAGCTGATATCTGATAATAAAGTTAAAAATCTAGATTTCTTAAAACAAGAATTTGATCTAAGAGAAACTTGCTGGTTAGAGGTTCAGATCTTTAGACAACATCTCATTGATAGAATAGATCTAATGTCTGTAACAGTTAAAGAATCTATTCCAAAACTGATTGATTACTTGATAATAAATTTACAGCATAAAGTTTCTGATAAAGGTAAACTTTCATATATACATAAAATTATCAGACAAGAAACTTTTTACAATGTAGATTCATACTGGAATTATTTCACCTCTATTAATGGGGACCCACCAACTCAACAAGATAAACAATATATATTGGAATCTGCTTATAGAACTACATCTTCCATTGTCTGGAGACTTTATACATGGAAATTTTTACATAGATCTTTTATACACCTTTGATGATGAATAAAATTAATAATAAAGATAATCTATGTAAGAGATGTAATGTAGAAATTAATGCTGACTGGGCTCATATGTTTTATGACTGTATGAAGTTGAAAGAATACTGGAAGTCAATTAATGAATTTTTGCAGGCTCTTTTACAGATAATTTCATTATTTCTAAGTCTCTTATATTATTCAACACACCTGTACCTCAATGTGTTAAAAGATTAAGCTTCCCTTGTTATGGTCTATCCTAGCAGTGGCTAGGAAAATAATAACTAGAAATTGGATTTCAGATACACCTCCTTCGTTCAATGAATTTAAAAATGTTATGAATATAATGTGTCATATGGAAATAAGCACAATTAGAATGAGAACAACTAGAAAAACATCACATTTTATTGTATGGGATAATTTACAAAATTTGTTAAAAAAATTCTAATTTCAATAGCACAGTATTTTAGTTTAATTAATTGATCTGATTGTAGTGGATGTCTTTGTAAATACTTTAGTTGTTTTGTTGAATATTATAATAATACCTATTTTTAATTATTTGTATAAAATTGTTATGATATTTCTCTTATATGTTAAAACAATAAACTTGTTTTAAAAAAAAAAACAGACATACCACCCCCCCCACCCCCCCACCCCAACAAGTCTAGGTCTGGTAAATGCTGTAATATCCAAGATAGCCAGTATTCAAAATTCTCTGGCTGCCTCCCACACCTACAGTTTGCTGATTTGCAAGCCCCTTGCCGGGAAATCAGCAGTCAGAGTGTAGATAATTTCAGTACTTTCCTGCCACCTCATGAAAAATCAGCTCTTGAGTCTTCACAGGAGCAGCAAATGGCTACAAGCTTTATGAGATTCATTAATGGCAGGTAAGCTTCCAGAGGGAAATTCTTCCACACAGAAGATATTGCCTTTTTCAATATTTTTATGTACTTTTTATTTTCTAAAGAATACCAGTAATTTTATTAATATCAGAATTATCCTGTCAGAAACACTTTTGGAATGAGGCTTTTTACTGAATACTGGGGATGCTTTTTTGTGGAAGAATTCCCCTATGAGGATTTATCTGTCAACATATTTTGAAACATTTTAACTGATATGTACAGATTTAAAGATTGGGAAGTGTTTATATGTACTTCAAATGGTATTTGAATGTTTTGGTGTTTGTGTACATTTCATGATAACTTACTTTCATTAGTTTACTGCTTGAGATATTTTGCTTGAATCTGTTACATTTAAGCATCAGGAAGTATATTTCAGAGCTAGAAATATATTTCATGTTTGGTGCTTGTGTACTCTTTGTGGCATCTTACCTTAATTTCTTGTTTTCTCTCAGTGAACTTTCTGTGAAAGGGCCTCAAAGTTCTGAGAGGGTTTTTGTGTAGTGCTTGTGCTTTTACTTCTGAATTTTGAGTGACTGTGCGGAGAAGTATAAGAGTGTGTACTACTTGTGAACACTTACCTTACAGCCTACCTTCTGACCAATTCTTCTAAGCAGCTCTTACCAGCAATTAGATTTCTTCCTTAGATACAGCATGGATTCTTAGACCTGTCCTGTTTCTTCTTCCTTTGTACCCAAAAGGAAAAAAAAAATGGAATAGGAATCTTGCCTACAACACAAGTTCAGACAGTGCCTCAGCCAATGGTGGGTGACTTTGTTGATGTTCATCATTCCCACTACCTCAGTGGCATTTTGGCTTATCTGTCAAGGTAACTCAGTACTTGCCAGCTTTCAAAAGCTCAGACTCCCCTTCCTCTCTCTTCCTGTGACAGCTGATTGGCTGATCATATCCTTTGAGGGAAGCATTCAGCTGTCACAGGAAGTGTTCAGTCTTCTTCTTCCATGCAAAGAATAAAGTGTTCTGACTCTTCACAGGATTCAGTGCTGATTCTTCTGGCTTACTGCTCAGATAAGCCCAATTTGAGGACCTGCAACCTATCATTTTTATTATTAGATTTATTATCCTCTTTCTATTTTATGTTCATTTAAAGTAAATATTTTAATATTTTATTTCTGTCACTGTTTATTTGGCTTATGTCTTTTACAAATGCTTGATTTTACTGTTTCTGAGGAAGGTTTTAGTATTTCTTTTATAAGTATAGTGTGAATCTCTGTATGTATGCTGTTAGTTACTATAGGCTGTCTTGTTCAGTCAGAACCATGGATTAATTGTGTCTGTCTTTACTGTTGTTATTCTGCTTTATTTTCATCTTTTAACAGGAAAGTACTCCAGAACTTGGATTTTCAGGGTTTATACATTATTTACTAATATGTATGACTGATCTGTGCATTTTTTTAACATTGAATTGCAATTTTACCTTGAATGAAGTTATTTGAATGTACTGTGGGAATTTTAGTCTCTCTGACAAGAAAATAGAGTTTAAATTGTTATTAAAGATTATTTTAAGGCAGTTTAATCTGGTTAAAGTATGTGGAGCTAATTTTAACACTGGTTTGCTACATTGGTTGCTTGGTGTTTAGACTTTATACTGCAAATTCTTTAACTTCTGTCAGCCGTAAAAGATTTTTGAAATGCATTTCAAACTGTTCTTTGTGATAATATGACAGTTCAGTTCTGTGGGGACAGTTATTACTAGAAACTTTAAGTGCTTATTGTGATACATTATCCACTACTGTCAGTTTATCATTCTGGCCGATGTTCTTTCTCCTGACTTGATTGATTCTAACTCTGGTATATCCCTTGACCAAATCTAGTTGCACCTAAAAAGAAAGAATAAAATAAAAATATGACTCGGCCTATGATTAGTGATACTGTTGGGGCAACTGCTCAGCCCGCAGACCAATTAACTTTTTCCCTGCCTCGTCCTAGTGTAGCTTTGCTGGCCACTATGGACCGGGGTTTAAACACATCCTCCGGGACTGTTCCAGTACTTGCCACACGTATGGGAGAACCAATCTGTTTAGGTGCAGCAGTAGTCTGGGGTAAGAGACCCCTTGCCTGACATAATACTCTGTCCCCGGATGTTTTATCTAGTAGTGAAGTTCACAAGAAAAAGAAACAGAAACTTCATAATACAGCTGATAATCAGATTATAGCTGTTTATAAGGCTGATGTGGCTTCCTTGGCTGTGTTTTGCAGACAGCTGATTCTGGTGGCTGTGTTCCCATACATGGCTCTACTGCTAGTTTTGTTATAGATCTTTCTGTTGCTTCAGAGAATGATAAATTATCTGATGAGGACAGTGGTGATTTTATAGTTGACACTGAATCCAGTCACTCTGATTTTTCAGAAGATTAATCTGAGGTTAAGTTCAGACAAGCATTCACTTTTCCCCAGTTTATTGCTAGATTTAGTGATATTTTTGCTTTAGAGCAGTTGGAAACTACCCGCAGAGCTAGGCATGGTATATGACCTTATAGAAATGCTCAGTTCTGTGGCTATCTCCCCTCTCTTACCGGCCTTGGAATATTTTTATAAAGATGCCTATAGGAGACCAGTATCTATTCCAGCAGTCTGTAGCCACCTCGGATCTGACAGGTCTCTCTTCTCATTTGACTGCTAACCCAGCTGCAATCTGTGCAGCTGCCTGCCAAAACAAAATGTCCTTGGCTTCACCTAATGCAATGTACCCTGATAAAGAGAGAAAATGGTTAGATCTTCAGGGCAAAAGGGTATCTCTTTCTAGTAATCTAGCCTTTAGAATGATAGGTGTGCTTCAGAGTGCAGATACAGACTCAAGAAACATTACTTCTTCTATTATTTTAAGATTGTATGCATGGTTACATAATCAGAATTTCTCTGATGATTTAAAAGCTAAAATTCTGAATGCACCTTTAAGTTTTGAATTGGTGTTTGGGCCCTCTGTTACACAGATTCTCAAACAGAGGGATGATAGAGGCAAATTAATGTATGGAGCATCAAGGATGTTTTATGTACCCAAGTTCTCCCCAAACAGCTCATCTTCCTTCAAGGGGAAAAAACAAATAAAAATCCCAGCCAAACAAAAGTCGAGATCCAAAAGGAAATGCCAGGAGGATAAATGTTTGAAACCAAACAAGAGGGGTTCATTTCCGAAAAAGGATCAACCCACTGCAAAGGAATGACTATGCCAAGTCACAGGGCAACCCTTCCTTTCCCACCCTTCCTTCTCTTCCTTCTTCCCCCAGGCTCTATCAATCAGCCCTGCAGCTTGGCCACAAATAGTCTCAGACAAATGGGTTGTGAGAATAATCCAGACAGGACACACTTAGAAGTGAATAGAAAATCCTCCACTTTCAGGGGAATTCTCCTCACCCACCAGGCCAGACCAGACAGAGCTATTTCTTCCAGTTTTCCAGGACATGGTGCAAGCAGGGGTCCTAGAACCAGTGTCTGTGATACACAAAGACAAAGGACTTTACTCCAGAATCTTTTTGGTACTCAAAAATGAGCACTCCTGGAGATGCGTCCTAGATTTGTCTTTTCTGAACGCCTTTGTAAAAGTTCTAAAATTCAAAATGCTCACCTTACAGTTGATCCTGGCTTTGCTTCCAGATCTCTGTTTCATGACAACCTTAGATCTCAAGGACATGGATCGTCATATTCCTAGGAATTTTTTTGAGATTTGCTGTGTCTGGCTTACATTATTAGTTTGCTGCATTACCCCTTGGGCTATCTACTGTACCTCAAGAGTTTAAAAAGTGTCTGGCCCTAGTGGTTGCCTATTGCAGAACTCTAGACATCCACATTCTTCCTTATTTAGACAACTTGCTGATTTTTATTCGTAAGAAACATCTTTATTAAATTATCATGTGTGACATAGACAATCTTACATTTATATAAATGAAAATAAATCATAGCAGCGCAATCTCAGTTGCAAGCAGTATACCTTGCAAACAATCCCAACACAACTAATGCTGCAAACATTATGCACCACTTTTAATATATTCAGTCATTGTCAGTCAACCATTACATAGTTCATTTAGATCCTCCCTTCTTTTAAACATTCAGATCCTGCCTTCTTTTAAACATCGTTCCTTCTCTGCATGTAGTGGTCCCACATTTCCCATTTTTTCCTGTGTAATTTACTCCTACCCTTTTCTAAAGGTCCCAGTTCCAGTTGTTTTATCCCTGTTACTATCTTTGTTACTTCTAGTAAAGTTGGTTTAGACTTTGATTTCCATTTGCTAATCATTGCTTTTTTGGCAACCATCATAATTAGACTCAGCAATGCCTTACTATGTCTAGGCAATTCCAGCTCTGTATCATAACTCAAAAAAAATCATTTCCCTAGTCTCACCCATCATCTCCAACAGAGCAGTCTGCACATAATCTTTAAAGTCAGCCAACTCATTACACTCCCAGAAAATAAGTTCCCAGTTACCTCTTTCTTCCCCATTACATCTCCAACATTTGCTGTCTACCTGAGGAAATATACATTGGAGCCTGCTTGGGGTATAAAAATATCTATTATACAACGACCCCCCATTAATATTCAAAAACGTGCATGCTGATTGGCCAGCGTGCACATTGTAAATCAGAGTTATAATAATGGAAAAAAGGTCCGGTTGCCCAGACTTTTTCCATTACTATAAATCTTTTTTTACAGCAACGGAGAACACAAGATCTCCGTTGCTTCACACTGTCTCGCTATGTTAAACGAGTTTAACATAGCGAGACAGCTTTAAAAAAAGCAACAGAGAATCTCCGTTGCTTTTGCCCACAGCTCTGATGTACTGTGTAGGCATGCGCAGTACATCAGAAATGCCGCAGAATACCAGACAGCTGCGGAAGGGCAGCAAGGAGGCATTATACAATGCCATTATTTAAGAAAAGTAATTATTTTTTTTCTTAAATAATGTCATTGTATAATAGCAATAACCCACTTCTGGGTGTGGGTAATGCTGGATTTCCCCACGATTGTCTTTGTTTGGCCACTCGGGCTTTGCCCTCGTGACCAAACCACAATCGTGGGTAAATCTAGCATTACCCACACCCAGGCATGGGTTACTGCTATATGAAACACTTCCAGGCAAAGATCCTAATTCTTCTAGATTTTGTTGCATATTTGGGAGACTTACATATATAACCCCATTGTTTCTTTGTGAATTGCTTATCCAGTCTGTCTTCCCAATTCTTCATAACTTCTTCTGATTGATTCTTATGGTTATCATGCAATATTTTATATGCTCTACTAATTATTCCTTTCTTAATGGCAACTTGTGTTCTAGATTCTACTAATAACTCTACCAGTGCTGCTCTTTCATTTAGGACCCCCTATTTCTTTCTCTTTGCCTGTATTCTGATATCAATCCTTGTTATGGAAGACAATCTCTAAACTGCAGTCCAAATAGGTTCTTGGCATCTTCCCACTCTATTACCTTTCCCTCTCTAATTACTTGCTCCCAATACCTTGGTTCGTTTGCCACTTTTCTCCAATATACTCCCACCCCCTCTTGCCTATTGTCTGTATCCCTAATTGCAGCCACCCCTATCATCAGAATCTCTTTTCTTCATTCCCATATTGGCTTAGTTCTTAGAATACCTTCTGCTACTTTATGAATATAATATTATGAATAATTACTGTTGTTCTCCTTAAAGGTTTGCATCCAAAATTTCAGTCTCTCCTTGTTTCTTGAACTTCCCCCTGTTGCTTCATCATCTATTTCTATTTTGGGTTATACTTTTCTGCTTGTGCTGTGTGTAGGAGCCTTAACTGTGTTGCTCTGAAATGCCCCTTCAAATCATGCAATCTCAATCTGTTCTGTTCTATTGGAAGAATAAGTTTATCCCACTTGATTCTAGCTGTCTTTCCCTCCCAAATAAAATCATTCAGCTCTTTATTAATTGCTACCCACAACTTCTCCTCTGGTTGATAAAAACATGCCTGACCTGTGTATAAGACAAAAGGGACTAAAAACATTTTAAGGGAATCTTAATATCCATATCCATATAACAAAGCTTCCATTTTCTCAGTTTTTGTAGTACCTTTTGTTTAGTCTCTTCCCACATATTCTTAGCTGCTACACTAGAATCATTTTAATCTATTCTCCTAAATATTTAATTTTATCATGTCCCCATAATTATGAATATTCCTGAACCAGTTCATGTGTGGGTACATAATTTACCGCTAATGCCTTTATTTTAGCTTCATTAATTCTGTATCCCAAAAAGATCTGAAACTGTCTCAAAATGTTCCACAACACTGTAATGTCTTTTTCTGGTTTTGTCAGGTACAAAATAATATCATCTGCAAATAAAGCCAGCTTTTCCTGACTATCATATCAATTATATCCTTGAATTTCTGAGTCCCTTATTTTCTTTGCCAAAGGTTCCAAATATAATGCAAAAAATAAAGGGGAAAGAGGACACCCCTGCCTGGTTCCTCTACTCAAGCAGAAATTATCAGAGAAGACCCCACCCACCCACTTTAATTTCACCTCCAATCCCTCATATATTCTCCTAATCAACCTTATATTTTTTTTCAGGAAATGCAACTGCTTCCATTGTCCTGCTCATAAAGTCCCAGCTTACTTTTTCAAATGCTTTCTCTGCATCAAGACCCACCAACAACAATGGTATATTCTTACATTCTGCTTCCGTCTGGATCATTGATGTTCTGTTAATGTTGTCAAATGTTTTCTTCCCCTCCACAAAACCACATTGATCCATATTTATTAGTTTTGGCATTACCTTTACCATACTTTTAGCCATTATAGACATAAACACCTTGTAATCATGGTTTAGTATTGAAAAGGGCCTGTATGAAGCTGGATCTGATGGATCCTTACCCTCTTTAGGTATTACAGCAACCACTGCTTTCTTCCTAGTTGATGGTACTTCTCCTCCTGCAAAGATACTTTTAAACAAAACCTTCCAGATCTTTATCAGTTTTTCCCCATAGCTTCCAAACTTCCACAAGAATACCATCTATTCCTAGGGACTTTCTTGTAGATTAGTTATATATCACAATTTTTATCTCATCTCCTCCTATCATAACTGTTAGTAATTGAGCCTCATCTACCTCTAACCTTGGCATATATAATTCTTCCATAAACATTCCCATTTCTGTTTTTCCTGATGTTCATATTTCTCCACTTTATAGAGACTGCCATAGAATTTCTGAAATATTTATAATACCTCTACAGGATTTCTTGTTACCTTCTTTGTTATAGGCTCCCTAAGTTTGATGACAACCCTTTCTACTTTCTGTTGCCTGAATCACTGTGCTAAAAGCTTTTCACAGTCTAGTGTTATTATCAAAAAACAGTTGCTTAACAGCAATCTATCTAAGCTATGTGCATATTATTGATGCAATCTGTTGTTTTCTGCCTAACATTTTGCAGTTGATGCTCTTCTTTTTCTGTGAGATTCTCCCTATCCTGAAATACTTTAACATTTGTCAGTCCCTCTACATAATTCTTGTTACTTCTTAACCATAGCTGCCTTTCTTTTATTACTACCCTATTTTTAAATTCCACCTTAATTTTATCTCACTCCCTAGCTATATTTTCAGAAGAAATTGTATCCCGTCTAACAGCTCCTGAATAATCTCCACTACCCATTCCTTAATTTCCTCTCTTTTGAGCAGATAGCTGAGAAAGCACCAACGTCTCATTTTTATTTCATTACCCTGTGCTTTTATTTTTGGGTAGCCATGGTGGTTCAGCAGTTAGCGTTGCTGCTTTACAGCAAGAGGCTCTCCAGTTAGATCCTCGGCTGGGGTGCCTGCTGTGTGGAGTCTGCATGTCCTCCCTGTGGTCGCATGGGTTTCCTCCAGGTGCTGCGGTTTCCTCCCACATCCTAAAGACATGCTTTAGGTGGATTGGACACTCTAAATTGGCCCTAGGTGTGAGTACATGCATATGTGTGCATTCTGTGGAAGGTTGGGCACCAGACTGGTAACTTGACACTGTAAAACTCCACTGACAATCATGAGTGGACAGGTGATCCACTGTGGCGACCCCTAACCAGGAAAAGCCGAAAGAAGAAGAAGAATACATTGTTCCCACAATTTCCATTTACATCTGTGTAATTTGATCCCCCCCTTTCTAATGATCCTGCTTCCAGTTCTTTTATCTCTTTTATGATATTCAGTACCTCAGATAAAAAGTTAGTGTAGACCTTGACTTCCATTTTCAAGTAATTGTTTTTTTTTCAGCCAACAGAATTAAACTTCATAAAGTCCTACAATGTCTAGGCAGTTCAGATCCTGTATCCCAGCACAAAAGAATCATTTCCTTACTTATAGACATTTGTTCACCCATTATTTCTGATAGACTACTCTGTAGGGAATGTTTTAAATCTACCAACCCATTACATTCTGAAAACATATGTTCCCATTTACCTCTTTGTTCTCCATCACATCTCCAACATCTGTTATTTATCTGAGGAAAAAATATTTGAAGTCTGCTTGTGGTATAAAAATACCTATGCAAGTACTTACGAGCAAAGATTCGAAACCTTATAGACTTGAGTGCATACTTGGGAGCCATGCACATGTCTTCCCATTATTTTCTTCCAAATTGCTTTTCCAGTCTTTCTTCCCAATATTTTCTAACCTCCTCTGATTGATTCTTATAGTTTTAAACAAGAAACATCTTTCTTAAATTATCACATATAACATGGGCAATCATGCACTAAAATAAATGAAAACAAATCATATTGACATAATCCTAGTTGTAAACATTATACATCACTTACAATCTGCACAACCACTGTCAGCCAAACATTACATAGCTCATTTAAGTCCTGCCTTCTTTTAAACCTCATTCTTCCCCTGTATGTATTGCTCCCACAACTCCCATTTTTCCTATGAAATTTGCTCCAACCATGTTTTAAAGATCCCAATTCCAGTTGTTTTGTTTCTGTTACTATATTCATTACTTCTAGTAAAGTTGGTTTAGACTTTGATTTTCATTTTCTAGTAATTGTTTTTAGTAGCCACCATAATTAGACTCAGCAAGACCTTCTATGTCTAGTCAATTCCAATTCTGTATCAGAGTTCAGAAAAATAATTTCCCTAGTTAAACCAATTTGCTCACCCAATATCTATGACAGAGTAGTCTCCAGGAAATCTTAAAGTCTGACAACTCATTATACTCCCAGAAAATATGTTCCCATTTACCTCTTTCTTCCCCATCACACCACCATTTGCTGTTTACTTGAGGAAATTTCTCTGGAGTCTACTTGCAGTATAAAAATATCTATGTAAACATTTCTGAGAAAAAGTCCTAAATCTCCTAGATTTTGTTGCATATTTGGAAGACATACACATATCTCCCCATTGTTTCTTTGTGAATTGCTCTCTTCCTAATCCTTTCTAACCTCCTCTGACTGATTCTTATAACTGTCATGCAGTATTTTATATGGTCTACTAATTTTCCTTTTTTAATGGGAGCTTCTGTTCTTGATTCTAGTAAAACCTCTACCAGTGCTGGTCTTTCATTTAGGACCCCACATGTCTTTCTCTTTGCCTATACTCTGACATCAGTCCTTGATAGGGAAGGGAATCTCTAATCTGCAGTCCAAATAAATTATTGGCATCTTCCCATTCTATTTCTGTTTTCTCTCTCTAGTTATTTGCTCCCAATACCTTGGTTCCTGGAACAGATTTGACTGGTAAAGTCTCTCTATGAACCTTACTAAGAATGAGAAGCAGAGTCCTCTTCTGCTTGCTGACACACTTTTTATTGGATAAACTTTTTATTTCCTCCTTAGCCTGTTCTGTGTGAAGAAATGGATTTGATCCTTCAGGACAGCCAGATACAGCAGCTTGAATCTCACACGTGCCTCATGGCATCCCTGATTCCCAGGATAAATTTGCTTCTCTTCTGCCTGGTGTACAGTGAATAATCATTTTTTACAAATACTATCCTGTCTCCAATTTTTAATATTTTGTCCTTCTGCTACAGTTGTCAGGATCAATGTCTTTCTGCTGGTATGATTGCATCTTCACTAATATAGGTCTTGGCTGCTTTCTCATGGCCAGGTTTGGCTCATACACTCAATCTGCCCTTTCATTTAACAAATTCTACTGTGAACACCAGTCCAGTTGCTTATTTGTGCTTTCATGAAATTAATACAGTGTATTCCTTCCAGTTTCTGTGGTACAGCAGAAAATCTCAAGATTTCTCTGTGTGCTATGTCTTCTAATTCTACTATTTTTTTAAACAGTTTTTGAGAAACCTCATATTCGGCCAGCTTTTTATTCATAGGCAGTCACCATGTAACGCTGTTACCTATAGGCACAAGAACATAGTCCACACAGCTCAAACCTCGAAGGAGAGTACTCTATAATCCCAAACGAAATTGGATGTCAATTGTAGAAAAGTTGTAGAAAATTGTAGAAAAAATCCAAACGCTATTCAGCTCAACTGATACACTCTTTTATTCATAAAATAACAACGGACAGTAAGCGCTTTCACCTTTCGGCTTCTTCAGACTTTTTATTCATGTCATCCTTTGATTTTTGCAGTTTTATCAGTTCATCTGAATGGCTAGTTAAAGCTTCTTCTATTTTTCCAGCCTTTTGTTGTTTAAATTAATAGATTCCTTCAATGTTTCATTTATTTTACTTTAATTACCTCTGAGTATATTTGATTTTATTTTTTTTCCTCTAAATTACTGGAGCCATCTCTGGAACCAAAACTGAAGCTTGAACTGCTTTTTGCTAAAGAGCTGCAGAATCCTTCCCAGAGAGTGTTTTCTTTTCTCCTTTTCTGATTGATTTTCTTTCAGGTTTTCCAAATTTCTTCTTTGCTGGCATCCAGGTACTGTATTTACTAGCCGTTTCTGAATTTTACCAAAAACATTTTTTTAAAGCACTCCTTTTTCTCAGTTTCTATTTTCATACTAGGATAGCTGAAGTTATGTTGTTGATCAGTGTGCAGTTTTCTTAGAAGTCATCCCATCACACTGCCTTCTAGAGACATCTCTTCAAAGGCATTCCTAATACAGAAAAAGGTGAAGTTGTATCTGGAAACTTTCATGATCTTCTCCATTTAGTCTCAGATGTCTGCCATAGAATATCTTCCAATTATAGGGTTCATGGCTTCTATGATTCTCATGATTCCTCTTACCAAGTTATACATGAGAACAATTCAGTGGTTTAAAAAAGAAGAAGAAGAAATATGGGGACCCAATATCCTCATCTTCTGAAATTTCCAGATTCCAGTTTTAGGTTTTATCAACAAAGAACTTCATTGGCAGAGTCTGTTAAGACACCTCAGTTTTTGTTTGAGGAGCAATTTCTATGAGGGTAAAGGTGCAAGGCCTGTGAGACAGTTCAGACCAACAAAAGCACATACATATCAAAAACATGTTAGCTATGATCTATGCTATAGAATCACTATATGGGCTGTAGTCCCTGGGAGCATTATATATGATTGCAGACAGCACCACAGTGATGCGGTACATAAACAAAAGGGGTTCCTATTACATTATAGAATTGCTGAAACTTTGAACCTGAAAACATCAAACACAAATGTTCAAAGTTTCAGCAATTCGAATAAAAAAAAAATCAGCTCAATAACTGTTGTAAGCAGGGGGGCAAGCTCCCCTGCACCCCTCACATGGAGGCCTGCACCCCCACCCCCCACTCTTTAAATATACCAACTCCGAAATCGCACTACAGTGCAGTAAAGGGAAATATTCCCTTTTCGCACTGTAGTGTGATCTCGGAGTTGGTATATTTAAAGACCAGGGGGTGTGGGGGGTGAAGGGGGGTTTGCCCCCCTGATTATGACAGTTACTTTCTGTCCGTTTTTCTTTTTTTTTTTTTTTTTTTGTGTGTTCGAAATTATAAAACTTTGAACATACAAGTTTGATCTTGTGGTGTTCAAAGTTTTATACTTTTGATCACGTAATAGGAACCCAAACAAAAGGGGAGTCATTAGGTCTTACCCCTTGTCTAGGCTGGCTATGATGGCTTGGGAGTTTGTTCTACAGCATTATATGGGTCTATATTATCAGTTTGAATGCACAGTTGTCCGAACGCTGAAACATCGAACTGGGAAATTTGAAATGTCAAAATAGTGAAGCCGCGGAACACCAAATTTTTTCCCAGGGAAAAAATTAGGTGGGTCATTTCCGCGGCTTTGCTATTTCCTCCACTGTGGTGCGATCTCAAAATTGGTATATTTAAGTAGGGGGGTGTGGGGGGCTAAGCCCCCCACATTAGGCACAGTCTGAAGTGTTTGTGTGTTTTTTCATTTTGTACTAGAACAGCGATTTTTTTCCCTGGGGGGGGGGGTTGCTGTTCTGAGTGTTCGAAGTTCTTGCATTTCAAACTTCCGGATTCGACATTTACATAGTCGAACTTATGACAGTTCGACTATATGATATAGACCCACATTGTACAACCATCCAAGCTTCTTACTTGCTGTCAAAGTAGTAGCAGACAAGCTCAGCAGTAACAGGACAGAACCTTGAAAATGAAAATTGAATGAGGGGGTCTTCCAAGAATGGATCTGGTTGTGGGGAACACCTCAAATAGATTTGTTTGCTTCCTTTCAAAATATAAAGTAAATTCTGCATCACGACTCCTTGTAGGTGGGCATGGAAAGCAGATGAATTTTCATTCCCATGGTTGGGAATGTTTCTGTATGCATTTCCACCCTTTCCACTAATATCCGGGGTCTTTTTGTAGTTTCAAAAAGACTATTCAAAAACATTGTGGTGACTCCCTTCTGACTGAGGCAACACGGGTTTTCCCTTTTTAAGGAATTGGCCAGTGGCAGTTAGCGTAAGCTTTTATTACCATTTAGAAACCTTTTTAATGAGGAGATGCTGCAGGTACTACAGGAAGCAAGAAATCCTGCTACTAGGAAATCTTAAGTTAACGAGTGAAACAATGAGTGAGAAGGTCACTGAAAACCAAGCAATAAAAACAAAATGAAAACTCCAGCAAAGCTAGAACTTCAAGAAAAAGAAAAATAATCTGGTTCCACACAGCAGTGAAAATCAATATGTCCTTTATTGTAGTAGGTAAGCGCTTTCTCGGAATAACATCTGCTTCATCAGACCATCAAAGATAGAATAGCAATTACATTTTTAAACACTAAAACATCCAATCAAAAATCAGATAAAATGTGCATCATAGCTAAAAGCCATGTGATAAAATACATCTATAGAATATATTGATCGTTAAAAAATTTAATAAAACAGACTAAATGAACAATATGTACTTAAAACTGGTAACAAATACAACAGTAAAAAATAATAAAAGATGGACTATTGCAACATATATATGATAAAATATTAAAAGAGAGATCAATGCTTTAATGGCCGTGCTTTAAGGAAGGGTTTCAGGGAAACTCTGTTGTTTAAACCAGGAGGTTTATCAGCTTGAAAGTGCAAAATCCATTTCTGTTCACTAGATTCTGTTCTATTATTTATGTCACCTCCTCTCTTGGTACTAAGCTAGAACTTCCACTGAGTGACCTCCCAAACCTCTTGTATCAGAGGCACATGTGATATATGCAAATGATCCTTATGAACATCAGGTGTTTCAGCTAATTGATGATTCTGAATGCCCATGATTTGTTTCATAATTTTAATGGACAATTTCAGGCCAGCACAAGCAGAGTATTTGACGGGTCTGTATTACAACGTCAAACTCACAGGAGTGCGAACATTGTAATATCAAACACAAATGTTCAAAATATGAAAATAGTGAAGCCATGGCACACCAACTTTTTTCCCAGGGAAAAAAAAATCGGTGGGCCATTTTCTCGGCTTTGCTATTTCCTCCACTGTGGTGCAATCTCAGAGTTGGCATATTTAAGTAGGGGGTGGGGGCAAAGCCCCCCACATTAGTTTAAGTTTAAAGTGTACGTGGTTTTTTGGGGGGGGTTTTGTATCGGAACAGCGATTTTTCCCTGAAAAAAAAAATCTGTTCTGTGTTTTCATAATTCTTGGGTTTCGAACTTCATGGTTCGATATTACATCTTTTGAACTCCTGTGAGTTCAACGATGTGATTTAGACCCTGTTTGACTAAGCATTAGAAACACAGGGCTGTTATACCTAGCTGATGTCCATTCTTTATTGATTGTTTTAGTTTGTTTTTTTGGGATATTTTTGCAGTGACCCTAATTATAATGGACAGCAGCTGGGTATAACAGCCCTGTGTTTGTAATGCTTAGTCAAACACTCTGCTTGTGCTGTGCTGATGAGGTCATAACAAGGCCGAAATATGCATATCCACAGCTAGTGGGATTTGGCTTTATTGGCCTGAAATTGTCCATTAAAATGACAAAACAAGTCATGGGCATTCAGAATCGCCAATTAGCTGAAACACCTGATGTTCATAAGTATCATTTGCATACATCCCATGTGCCTCTTATACAAGAGATTTGGGAGGTCACTCAGTGGAAGTTCTAGCTTTGCTGGAGTTTTCATTTTATTTTTAATGTTAACCAGTGAAGAAAACTTTCTAATTGGTGCCTTATGTATAACAAGGACACCATCCATGATTATCATCTCTGGTTTTCAAACATTTATGGGAGTTGCTATACTATGGCCTCTTTACTCCTTTAGCAAGAGGTCTTTATCAGCCATTTCATCATGTCTGCCAGTGGATCCTTCTCTTCATTTTAGACTTTGCTCATGCTCAAGCTGTTCTACAAAGAGGTTTCCCTGTGGACATGCAAGGTTACCTGTTATTTAGGTGACATTTAATTGAAATCTTTACTTTTTTGCCAGTAATGCTATTGTCTACATTTGAACCAGCTACTCTGGCCATTTGGGGTTCTTTTTTTTTTTTTTTTTTTAACTAGTTGGTTTATGGTCTGACATCTGCAAGAGAGTATCTGGGTTGCAACCAGTCTTGGTGCATTAATCGTTTTGCTTTTCTAAGCATATAGGGTTATCTGCAGAAAAAAAAATCTCCTATATATGCCCTTACTACTTTCAGAGAGTACCTTGAATCTAATCGTCTATCTTCCTCATGTCTTTCAGAATTTGAATGACAGGGAGACTAGATTCTATATACTCTGGTCATGCTTTGGCAACTTAGGTATTATTAGTACTAAATCTTTTAGGAAAGATACACAGCTGTGGAATTCCTATTATTGAACTCAGAAAGGACAACCTGTGTCAGTACAGACAATTCCAGTTGATTGTTCCTCTGTATATCTCCTCTTGTTATTCCCACCATGGTAAAATATTTTAAGGCAGGATTATGGCACATTCTAATAGATCCTTATTTTCTTTTGTAGCATATCTGAATGCAGTGAGTTGTATAAGAATGATAGAGGCAACTAAATGGTCCTCCAGTGCATACTATTACAAAGCATTTCATACTGTATTCTTTTTCAAGGTCAAGGACTGGCTTTGCTATGACTATTTTCAGGGGCTTCTGGGCCCTTATCCTTCCTCATCATGGGATGGATAAGCATTGGTAATCAACCCAAATAGCTAAAAGCTACTACAGCAGTGAGAATGATGAACATAGCACTGGTGTGTCGGTTGTACTTATGACAACAGTAGATGTTCAAATTCCTCACTGCAGCACTGGCCACACCCATTCTTCACCCTCCCCCTTCTACTGTATATAGTTAACTGCTGGGATAAATTGTTATATGTTTATATTTTGGGGGGGGGTGGTTCAGGATGAGTAATCTTCCTCTTTTTGTTTAGACAAGAAAGTCCTGAAGTTGTCTACAATCTGACTGCTGGTTTCCCTCAAAGGAGTTAGCTAATTAGAAGTCAGAATGTAGGTGTTGGAAGGCACCAGAGCTTTTTAAAGACTGGACAGTTGCTGTATCCTGGACAGGATACAACCCAAATAGCCAAAGGCTACTGCAGCAGTGAGGAATTCAACCATCTGCTATAGTAAGTGTAACTTAACACAGCTGTACTTTTGTCACCCTGTGAGCAAGAAATCTGACTGGTCTCTTTTGACACTTTCTTTTTAACAGTGACTCTCCTCACAAGCTTGAGCTCCTACTCTGTCCCCTAAATCCTTAATTTACTGAGAGACTCCATATCTCTTTGACACCATTGCAGCTTTGGCGTCTCCAAAATGAGCTTGAGCATTCAGTTGTATTTTTCTTAATTTTCAGCTAAGATAAGTACATTATGTATTTATATTTCACCAGGACAGCTATTATTCAGCTGCTGCTTTACTTTAACACTCTCTCTTAGTTCTCAATAAAGTTCCTTCTGTTTTTTTTTCAGACCCTGACTTTTTTACCTTATTCCCTTACTGATCCTCAGTGTATATAAAATGTTGGTCTACTTATGTCCTTCAGTATTATTAGAGAGTACTGTAAAACCTTGCCACTTGCTTTTTTTGTTATTGTTGTTGCTGTTGTTGTGGTGGTGGTTATTGTGTTTTCTTGAAAAATTTAGGCCTGGATATGGAGAAGGAACTCAGACCAAGATTTAAGAAATATAAACAATGTCCCATAAAATCTCCTCACAGGACCAACATGATATGTGTGCAGTTTGTATGGGTGTGGTCCATTTGGACAAAAACTGTAATATTTGTAAAAAATTTTAGTTCACACATGCTCTTGGGTAGAAGCAATGATCTCATACTTAAATGACTGATCCATTCCGAGTCCACATCTACAATTAAAGGTGACTTTGAAAGAGAGGGGCAGGAATTTTTCATTGGATCAAGACAAGAGAAGGGAAAAAACAATGAAGTGATGAACCTCAAGTCTCCATATTAGAAAAACATGTCTTCAGTCAAGATTCTCAGGTTTTCTATATCTCCATCTTGACCAGGAACAACTTTACTAAGTACACCCAGCCAGTCTACTTTACCTCCCTGGCAGGAGTCATCAGGCATGATCAACTCTACACATAGAAGAAGGTCCGTGACTTTCTCCTATCAAGGTTTCTTACCTCAAGACCTGCTTCAGCCTCCTTTCTCACATCCTGAGGTTCTGACAGGAGCCTTATCCTCTTGGACTAGGAACACATGATGTTGACCTTCATGAAAGCACTGCTTCAACATGGTGTCTTCTCAGCTGCCTCTATTCTTAGGATGTCTCAAAAAGACCCCTCCTTCCTTCCTTTTTTTCTTTCCTCCTCCTGCCACTATTTTAGTGCCTGCAGTAATATAATTGAGTATTATACCTGTAACTATTCTTCAGCATTGGATGATATTGGTTCTTCCATAGCAATGCTCTCATTGTCGGTGGTTGCTTCAGTACTAACCTTGGTGTTGGCATCAGGAACCACTAGGTTTGACAGGCTTGGTGTCAACCACTCAGTACAGACTCTGACCCAGCACTGCCAGGATTATTGTTGGCATCCAGGAGGTCAGCTTTCGACTGCCTCAAAATCTGCTTCATCCTCGTCTCTCAGATTCTACAGGCCCACAGGAGCCCTAACACCCCCCCCTTTGCACTAGGAATACATGTTGTTGGCCTTCATGAAGGTCCAGCTTCAATATGGTGTTTTTTCAGCCCCCTTTGTTCCTAGCGTGTCTCAAAGGCACCCCTCCCTCCTTCCTTTTTCTCTATTCCTCCTCATTCTGCCACTGTTTTGGTGACCACAGAAGTGTAATTGTTTATCATACCCATAACTGTTCTTCAGCACTGGGTGATACTGATTCTTCCATATCGATGACCTCGGTGTCAGTGATTACTTCAGTACTAAGCTTGGTATTGGCATCAGTTACCATTAGGATTGATGGGCTTGGTGTCAACCACTCAATACAGACTCTGACCTGATGGTGCAAGGGCTATTGTTGGCATCCAGGAGGTTGGCATTCAACTATTCATTGCTGAAATCTTCAGAAATGACTTTGAATCTGCAGTGCTTTGTGCCAGTGTGGTCAACTCCAGCATTGTCACAGCGATGTGTAAGTAGACATGTTTGGTGCTGAATATTTTGTAATCAGATGTTTCTGTTGACTTGTTGATGCAGAAGAGACCATTTCAGGGCTCTTTTCAAAGCCAGATACAGGGCCATTTGGTTTCACCCTATGACAAAATTAATGCTCGGCACTTCAGATGTTCATCATCAATGTTATCCATGGACAGAGGACTTTATAAGCCTATGTTGCATAAATCTGTGTTGCCTTCTTCCCTGAAGAGCTCTGATGACTCTCATGCCAGCCAGACAAGCAAGAGAGATTGTAAGAGGAATTACCTTGACTCCTGTCAAAGGAAAAAACTTTAAAGACCAATACACGTAAGGTTCAGTTAAGGCACATTTAATAACTTGCAGCAAGGAGACAAAAACATGCAACTACAAGATGTTGCCTAACTACTAACAGGAAGTATGCTATTTTTATACTGTTTTACAAGACATGGCCTTTTATAGCTGACGTAATCAAACACATCTTTTAGTATTGTTCTACAGCAAATGTTACTCAGATTTTCTGCTGACATGACTAGATTTGTGAGAAATGTTTTGAGAAAAACAACCTGGCCTTGGTGGGGACTAACCCATTACAAGATTCTATTGTATAGTTCTAATGCATGTGTTACATTTTAAGGTACAGACACAAGCAAATGCTGATTGCAGTTCATATTTTCAAGCAGTCTTTGTTCCAATTATCTATAGCTTCTGCAGCTGTGTATTTTTTCACAGCAGAAGCGGAACTCCTTGTCTAAGTTTCATAACATTTATACAAGTGGTATTGTTCTATTCATTATTTTCCTGACACAAGCAGAAACCATCTGCTTTTCAGTAAATTTCCAAGGCATAAGCAAAGATTTTAGCTGCGCATATGTCATGACAATACAAGGTCAGGAAGCTTCTGCAATTTGTACAAATTTATGCAGTGTAAAATAGAATAAATGTGTTAACCCTTTTCAAGCTCTAAATGCACTAAGCACATTACTAATACATATACTAATACATATTTTTCTGACATTTCCCCCCTTTCAATACTTTTATTCTACTTTTAAAATAAGCATAAACAGTTTTTTTTCTTTTCCTAACCTCTTCCTACTCAGGATTTGCAGTTAAGAGAGTCATTCAGTTTAAACTTATGAAAGCATTTCAGTTTTTTAATAATTCTTTAAACTCAGCACTTTGATATAAGGTTTCAGAAACTGACATGTCTATAAAGACTTTAATCAGTCTTTTCATGCAGGGGATGCCACAACAAACACATACTCCCAGTAGGAGCATTCCTACACAAATGGCAATCAGGATGTTCATTAGGATGGTACCCCACCCCCCAAACCATTTCTGGAAAAAGTCCGTCAGTGGGTTTGGGCCTGGTTTGATCATGGCTGACACTTGCTGAATTACCTCAAGATGATTGTCTATCTCGTGTTTATGGTCAGGAATATATGAACAGCACTCTTTTTGGATTAAAGCGCAAGTACCACCTCTCGCCGCTAGGGTGAAGTCGAGAGCCCTGCGGTTTTGAAGCACTACAGTTTTCATGGCATTCAGTTCATCAGTCACCAATTTGAGAGAGGAAAAAGTTGCGTTGCTCATTACTTCGAGAAGTTTAGACAGTTTTCTCAGCTTTCAGATCGATTTTACTGCTCCATATGCTGGTAATATGCCTGCCCACAATATAACACTATCACTCAAGTCCATATGTGTCAGTCCATTGCCTATAGAATGATGGTTTTTTTCAACATGCATCGATTTGTCCCACTGGATTTACAGGTTTCTTGATGACCTCTCGGACATTTCGAATTTTTTCTCGAGGCAAAACTGCAGTGTGTCATATGGCCGGAACCAGGTAACCCAAAAAACAACTGCTGGACCAATTCTCAGGTAACCATTTGTATGCCTTTCTGCCACACACAAAATAACAGTCCTCTACTTTAGTAGTAACCTTACTGTGAATATACACTTGCCCTGCATGAAACATTTTTCTATCAGTTATAGACAGTTGCTTATAAAGAATAGAATTATGTTTTACTTCATCAAGTGTTTTGTGCATCAATCCAAGAAATGAATCATAGTTTGTATTACAATAAAAATCTGCATTGTTACCTTTAGTGTAACATTTATAAGGAACAGTCACATTGCAATTGCTCCAACCCACCTGAACAGTATCATTTTTATAAAAAGACACAGCTCCCTTTTGTGGAACAGACAAGTGCAATGCTATTTTATCTTGTGATGTAATGGTTGAGGTATCATAAATCAAATTTTCCCAGGTCTCATTGACCCCTAGGGGGACCGTAGTTATTAATAACCCCCCGTATGCTGTCGGCAAAGCTGTGCAAATCCAGCAATTTGAAACATTGCAAGTCTCAGCATACACATATTTAATTGCCTTGTAAGTGTTAAAGTTTGGATGCCAGTCTATGAGTAATGTTTTACGTTTATTCAGTTCAGTCTGTGTGGCTGGGAAAAGGAAAGGCCACAGTAAAAAGATTATTGTCACTAGTACAGTTAACAGGATGATTATGCAATACTTCTGAGGTGCATTCCTGTTTCTTCTGGACTCTATCATTTTTACTCTTGGCATGTGACAAGAATTTTGTCCAGTTCAAAGTTTTTGACTAGTTTGCAGTGCGTCAGGTGGATCCAGGAGGTGCACTCTGCTATCTTGACTGCAGTGGGTGTCAACAGAAGCACTTGATATGGACCTTCCCACTTTGGTGATGCCCAGTTCTTTTTTTTTTTTATTTTCTTTACCCAGATCCAGATACCTGGGACCACTGCCACTTCTGACGGTCTGGTTTGTTTTTTATCTAAAAGAGAATTTGACTGCAACAAATGTTTAGAATTAGAATTTAACAGATTTTTCATGTACTCTTTGAGTGTACAGTCGGCTTCCTGGTCTGCGGGCATGAGAGGTTTCCACTGAGGTATATAATAAGCCCTTCCAAATAGTTTTTCAAAAGGAGTCAATCCTTTTGCATTTGGAACAGTTCTCATGCTCAACAGTGCCAGGGGCAGACAGCACACCCAATTCCTCTGTGTTTCTACTATTAACTTTTTTAGCTTACTCTTTAAAATCCCATTATGCCTCTCTACTAGCCCTGCAGATTGTGGGTGGTATGCACAATAATTTTTTAAAGAAATACCAAAATGTTTACTTAACTGTTGTATGGTCTGGTTTACGAAGTGTGTGCCGTTGTCACTGTAGATCCTTTTCGGAATGCCGAATCTAGGAATGATTTCTTTAACGAGAATTTTCGCCACAGCTGCCGCATCTGGATTTTTAGTCGGAAAGGCTTCCACCCATCTGGAAAACATATTTACAATGACAAGACAATACTTCTTATTTTCACATTTATTCAATTCTATGAAATCCATACAGATAGGATGAAATGGATACGGTGGTGTAGGGAAACTCCCTTGCTTGGGCTTTAACGCCCCTTGTGCATGATGTTTATTACAAACGTGGCACATTGAGCAAAATTTTTTAGAGTAGTTTAAGAATCCGTATGTCATGAATACTTGGTTCACCAGCTGTACAATCCCCCCTGTTGAGACATGGCATTGCCCATGGCTCAACAAAGCTGCATATCTAAACAAATTAGATGGCAATATCGTTTTTTCTTTTTTAGAGATGTACAGCCCCTTTCCGAGAATTGCTCCTCGTTTTACCCATCTTTGTTTTTTAGCTTGCGTAGTAAGTGTCTGCATTGTCTTTAACATTTTTACATTTAAAATCTCAGAGAGTTGTAATTTTTCATTTAAAAGAAATACTTTTGAAGCTGCCTGCTTTGCAGCTGTATCAGCTCTCGCATTACCTTTTAAAATCTTATCCTGTTGCTTGGTATGAGCTGTGCATTTACAAATAGCTACTTTTTGAGGTAATTGAATAGATTTTAAGAGATCTAAAATAAACTGTGCATGATTGATTGGTTTGCCAGTAGATGTTATTATTTCTCGATTTTTTCACTGTTGTGCAAAGACATGTACAGTAGAGAAAGCGTACTGGCTGTTAGTAAAAATGTTTACACATTTACCCTTTGCTAAGGTACATGCCCGTGTTAAGGCAATCAATTCTGCTGCCTGTGCAGATAAATTGTGTGGTAAAAATTTTGCTTTTATAATGTCAGTATCAGAAACTACTGCATATCCTACTAGGTTTTGTCCTGCAGGACCCCTTTTGCACGAGCCATCCACGTAGTATGTCACCTCGGCATTATTTAAGGGGACATCCGTGAGATTTTTTTTAGGCAGTGTCTTTTGCTTAATCACCTGCAGGCAGCTGTGTGGTGTGCCATCTGCAGGGGTTGGGAGCAAGGTAGAAGGGTTTAAAGTCATACATCATTTAATTGTCATATGAGGTTGGCTTAACAATATAGTCATACAGGAAAGATGCCTAGCAGGGGAAAGATATGCTACCTTCTCTTGCAGTAAAATAATCGCGACTGCATGAGGCACTCTCAATGTGAGAGGGTGGAACAAAACTACTGAGGCCAAAGCCTGTACTGCCATTGCAGCTGCAACTACTGCTTGTACACAGTGAGGTAAAGACTGTGCCACTGAGTCCAGTTGTGATGAATAATAAGCAATAGGGCGTTGCTTGTCCTCATGCTGCTGTGTTAACACTGATGTCATATAACCTTGCTTACAATTTACAGTTTGGAAAAAACGTTTATGATAGTTTGGTAATCCCAAAACTAATGAGGACGCCATTAACTGTTTTAGTTTGCAGAAAGCAGATTTTGCTTTTGGTGTCCATTGTAACAAATCCTGTGCTGCCATAGGCTTTTTATAAATCAGGTTAGTCAGCGGTGCAGATTCCAAGGCATAGTTTGGAATCTAGCTTTGACAAAAATTAGTCGTGCCCAGGAAAGACATTTTTTTTTTTTGGTAGTGGGTTTTGGTGCTTGTAAAATCGCTATTTTTCTGTCCTCATCTAATGTCCTACCCTCCTTGGATATTACATATCCTAGGTATTTAACTTGTTTTTTTTAAAGCTGCAGTTTATTTTTGTTTATTTTATGTCCTTTAGTGGCTAAAAATTGTAACAGTGCTATGGTATCTTCTTTGCAATCTTGCTGGGTGGGGGCCGCCAGCAGGATATCATCAACATAAAGTAAAATCTGACTACCTCTTGGTGGGGTAAATCCCGCCAAGTTGTTTGCCATTTTTTGTGAGAATATTGTCAGACTTTTACAATATCCTTGTGGTAGCCGCATATATGTATACCTTTTTCCCTGAAATGTGAAGGCAAACCAATACTGGCTGTCAGGGTGTATCGGTATTGAGAAGAACGCATTGCTGATATCTACCACAGAAAAATATTTTTGTTGAGGTTTTAAATCATTTAACAGGGTGTGTGGGTCTGGCAACATAGGTGCTCTTGATATTACTGCATCATTTACGGCTTGTAAATCTTGGACCATACGTCATTTTCCATTTGCTTTTTAACAGGAAATAAGGGCGTGTTACATGGTGAATCAGGAGATTTCACCAGCACCCCTTCCTTAAGTAAAGCTGCTATAATAGGTTTGATTTTTACCTCTGCATTTTTTCTTAAGGGATACTGTCTTTTCTGTGGTCTAAATACTGACTTTGGCGTAATAGTAATTGGTCCCGCTGTACGAATAAGTCTTACATCTGATTTTCCTGTTGACCAGAGAGTTTCTGATATATTTTGTAAGGCATTTTTTTTCCTTCGATAGGAGTGCTAATCAACTGTTCTTGCCAGACTGCAAGTGTACAGCTGGTGGGTCTGAGTTATCTAATTTAACTTTTGCCTTTGTATTTTTTGTTTTGACAGTTTTAACTCTGTCTGCTTTTTTTACCTCGTAACCTTTTTTTTTAGGTCTACCCATTTTACATTCTTGTCCTTAGTTAAGCTAACATGTGGTAATCGATTAGATTTATAGAGTGCAAAGAACTCCTGGGGCAATGAACAGCTGGCTACACTGTTTCCTTTCATGTCCCAGTACAGATTACGTAATATCAATCTGTTTGCACGATTTTTAAACAATTTTTGCTCATATTCCTTATCAGGTCCTGGTGTGTTACAATAATACAGAGTACAGTGCAACAAATGTTGTATATCAATGTCAAGGGAGGGGAACTTGCTGATGGCTACGTTTATTAACTCTTTGGTTACTGCCCCTGGACCAGTCGTAACCAAGTCCTGGCTGTACCAATAAAACATTTTACCCTTCGATTGCACTGCAAAGGTATCAATTTGTCGCTGTGCTTCCATACCCTGCATAGTCGGAACTACTGCTATGCTAAATAGCTGCATAAGGTCTCTGCCCAAGAGATTTACTGGGCATTTTGCAGAAACAACAATTTTGCTTTTTTGGGTCAATCCTGAAACAGGATCAGTTATTGCAATATTATGGGAGAGGGGCTCCTGATACAGCTGTCCATTAGCTGCTTTTACTAGTATGTAATCAGGTGACTCTGAATTTTCTGGCAGTTTGGAGGGATGTATCAGGGTCCGTGATGCCCCTGAGTCACACAAGAATCTGACTTCCCTCCCTTTTACCAGGAGTGTAACTTCTGGTTTTATGTCTGCTAAATAGAGCTCTAAGCTCAATAAAGCTAAATCCAATATTTTATTTTTTTTACTATCCGTAACTTCCTGCACTTTTTCTATTTCTTCTGTCACATTTTTTACTCCCTCTATCACATTTTCATTTGTCATTTCTCTGCTATCCCCTTTTAGTGATTCCTGACCATCATATAGTCAGTCCTCACCCTCCTTGTCTTCCGTGGTTGCCTTCTTGTTTTTTTTTGCAATTCTTTGCCAAGTGTCCCTTTTTACCGCATTTAAACCATTTACCCCTTTTCTTTTGCCCTTTAAAGTCCTCTGATCACTGATCAGATTGTTTGTTTTTCTGGGCATTTTTTTTGCCCTTTTTTCCAGACTGTACTACATAAACTTTTGCTCTGTTTTTTACAGAAAATACGTGGGATTTCTTTTTTTTTTTGCTATTAAAATGCCTTTTGGCATGCCTAGCATATTTAAGTAATGACTGTAACCTGCTTGTACGATTATCTACCATGTGCTTTGTAATAAAACTGCTTATGGGTGCAATACTGCCTTTTAAAAATGCATTCTTTAACTGCTGCTCATATGGGGAATCTTGTGTCTGATCTTTAGGAACCTGCATTTTGCAATGGTTATTAAAACATTTTAACAGTCTGGCATAATATTTGTCAACAGTTTTGCCTTTTTGTTGGATGCATTGATTAATGCAAGTCCAGTCTGCCCTAGGCTTTCATTTTTTAGAGATATGGTCTGTAAGACCTTTCACTCTGTTGTCTAGTTTTGCGCTGCTATGTGGGAGGGGCCTGAGCGCAGCGCCAAGGGGATTTCAGTCGCCACTAATTATGTGCCAATTTGGTCCCACAATTTGTCTGACTACTTTTTTTTACCTCTTTTTTGTTTAAATTATAACTTGGCTTTATTTTTTGCAAATTTTTTAAGAACTTTCCAAAATTAACTTTTGGATGGGGAATTCCCTCAGTGGCTTTCCGGATGTCTTCTGGAGTCCAAGGTCTATACACTAGGATAGTTGGGTCCTGACCTTCTTGCCCTGTCTGAGGATTAGGCACTTCTATAAGCGGGCATATTTTTTCTTCACTCATAGATCGTGAATTCCTACCCATTTGATGTAGCTCAATGTCACTTTTTGAATTACCTGCCCATGTTCGAGACCTGGTCTCGACAGGATCTCTAATAAACGGTTTCGCTTTTGTAGTATCTCTATTTACAGTGACAGCAGGATATCGCGGGGGTGGACTAACTTGTTTACTTGCTTTATATCCTGGTAAGGGAGGCGGAGGGGCTGATGCTATTACTAAGTTATTGTCCTCTTTATCTAAAAACATTGCTTTTGAATTATTGCTTTTTTGTTTCCTACGGTTTACTTTCTCAAGACCTTTAGAATCAGTTTTAAGCTGTTGGACAAGTTTGATAAATTTTTCTTTTTTTTTTTCAAATCAAATTCATACTTATTTACCCATTTAGTATTTTATATTATATTTAATAGCGCTGCTGACTGCATGTATATTTCTTCTTGGTTAACGCCGGATTTGGGGATTTTTATAGTCTCTTCAGAATGACTGCTACCTGCTCTGTTTTTTTTAATCTATGACAAGACAGCAATCTTTTTGTCCCTGACTTATAAAAATATAGTCCTGACAAAAACAATGCAAATTTAGTCCCTGTGGTTTCTTCCTTTTCCACAGTTTTTCACCTGCTGTTGCGTGTCTGATCTCAGTGAGGGGTTTCGGTCTGAAGGACCAATCTGTCAAAGGAAAAAACTTCAAAGTCCAATACACGTAAGGTTCAGTTAAGGCACATTTAATAACTTGCAGCAAGGAGACAAAAACATGCAAATACAAGATTTTGCCTAACTACTAACAGGAAGTATGCTATTCTTATACTGTTTTACTTTGTTTAATTCCATCTTCCTTTCCTTCCCCTATTTACACCTGCAATATTCCCTTAGAATTTCTCCTATCTCATACACTCTTAGTGTTATTATTGTATCCACAAGAATACACCACGCTGTACCCCTTACGTGTAGGATTCCTGATATGTAACTGTACTTCTCATTAATTACTTTGCAACATTCCTTCTTTGTTTGTACCACCTGTAAGCTTCATCACTAGTTTGTATTATTTGTAAAAGTTTCATCTCTAGGTCTAGTTTGTATTAGCTGTAATGTTTCCTCTACTACTTTGTAATTGTCTGTTTGAATCTTTTACTCTTGTATAATTATCATGTTTAACCTATTGTAACTTTGATTGTTTGGAGCTTTTCTCCCCAGGACTCCATTGAAAACGGGTTCTTTTTGGCCCAATGGACTATCCTGGTAAACCAACTGCAAATAAATAAATAAATAAATAAATTTACAAGACATGGTCTTCTATAGCTGACGTAATCAAACACAACTTTCAGTATTGTTCTACAGCAGATGTTATTCAGATTTTCTGCTGACATGACTAGATTTGTGAGAAACTTTTTGAGAAAAACAACCTGGCCTTGTTGGGGACTAACCCGTTACAAGCTTCTATTGTATAGTTCTAATGCATGTGTTACATTTTAAGGTACTTTTCTAGCTCAGACACAAGCAAATGTTGATTGCAGTTCATATTTTCAAGCAGTCTTTGTTCTAATTATCTATAGCTTCTGCAGCTGTGTATTTTTTCACAGCACAAGCAGAACTCCTTGTCTAAGTTTTATAACTTTTATACAAGTGGTATTGCTCTATTCATTATTTTCCTGACACAAGCAGAAATCATCTGCTTCTCAGTAAATTTCAAAGGCATAAGCAAAAATTTTAGCTGCGCATATTTCATGACAATACAAGGTCAAAAAGCTTCTGCAATTTGTACAGATTTATGCAGTGTAAAATAAAATAAATGTGTTAACCCTTTTCAAGCTCTAAATGCTCTAAGCACATTACTAATACATATACTAATACATATTTTTCTGACAACTCCACATCAGAGTCTCCATCCACAGATACAGATCTTGATGAAGGGCAGGTTTCACATAAATCCCCTTTGGAGGATACCACCTTAGGTGAATCATTGAAAATGATAAGACAGAGGAAATCCTGGCCCATTTATCCCCCCCCACAAGAGATTTTATAGGATGTTTTTTAAGTCCTCTCCTTCAGTGGCCTGGGTTGTGTCATCCCAAGACAAGTTAGTTGATATGCTGTGCAATAAAACTTGGAAGGAAATGGATGTAGCCAAGATCTAGCACTGTAAACCAGATAGAGTGCTGCAGATCCCCAAAGACAGAAGTGGAGTGAAGGACCTCTTGTGTGATTCCATAGTGATGTCTGTTGTCAGCAAGAAGGATATCCCAGAGAATTCCTATGCTCTCCATCCTCCAAATAGGGAGTCCAGGATGATAAATAGACTTGGGAAGATTGTTAAGCATGTTTAAATACTTTCTCTATCAGGCTTTGAACTACTTGATGCACAATACAAGATTTTAGAGGGATCTGACCGAGAAAATTGTGGATAATCTGAAGCAGCTGCCTGTGACTGATCTGAGGACTCAGTCTGAAATCCAAGTGGCTACAGTGCCGTCCTTACCTTCACTCACCATGCATTTGACTCATAACACTACAGATAGTGCACCTCAAGCAGCAGGTTCCATCCTAGTGATGAGGAGACAAGGCCGGGCTTCATCTGACTGTCTTTGCAGAGCACTTTAAGGTGCCATTCATCATTGATCCTTTTGATGGCTTCTCCTTATTTAGGCAAAAGGTAAAAGAAAAACTGCTACAGTATGACTAAGAGAGCAAAATGCTCACAACTGTGAGGATGAAGTTTTCAGTACTTCAGACATCCTTTCAAAGAAAAAAAATGGAACCAAGAACTTACAGTTTTAAAAATCCAAACAGCCCAAGAATAGACAGCAGTATGATAGGAAATCTGAAGGTAATGCTACTCAATGCTAGAAGTCTAAATCTCAAAATGCACTCTCTCGAGGCACTCCTAAAAATGGAGAACATTGATATCTGTGCAGTAACTGAGACCTGGTTCAAGGCTCCAGAGAGCACCCCTGCAATACCAGGCTACAACTCTTACCACACTTTTCGGCTACCAAACCAGGATCGAAACACTAAAGGTGGAAGAGTGTCCATATTCACCAAGGATATTCACACCACCAGGTTAGTTGCCCAACACAATGCATCTGAAATTCTCCAGGTGCAACTAACACTAGGTAAGACTGCAATCCAAATTGTAGCTTGCTACAGATCCCCCACCATGCCCGAAGATTCTCACTACACCTTTCTAAACATACTGGAAAATATTAATATACAACCAAACACCCTAATACTGGGTGATTTCAACTACCCTGCCATTAACTGGGAAAACTACTCATGCACCAACACCTTTGCCCAACAGTTCTTGGAATTCATAAATTCCAATGTCCTGGATCAACTAATCCATAGTCCCACCAGGGGCTCCAATATCCTAGACTTGGTCATTACCAACATGGGAAATCGATGCTCCCACCTATGGTCACCCCCCTCGTTGGTCAGATCAGACCATAAGCTAATCACCCTTAACATCCACATCCCACCCCCCAGTAAGGAAACCTCCATAAAAAACTTCTCCAAGGCCAACTTCATGCTACTCAAGTCAGAAGTTGCAAACTTCATGACACCCATGCAGACAGGAACTGAAAGTTCGACTGCTGAGTCCTACACTAAGGCACTGTACGAGCACATCCACTCATGCATGAATCATGCCATCCCAAATAGAACCAAGATTCTCTCCTCCAAAAAAAGGAAGTCAATCTGGTGGTCCTCTGCCATAAACAAACTTTACAACAAAAGGAAAAAACTGTTGCAGAAAAGAGGAAAATCCCAGGATGCAAAAAACTCCCTTACCAGCCTCAGTAAGAAGCTGAGATCCCTCATAATATCCTCCAAAGCTAGTTATGAAAATAAAATTGCCAAAGATTCCAAAGACAACCACAAGGCATTCTATAACTATGTCAAGAATCTAAATGGCAATGCTCAGATCTGCTCTGAGCTACAACAGAATGGCATTAAATATACTGATCCCAAGGATATTGCCAATATCCTCGTAGATCGATTCAATGCCAACTTCACCTCCCTCTCACCCCCTAAATGGCCCATCTCAATACTGGAAGATTGCCAAATTCTGGTAATAACAGCCA
This sequence comes from Protopterus annectens, assembly GCF_019279795.1. Classification (NCBI taxonomy): domain Eukaryota; kingdom Metazoa; phylum Chordata; order Ceratodontiformes; family Protopteridae; genus Protopterus; species Protopterus annectens. The sequence continues at coordinate 1,509,816,269 of NC_056741.1, forward strand.
CACAGGTAAAAAACACACTCTCCAAAGCTAAGAATACAGCATCCATGGGACCAGATGACATCCCGGGCTATGAACTACAAAATGAACTGGCACCTCACCTAAGTGTCATGTTTAATCATACCCTCACCTCCGGCTTCGTGCCCACTGAGTGGCGCACAGCTACAGTTATAACACTCTACAAGGGGATCCACCTTGGATCCCGGAAACTACTGCCCCGTCAGTCTGACGAGCCTGATCCGCAAGGCCATGGAACGTATTATCATGGAACTTATAAACAAAGACATTGGCAACCTTAAAACACTGGACGCCACCCAATTTGGGTTCGTGAAGGGCCGATCTTGTCTCCTGAACCTGATTGACTTCTTCAAATCAGTCTCCAGAGCTGTGGATGAGGGTAAGGCAGTCAACACAGCCTATCTGGACCTTGCCAAGGCCTTTGACACCATACCCCACTCTGGAATCATAGATAAACTTACTAAGCTGGGCATTAATCCCTACGTCACTCGATGGGTTGCCAATTGGCTTACTGACAGAACCCACACTGTAAAAGTAGCTGACTCCAAATCCAGCTCCAGACAAGTGACAAGTGGAGTACCTAAGGGTTCAGTCCTGGGACCTTTCTTGTTTGGCATCTACTTCTCTGAAGTACAGGCCAACACTAAGGGACTCTGGCTAACAAAGTTCGCAGATGACTGCAAACTGGGAGCCATTATTGAATCTCCAAATGATGTGGATACTCTACAAAAGAGCCTTACAGAAACAGATGCTTGGTTCCAGAGCCATGGGCTCAAGCTCAATGCCAAGAAATGTATAGTTACCCCCTTTGGGGAAAAAACATGTACCCGTGAATTATCACATAGGTGGCAGTACACTAAACACCGAAAGTGTGATAAGAGACTTAGGGACACAGGGGGACAGTGGTCTCACCTTCAATAACCACATCACCACAACAGTCAGGAAATCCTTCTATGTGGCACACCTCATCACTAAAGGCTTTTCATCCAGAAAAAAGGAGGTCATTGTCTCACTGTACTCATTCCCTCATTAGATCTATTATAGAATACAATGCCCCATTTGGTATGTACCTCTCAAGACATCTGCAACAACTGGAAAGACCACAGAAATACCTCACTAAAAGAATCACAGGCCTAAAGCAGATGCCCTATGCTGACCACCTTAAAAAATTCCAGTTATACTCTGTCACATATTGTCTACTCCGAGGTGATCTCTGCTTAACATACAAGGTCACGTCAAACCCAGAGCTGTTGGACATGCTACATTTAAAGAAATCCCAATCCCTCAGAGCCACACGCTCCAGGGATCTAAATCTTGTCATCACAATAAACAAAACATGCTGTAAGGATAGGTTCCTGACCCAGAGACTCCCCAGACTCTGGAATAGACTGCCCATACATGTCAAGCAGAGCGCCTCTTTGGCCCTCTTCAAAAGGAACCTTGATGATTGGATGGGAGAAAGGAAATTCACCCCGGGGATCACGTCAGTCACCCTGCTAGACAGGGGTCCAGGGAAGTAAATAGTGTGGGAAGAAAAAGCCAGGGAATTGTTATGGCTAGGCTTGTATAGACCCTAGGGCTGATAGCCTAGTACCAACCTATGAACCTATGAGTTCATGTGGCAGAGGGAATTTTCAATCCAGCTGCCATCTTAGAGGAAGAAGCAGAGGTGGTCCAAACCACCAGGACTACAGAGGGCCCTTTTAACACCCCATTAGCTGTACCACTTTGGAGGCAGTTGGAAGACAACTTTCCCTACACCTCAAAGCATGACTGGTCATCACATTGTACAGGTAGACAAGGGAGATTATATTTACACGCTACTCTATTCCATTTTTGCAGATGATCAAAAATCTACAGTAACACCCAAAAACTTAATAAAACCTCAGGAAACAGGCCACAATACCTGTTGATAAAAAACCACAACATTCTAAAATTAATTAAACAATCCGTCAAAAGTTCCATTCCTTCAGAAGAGGTCAGGAATTAAGGAAGAAAGAGCATTCCTATAGGACAAAGCCATCCAAGAGGTTCACCAAACCAGAAAGGATCTTGGTTCTACTCCGTGTTCTTCTTGGTGCCCAAAAAAAACTCTGGACCTTAGACCCATTTTTGACATAAGTCACCTAAATCAATATGTGAAAAAGGACTTATTCTCAATGTCACATTGCAGTCCTTTCTACCTTGCTTGCAGACAGGTAATCGGATGTACACTTTGGGCTCTCAAGATGCATATTTACACAACAAAATAGGATTTATCAGATGTTCATCATTCCCACTGCTGCAGTAACCTTTAGGCTGTATGGGTTGTGTCTTACACAAGACACAACAACCAGCCAGCTTCCAAAAGTTCTGTCTCCCTCCCATTGGTCAGCCCAGGAGAGAAAATCAGCAAACTGAGTGGAAAATCTTCAGTACTCTCTTGTCCCTTCATGAAGAAGCAGCTCAGAGGCTCCAAAACAACAAAAGCCAGCCTTTCAGCTCCTTTTTGGCAGATAAGTCTCCTTTCGGGAACCCCTTCCACACATAAAATATTTATTTTTAATGTGTTTCATATATTTAAAATAATAGTATTAAGAAACCCAATATGTCTTAACTACGATCTCTTTTTTGTCTGGACTGCTTTTTTAGTTTCAGTTATTGTGGGGGCATATTTGATATAGAAAAGTACTGATTAAGCAAACGTTTTATTTATTTATAAAAGTTTTAATGTGGAGCAATGTTTTATTTGGGCAGAGATGACAACAGGGCATATATTGCTTTTGTTCAATGCAACAACTTACCTACCATTTATTTCTGTCAGAATAATTTTACTTCAGAGAGGTTTCTGGCAAGGTTTTAGTATCCTGCTTATGCATTACTGTTTTTGGGGACTTTGTGTGAATGGCTAAGTGTAAATGTGCTCCTTGTGTAGACTTTTGACAACTTACCTTCTGATCGACTCATTCCAGTGATTCCAGCTGCATGTGACACATCCTCCTTCTTGGTCTTAGCATATATAGTTACCCTGCTCCTGCTGCTACAATTTATGCAGTTACTAGAAAGAAAAAAAAATAAATCATACCAGGCAGCTCTTGTCAATCATGCAGTCTAAATTTTCACACCAGTCAATAGTGGGTGATACTGTAGTGGCCAGCAGTTGTTTCTCAGACCACCCAATCTCTTTTCCGGTTTCCTCTAGTGTAGACTTTTCATTCACCGCAAACAGGGGGACAGCCACATCCTCTTCAGCTGTTCAAGTGTCCAATTCTGGTATAGAAGAACCATTTTTTTCTAGTACACTGATTTTCACCAGGAGATACTACTGGATGTGTACGGGAGGAAAAGACCACTTGTAGGGGCAGATATTCCACTTCTAGTCGATCACAGAAGATACCTGTTAAGGAAAAACAAAAAGTTATTCATTGTTCATCTGAAGTCATGATATCTACAAGAAAAGATTATTTTCTAACTTTTACCTAAGAAGTTGTTACAGTCTATTCTGCTACACAGCCCTCATTATCTGTTAATCAGGTCAAGGAAGACAAATCAGATGAGTCTGACATAGAGAGAGGGGGCCTTTTCTCCTACAGATTCTCAAGCCTAATACTCTGATAATGAGGAGCAGTGTTTTCTCAACCCCCTTGGGAGGTAATTTTCTTTTCTCAGAGTTTCACCAAGATACATGAGGTGCTTTTTATGGGAACAAATGGATGTTCCCCCTGAACTGAGGAGATTTTTTGATGTGTTGCAAGTGGAGTTGTCTCATTTTACACTAATTCCTTCTCTAGTCCCAGCTTTGGAAGAGATATATTATGCTGCCTGTAACAATTCTCATTCACAGCCTTCAGTCCCCCAAAAAAGGCAGAAATACTTTCCAAAGTGTCTCAGACTAACTAGCACTTTTTTTTAATCAGTTCCGACCCTGTGGCAAGCTTGTCCTCAGGTAACAGGCTGTTGGTATCATCCCAGTCTTTCCCTGAAGATAATGAGTGAAAGATCTTGGAAAAGATTTGATCTGAAAATATCTTCTTCTTTCATTTGGGCATATACAGTTCTTAACTATCAGACCCATTTATGTAACTTTGTGCTTTTTTGCAGAAACAGTTTTAAGTGATGCTTTTTCTTGAAGATGTCTTTATCTTGGTCTTATTGCTTCAGACATGTCAATTGCATCTAAACATGCCTTATGGACAGTGGTGCTGCTGGGGAGAGACCCCCCCCCCCGTGAATCTGTGTAGCCTATGAGTGCCCTAGTCACTGGAATCATGTTGCAAGCACTCTCTTTCTGTTTCTCTCTCAATTATGTACCTACAAAGCTTATGCAGGTGCAGATGCACTTTGAAAGGGAGGACTTCTGTACATATGTATTAGCCTGGCTTTTTTGAAAGGGGCTTCTGAAGGAGCTTGAGTGTTTTCAGAGGCAGAACTGAAGTACAGAGAACAACTGCATGGTCATTACTTTTGGAAATAGTGTGTGTGCATGCTTGTCTGTGTGTGAAATGCCCCACTCAGTGTTATTTTTTAACTAAGAAGCTGTCTGGTTAAGTGACTTTCTCAGAGGCACACAGTAAGCAAATGTGGTGGTAGAAAGATTCAAGCCCTATACACTGCTCATTAAGATCTTTGAGCCTTAATTCTCCACATCATGTGCCAGACCTCCATTAACTCTTTTTTTTATTTGGTAAATCAATGAGGGAATTTCATAGTTCTCATTGTTCAGAAAATGCATGTCCATCTAATACCTGTTGTTCTTTAAATCTTTTAAGTGAATTGGAGTTGTCTGACACTGACACTTAAGGCTCTGAGCTGTTAATGGGCTGCTTTCTTTAGTTGAAAGTACAGAGACTGAATCCTCCCACCTCCATTTGCTGTACTCAGATAGTACTCCTGTTTACCCCCTGAAAAAGGACATTTTCCCCAGTGGGTTTACCTGGTTAACAAACAGATTAAAAAAATAGTATTTCAAATCTGTCCCTTTTGGGGTCTTTGTTCCTCCCCCCAATTATCTTGATTTGTCCAGAATTTTTGAGTGAAGACACTGAGAATTATTTTGTGTTCTGTTTCTTGTAAAATGTTTGGCTTTCTGGCAAATTGTTGTAGATTGTGGTCATTAAATAATGACAGTAATATGAGTTTCAGATTTTGTATCCTTCAGAAAATGTGGGATTATGCAAAGATTGTTATTCTATCAACTTTCTAAGTATATAAGAAAATATTTAAAAGCTGTTCCTTGTTTCTGAGTCTTAAGCTAAGACGTTTAGAGGGCAGAAGGGTGTTGCACTGTATGGTCCTGACATCAGCAAGCCGAAATATATTTCGGGGTAATTATTTATGAATTAATTAATTCACTTGATCTCAAGCAAATGAGGTGTACAGTCATACAAGTGGCTGTAACTGATGGATTAGTGTGCTAGAGTTTGTTTGACGCTGAAAATTTGTAAACAGAGGTGCTAAGATAGAATTTGAGAACAATTTACTGTGTGTGGGGAGTGGATCCTAGACTACTACAAGATATACTTAAGTCTCTAATGTTTGAAGAGCTGGGCATGTGGTAAAAAAAAAAAACAATATATTACTGCTGATGTATAATTTTTTTGTCTTATAAATAGTGTAAAGGGACAATTTTACGTTGTAATCAAATGACTGCTCTAGTAAGCAGAGAGAGACCAGGTCCAGAGTTTAAATACAGTGTGAGCTTCTTTCCTGGTTGTTAGTAAGTGTGTTACGTTTTACCCATCTTTTCCACATTGTGCAAGATAGTGTAATATTCTGCATTTTCAAGATGGAAGGTTGACTATGGCTGTAGTTTCTTTAGTTCTTTTGCTAGTCAGTGTTATGGTACGGTATGGTATTCATGATGTTGCAAGCCTGCTCTTACCTGTATTGCTTGATTCTATTTGGATGACTGTATTTTTTTTTTTGGGGGGGGGGTTCATTTGCCTATCTGAGGCTTTTCAATTTTGTAACTTGAGTTGTATCTCCCAAAAGTCCAAAATGTTTGAAGAACTAGGTATGTGCTAAAACAAGTACAAAATAACATTTTAACCATGTTGTGAGCTCCCTCCCTAGTTTTAGTCAATGTTCCACATTTTTCCCGTTTGTTCCAACTTACAAGAGGTCGTATAGTGTTACATATTTTGAAGATAGAAAGTTGTCTATGGCTGCAGTATCTTTAATTATGGTGTTATGGATGTTATAGTAATGTCAAACCATATTAAACTGAAAATGAAGAAGGCCTCAGCTAAGGCTTTAAGGATATGTAGTTTGAATGACCTTAGTTATTAAACAAATTCTTAAAAGTCTTCTTTTGAGATTTGTTAATAGACAGTCATAATAACATTCAGAAAATCGTAAGTACATCATTTAAAATCCTGCACAGCCAAAACTAAATCCTGGCATTGGTTATTGTGGCCAGACATTCCTTTCTGAGTGCTACCCATACCTCTCACCCGTTCCTATTTTTGCAGAATGTCCCTGATTTTTCTTCAAATATGTTTCCTGTCCCTCATAACATTTTTGATTTTCTGGATAATCACTCATGATTGCAGTTGGTCAGTAATGCCAGTCATTGGAGTTTTATAGTTCTTATTGTAAAAAATGCATGATACTGCGGTGGTGGTGCTGCGGTAGTGTTGTCGCCTTACAGTAAGACGTTGTCCTGTTCGATTCTCAGCTAAAGTGTCTTCTGTGTGGAGACATGCGTGAATGGGCGTACCTTCGTTGAAGGTTGTCCGTCAGGCCTGGCAAGTCAGTACGTAAAAATCTACTGCCAATCATTAGCGGACCGGAGTTCTGCTGTGGCGACCCCTAACTGGGAAAAGCCGAAAGATACAACATTGTTAAAAAATGCATAGCAATGTAAAATGTGTTCTATTAACATTAAAAAAGTGTCCCCAGTTTTACATCCCCCAACATTATTTTTGGCTTTGTTCAGAATTCTTGACCAAATAAGTTGGAACAGTATAGTTCTACATCAAAACATTCAGATCCAAATTATTTGTACTGGTGTTATTTCAGCAAACCAGAAACAGAGCAACTGGTGGTTCATGTCACTGCATTTACTTGGCATGCTTTTTGTCTTTCAGTGCTGTATTCCATGGAAGGGGCTGAAAAACTAACATGCTTATTTAAAGTCTCAGTAGCTCAACAGATAGCAGACTCTCCTTTGGTGCAGAAGGCTGTGGGTTCTATTAACATGACATGTATTTGGATGAATTCTGTAGTACTGACACTGTGGTACATTATAAGGAGGGTGCTAAACTCCTGGATGTGCTGTACTTCTGATGAGAATGTTAAACATCTGCCTGAGTTGGTGGCAGCTCAGGTGGATGTAAAATATCCCACAACACTAGCAGAAGTTTCCTGGTGTCCTGGCTAAATTTACTTTAGGGAAAAGGGCCATTGGCCTATTGGGGCTAACCTGGTCAACAAAAAAGTATGTATGAATAAATGAATTCATTAATTACAGTTGTCAATGTATTTCAGTTATTTCATTATTATTTTTGCACTCTGTTTTAATGCATCAGAATCATTATGGTTATTATACCTCAATGGACATGCCTCTATAAAGTGATCTTAGAAGTCTTTTCCCCCAGAATCTACTTAGCCTCCTTTATACATGTCTATATAAGTCATGCCAGACGTAAAGAACTAATCTTTTAACATCCATATAAGTAGAATGACAGTAGTATGTGCAGCTTCTGGAAACTATTTACATTTTCACTTTAATTTCTCATTGTGTTCTCAAAGCAGCTCTTACCTCTTTAACAACAGTTGCAATTGCTGAATAAAATAAACTAGGTGAACTGCATGTAAGCTTCCAATTTTTAGTTCAAGTGCTACCAGACTCTCCTACATCCTTCCGGAGGTGTCAAACCTATCATTGTAATCCAGGAGCTGTAAATTGATCACTCTTGTATCTAATTCAAAGAACAGACATTTAAACTACATTGCTATTCACTAGTGTCTACAGTGGGAAGATGTGTGCAATGTGCTGGCTGTTTAATAAAAATATTTTCCTTACGATGCAGTACAGAACAAAATAAGTCTGACTTTTTGTTCTTGAATTTGGGTTAATGATATTTTTGTCTTTCAAGTGAGGCACAAATGTTTGTGTATGCCATTTTCCCACTTCTGTTGTATTGATAGCTACCAACCTTGACTTGTTACACTGTAGTGCGTCAACACGTCATCCAAGCCATAATCCTAGAACATGACAAATTAGTAGGTTTTCTGTGTTCTGAACATTGCCAGGATTTGTAAGATTATAGAAATTCACTGTTTGTTCATAGGGAAATAGTCTTTCATTTTTAAGACTGGATTATGGATGAGTTAACATGTATCATATAGTCCATCTATACATTATTGATATGGTGTTTCAGTGTTTTTTAACATGACTTACGTGCCCCACCAACTAGCTGCTGTGCCCCAGCAAGAAAAGGACCCTGGAACTGCCACTGTTTCAAGTGTATGTATGATTGTGCAAGTCTAGGTTTAGGTCCTCCGCATCTGCTACTGTTTTGAAGGAGGTATGGCTGGGTATCTAAACAGAAGTTCTCCAATTAAGTACAATCTGAATTTTTGTATTTAGTTTTAGATAAAAGGGTTTTATGTGGCTCATCTGCTGCTCAGGTCCACAAACAATTTGAGGAAAATGCAGGTAGTTTACAAGATTTTTCAGGCCTCTGTTTCAAATCTCCCAAATCTCTTTCATGTCTGAGAAACAAGAATCAATCCTTTCTTCTCATGTTAAACAAGAAAATAAAAGCAGATGGCAGGAGGAGAACAATAACAATCAGGAACTGTTCCAAAAAAGGGGTAGTCTATACCTTCAGGATGGCTGTGTCAGCAATCCCCCTTTCACCCTTCTCTCATCCTGCCCCAGTCTTTCAAAACCTGGTCCAACAACTGGCACTGTCCATTCCCCTTTGGCAACAGATTTTAACAGACATATGGGTGTTAAAGGTGGTTCAGGAGGGATGTGGTTGGCGCTGTATTTAAAAAACTCCATTTAAGGGAGTTGCTCCCCACATTCGAAAACAAACATTTTTTTTTTTCTTATTTATTTTATTTACTTATTTCACATTTGTTAACCAGGTTGGTCCAGCTGAGTTACAAAAGAAAAAAAACATTTTCAGTGGAGTGCCATTTATTCAAGGGGCAAAGGTGTCTGTTCCAGGATGTTTCTGGGTTTCAACTACTCTGACCAAACTGCGATCCCAAACAAACATTCATAAAACCCTCACTGGTTCCATCACAGAAGAATGTCTTTCTAGGATATCTTATAGACACTCCATAGCAAAAGTTCTTTTTTTTTTTTTTGATGCAGGAGATGGTGGATTTCACTCTGGAAACCTTCTTTAATTTCTCAACTCAGTCTCTCACTTCAGCCAGAGAGTTTCTCTGGATTCTAGGGTTTATGACATCTATGATTCTCATGATTCCTCTCACCAGGCTGCACATGAAAAAGATTCAGTGGCATCTTAAAAACACATGGACCCAACATTTGCTGCCTCTGGATTTTCGGATATCAGTCTTGGGCTTTGTATATGCACTGGTGGAGACTACATATAAAAGCAAATATGGGTCTCCCCTTTTCTCCCTAGCCTCCAAGTCAATCTATAACTACAGATGCCTCAGATTTTTTCTTGGTGGACAGTTCCTATTAGGTAAAGGCACAAGGTCTGTGGGATTCTTCAGACAGACCAAAACACATCATTTTAAATGATATGTGGGCTGTGATGCATGCCATTTAATCTCTTCATCAGCTGTGGTCTCTCCCGTTTTAATTTCTCCAAGTCTTTTGGGTTTCTAATACCATGAAGGGAATGGATCCAATTTCTAAGACAAAGTATGATTAAAGTTCATGAAATTAGAATTGTTTCAGTCTTTGATGTTAGCCAGAAGTGCTCTTCGCAGCACCTGGAATGTGTCCAGTATTGACTCTTTCTGCAATTCATGTGGAGTTACATGTATCAGTAACATATCTAAGTATGATTGTAAATTCCTTTTTTTAAGACCCGTTGCTTCACCTACTATTGCAACTGTTTGGGTATTCTTCTTCCATATTGCCCTCATTTCTGCCTGCAAATCCTGGTATTTGTTTACTTTGTATCTCTGTATGTAAAACACTGTAGTCACAGGGTGTAGCAATTTCCATGATCAACGCTACTTTCGTCTTCTTTTCTTGGACTACTATATCCGGTTTTCTATCTATTTTTTGAACTGTTGATAATGGCTAATCCCATGTGATATAAACTTCATCATTTTCTGTAATGCTTTGTAGCTCATGTTCCCAATGTTTTTCAGCAGCTTCAATATTATACAACTTCCAATGCAACAGTCTTGCCACATTATTATGCCTTTCAGTATACAGTCCTTATGCCATTTGTATATTACAATCAGCAACAAGATGTACGACTGTTTCTAATTCTGTTTTACAAAACCTACATTTGTCTGTTTCTCCCTCATGTTAAATGGACTTTGTGAACCAACATGCATGTAGTCCACTATTTTGGGCAGCCAATATTAACCTTTTGTCTTTTGGTTTAAATTCACCTTTGCTTAACTATTCCTGCATTCACTCCTGATCGACATGCATTTGTTCCAATAGTCTTTTTTTATACTTGCAAATATATTTATGCATTTTCCACATTTCTTACCTTCTCATCTGATCCTTCACCTTATATTCTTTCTTTTTTTTTTTGGCACATTCAGTTGCTGCCTGATTGTTATCAACTTCTGGTTTGATTTCCATTCACACTTCACACATATATGTTTCTGCTAAACTAAGCAGGGAAGCCATCTTAGACTTATTCTTCTTTGGGGATCCATTGCGCTATCCTGCTGTGGTATTATCAGAGTTATAGTTTCTACACTAAATATGTCACTTCTCAGGTGACATAATTTCAGTTTCTATTTCTTTAACTTTTCCATTATTAAGCCTCTTTTTTACTTTTCCATTTTTCTATTTTCCTCTTTGTTTTCTTATTTTTTTGTATTGTAAAATTTTCTAAATCTGGATGCCTTTCCCTATATTTCTCTTCAAATATATTTGGTGCTGTTCTTTTTGTACTGATTAGTTTTGCTTTCTCTTTTGCATAAATATTGCACCATATTAAATCTCTTTTTCTTTCCCATGTTCATATTTTTTCTTCAGATGTCTCCTGCTCCTCCTGTTTCTCCCTACTTGGGGAACTTGTTGTTTCATCATGCTGTGATATAACCTGTGTTAGACTTTCCTAGACTAGCTTGACTTCTTTCATAAATCTTTCACTTCACAGGTATTCATAACTTCAGCTTCTATTTTTTGTAACTTCTGCTTCACTAAGATTCTGTTCTTCAGTCCCTGTTTGTGATTTTATTTTTGTATGGTGAAATGTTCTATATCTGGATGCCTTTGCCTGTATTTCTCTTTGAGTATCTTTGGAGATGCTTTTTTGTATTGATTAATTTGGCTTTCTCCTTTACATATATATTGCACCATATCAGATCTCTTTCCCATGTCGATTTTTCTTTCTTGTAGCTTTCAAAAATTTCTAGATTTTGTTCTTTATATGTTCACACTTCCTGAGTCGCTTCTTTTTCCAAATGGCCCAAGGTTTCTTGGTCTATGTAATGTTTTTCATAAATTTGTTGTATTAATGAATGAAAATTTGCATTTGAAGCTTTTGACAGTTTTTCTTGTTCAAGTATTTTTCTTTCCTCTAATTTCTCTCTTACTCTTTTTGTATATCTTCTGTCTGGAAATGCTGAGCTTCTTGCATAATAGTAACAATACATAATTTCTTTCTTATCCTCAATAGTCCACTTTATCATATTTATGGCTCTTTGTTGGCCTATCAATTTTTGTGATTTTTGTGGACTACTACTTCCTTCTACCACAGGGTGTCATCCTCTCCCTGAGCCTGGCATAGCCCCATTGTAGGAATATTTTCATGTCTTGAGTATTTCATACTGTCATTTTTTTCCACTCCTGGCACCAGTGCGCCTACCAGGATTGGGCACTTTTTATCCTGAGTCTTATGTGCTCAGCTACCTTTTTATTTTTTAACCTACTTCTGTCCATATTATATGCTATATAAAATACAGTCTATATATATCAGAGTCATCTTGGTGAGATTTTGTAAAAAAACAGGATCTACCTTATGAAGATACTCATCAAGACTTAAGGATGAATTCAGTTCTAGCAATAGTACTGTCCTTTGCTTACTGATTTATCATCTCTCCATTCGGACCCCAGATGGTCCTGTGTACATCTCCAGATGATTGCAGGCAACACCACAGTGTTCTGGAACATTAACTAGCAAGGGGACACAAGTTCATACCCTCTAAGCAGGCTAGCAATGATTGCTTAGGAGTTAGCTCATCGGTATTCTTTGACCCTACAAACATCTTACTCTCTGTCAGAGTAAAAATATAGTGGCAGACAAGCTGAGCAAAACCAGGACAGACAATTATGAATAAATTAAATGAGGAGGTCTTCCAGGTATTAATGCCCTTCTGGGGAGCACCTCAAACAGAATTATTGACCTCCTTTCAAAACAGGCAACTTAACAGATACTTTTTTCATTCCCATATGTGGGAATATTTCTTTATGAATGTCCATCCTTTCTGCTGGCATACAGGGTAATTCTAAAGGTTTAGAACGACTCTCTAAAAAATACTTTTGGTGACCACCTTTTGGACTAGGCAATACTGGTTCTCCTTTTTTATGGAACTAGCCAAGAAAATTGCCTCAGATTTCCCCACTGTCTGAATCTGCTTAGACAAGACAGGGGGAGTTTGATTCACCCTAGTCTAAAACATCTTCAGTTGTCTACCTGGATTTTGATAGCCTTTAGGCACCTCTTTTTATAGGATGTGTCGCAGGTACTAAAGGAGGGAAGAAATCCTGCTGCTAGAAAATCTTATGTTGACATGTAGAGGAATTTTCTAGTTAGTTCCTACTCAATAACCAGGGCCCTGTCTAGGATTGTACCAGTGGTACTCAAATATTTGTGCAAGTTACTAGCTACTGGCCTTTATACTACTTTATCAGGATACATCTTGCAGCCAGTTCAGCGTGTCTGATCATGGATCCTTCTCTTTCTTAGGACCATAGGATCATAGGAAGCTACTAGGCTATTGTACCTGAGGCCCTTATAAGCCTAGCCAAGAGTCTAGTCCATATTCAGACAAGTCAGCACCCAAAGCCCCTGTCCAGCAGGAACACAGGTGGAATCCCAGGGGTGTATTTTCTGTTTCCCTTCCAGTTATCCAGGTTGCGCTTAAAAAGGGACAATGATGTACTCTGCTTGACATGGATAGGGAGTCTTTTCCACAGATGGGAGAGTCACTGGGACACAAATCTGCCCCGCCAACAAGTTCTATTGATATCACAGACCAGGTTGAGGTCGCATGTATGGAGCTTGACTTGCGGATATGCAACAGTCCCATCAAGGAGGAGTCAGAGATTGCTTTGTATGTCAGACAGAGGTCACCTCTGAGGAGTCTGTATAAAACTGAGTAGAGGGATAGGGCTTCTAGCCTATTTGTGTAGGGTAGATGTTTGAGGCCCTAGATTCTCCTCGTGAAGAACCTCTGTGGTCTCTCCAGCTGCTCCATGTGCTTTCCAAGGTACATACCGAAGGAGGCATTGTACTCAATAATTGGCCTTATAAGGGAAGAATACAGGGATGTCATGACCTCTTTGTCCCTGGATGAGATAACCTTACTTATGAGGTGGGCCATGTAGAAAGCTTTCTGTACAATGGAAGCAACATGGTGGTCAAAAGTCAGGTTGCTATCAACCTGGGTGCCCAAATCCCCCACTATTGATTGCGTACTTAGGATGTTGTTTATAATGAGATAATATGCGGGGACATCACTCTCCCTAAAGGGGATAATGATGCATTATTTGACATTCAGAATGAGGCCATGTTTCTGGCACCAGTCATTTGTTTGGGTGAGACCCTCTTGGAGGACGTCCACATCAGAATTGATGACCATGCCCAGCTTGCAGTCATCTGCAAACTTCATCAGCCATATCCCCACTGGTTTTGGCCTGCACCTCTGAAAAGTTTATCCTGAATAACAGAGGCCCCAGGACCAGTCCCTGGGGTATGCCACTCATTACAGGTCTATTGTTTGAGGTGACTTCCCCTATTTTGATTAGGTGGGTTCTATCAGTGAGCCAGTTTGCTACCCATCTGGTAACATATGGATTGATGCCTAGTTGAAAGACTATTTATTATGCTCTAGTGGGGAATATTGTCGAAGGCTTTGACCAGGTCAAGGTAGGCAGTATGCACCTTGAATGTTTTTTTTAATAAAACAGTTTCTGAAAGGAGTGTTTCACCTGAGAAGACCTTGCAAACAGGTTGATCCTTCTTGGAATCTTAACTTTCTTCTGGAAAAGCTAAACTCTCCATTTGTACCTGCCCAAATGTAAGGTTCATTACATGAAAAACCATTCTTCTCATTGCTCTGACATCTGCAAGATTGGTAACTGAGTTGCAAGCTCTCTTCCTGGGTAAACCCTATCTGGTTAGCTATTGAAACAGGGTAGCAGTATGAACAAATCCTTCACTCATGCCAAAGCTTGTTTCTGAGTTTTCTTTGAGTCACTGCATCAATCATTCTTCTATCCTAACCTCAGAAACAGGGAGAAAGGATTCTACATAGGCTGGGCATGCATAGATAGCTCAGTACTCTCTTGATCAAATCAAGTCCTTTATCAAGGCTAGTCAGCTATTTATTTCCTATGCTGGGACTAATAAAGGACATCCCATATCAAACAGACTATTTCCATTTGGTTATTCGTGGATTTTGCCTTTTGTTACCCACCATGGTAAACCAGTTCCAGGTAGTATTAAGGGCCTTGTCTTCTTTGATGTGGTAAAACATTTCCAGGCAGGATTAAGGCACATTCTTATAGCGCCTTGTTTTCTTTAATCACATATTTTAAAGGGGTGGAGTCTAGAAATTTTCTAGTGGCAGTTACATATTCCTCTGTATACACCTGTACAAGACATTAAAAACTGGATTCCTTTTTTCTAGATACAGGACTGGCTTTGCTAGAACCATTTTCCAGGAGTACCTGGATCCAAATCTTTCCCCCTCCTGAGTTGGATAGGCTTTGATAATCAACCCATGTAGCCTAAAGGCTACTGCAGCAGTGGGAAGGATAAGCATAGTACAGCTGTCGAAATTGCACTTACCCTAACAGTATATATTTGGATTCCTCACTGCTGCAGTGGCCACAACCACTGACCATCCACCAAGTAGTGCATATAGCTATTGTTGGGAAATAGTTTGGTGCTTATTTCTTGTTTGTTTAGTTCAGGATGAATACACTATTTCTTAACTTTTAGGCAAAAAAGTCCTGAAGATTTTCCACTCTGACTGCTAATATTCCCTCCTTAGGACTAACCATTCAGCAGTCAGAGTGGAAGAGTTGGAGGGAGCCAGAGCTTTTGGTAGCTGGCTGGTTGTTGTATTTTTGGCAACACACAATCCATATATCTTAAAGGCTACTGCAGCAGTAAGGAATTCAAACATATACTCTTAGGGGTAAGTGCAACTTAGAGAAATGTACTTACTGAACTATGCCATTTGGAATCACCACAGCCCCCTAGGTGTTCATCAAATGCATGGCCCCCAGTCACAGTCAACATACAACTTGTAAGAATAGGGGTCTTCCTTTACCTAGATGACTGAGTCATAGTGGCTCCCATTATAGAGTTACTCCTATTGGCAAGACAGTACTTACTCTGGCTGTGCCTGTCTTTGTGAATCACGGTCCATCTACCGAAGTCTCAACTAATTCTAGCAGTCTATAATTTTCAGTGGTTGCCAGTTGGACACACTCACTCAGACAGCAAAATTATCCCCAGGCTCTCTTCCAATGTGAGCAAAGTAATTAGAATCCAACACCTACAGTGGTTGTGGTCCTGAAAGTGTTGGGCCTTGTGGCTGCATCTACTCAGACTGTTCCTTTCACCATGTTGAAAATGAGAATTCTTTAGTGGATACTCAGAGCTTAGTGGGGTCAAGCACTACTATAACTTATGATAGACACAGTCAAACTTTCAAATGCATGTATAAAGAGCATATTATGGTAAACAAAACCACAGAATCTGTCAGTGAGCACACCCTTTGTTCAGTCCTCCCCTATAACCATGGTAACAACAGATGTGTCCAATTTAGGGTGAGGGGCATTAGCT
The DNA here is from genome assembly GCF_019279795.1 of Protopterus annectens. NCBI lineage: Eukaryota > Metazoa > Chordata > Ceratodontiformes > Protopteridae > Protopterus > Protopterus annectens. The sequence continues at coordinate 1,509,832,471 of NC_056741.1, forward strand.
GCACAAGGCCACTCTGGGTACATGGACACAACAAGAGACCATATCATGTATTAATGTGCTGGAGATGACAACAGTCCTCCTAGCATTGCAGGTTTTCCAAAACTTGCCTCCCAAGGTGCAGTTGCCCTCCACACAAACAGCATAGTAGTGGTATGCTACATAAATAAAAACAAAATGAGGCATGATCTTTACCCACTTCACAGAGAAACCATGAGGATATAGTAATGGACCTTAAGGTCACATCACTTTCTTGTAGCAATGTGCATACCATGGATATACAACCTGATTATGACAGGTTGAGCAGACAAATCCTGCTACCACATAAATAATCTCTCAGCAAGAAAATAGCACTGAACATATTTCAAAGTGAGAAAGACCCTCCTGTCATTTTTTTCGTTCACCATCCAATAACAAATGCAGAGATTTTTTTTCAGCATCGATCCTCAGGTAGGACAGTCACCACCTGATTACTCACAATTGGCCTACTGATTCCTGTTCATCCACACTGAGTATTCTAAGCTATGCTATCCCTGACTTTATCTAATAACACTGTTGTGCTAAGTTATATCAACAGCCTATGTTTCCATCATCCTTTCTCCCTAAACTACTTACTTTTTTTTTTTAAATATTTAACATTTGTTTACTGGAAAAGTCCAACTTGGAACAAAGCCAATTTTCAGTGGAGGCCGAGGGAGAAACATTCCAGATATACATCTTTGAAATGTGGGAGGTAACTGGAACACCCAGAAAACCCACATAAACACAGGGAGGACATGCAAACTCTACACAGAAGGTACCCCAACCAAGAATTGAACCAGAGAACCTCTTGCTGGGAGGCAACAATGCTACCACTGCACCACTTACTTTCCTCTCTCCTTTCTTTACCACTTACTACTCTTTTCCTCACCTCATCCCACCTATTTTTATTACACCATGCCATTCTCACCTTCATATGTCCTGGCCCACTACCATGGATGATGTCTTATTTCTTCTTTCATTTTCTTTCACATCACATCCATTCTGTGTCTCCCTCTACCCAGCCACAAACCACACAGTTCTGTTACAGCTTCTCTTCATTACAATAATCCTACACCTTGTTACTCAACTTTCTTCTCATTTACCTTATCTACAAATTATCTTGTTCACTCTCTAATACATTCTATGCATGATCAAACCACTTTCTGTGCTGTCACCTCAACCTATTTCCCAGTTATTGAATTTCACACTTTCTTTTTGCCTTGCTTCTCCTGCACACAGCTGTATAACTATCCCATCCACTAACATGTTACTTAAATACTTTTATCCTCCAACCTCACTTTTTAAAAACATGCTGACATAAATGAATTTCACATTTCTTTCCTTCCACTTTCTTTGTTTTGAACCATTGTTGTTCTTATGTATTAAGTTTCATTCAAGACCTACAAAAAATTGTATTTATTGATATGTATTGTTGTCTTTTGCAGAACTCTGCACATATTTTACTGTATGTTCTATTTGCATTCATTCTGTTAAAAAGTCATTGTCATTTTTCTTGCCTGCTTTTGTACCTGTTGTATATGTATCATAGTTGATGCTTTTCTCCCCAAGGCTCTGCTGAAAAGTGGCAATTTATGCCCAGATGGACAATCTTGGTAATCACATACTAATAAATAAATATAACAAAAATAAATATACAAGGTTCTTCTGAGTATCCATAGGGACTCCCAAAAATCTGTGGTAATGACTGCCTTTTGATACAGACAACATTGGTTCTCCCTTCTTTTCAATTAGGCCAAGAGCAATTCCCACAAACTTCTCTATAGACTGTATTTACTCATAAACTCCGCAACCTAAAAACTCAGCAATCTGGATGATAGAATTTTGATAACTTTTTGTTAAATTTTTTTCTGAGGCTGTGTAGTACGTATTAAAGAACATAAAAAAATCCTACTAGGAAATCATATATGTGCAACAGCAAAAGAATTTTCTTATTATTGTCAGTACAAGAACTAGGACCCTCATCTGCCTTGGCTGCCTCTGGTTCTTGATTATTTGGCTGAGTTGCTGCCTTTATCCATTTTTATTCTCCTGTCTAGGTGCATTGTCAGCTAGTTCTGCTTGTCTGCACTTTGAACCCCTCCTTCTAACCATACTCAAGTTAAACAGTTTTTTAAAGGGATGTTGCATATATTCCTACGTGGGAAATAGGTGGCTTCTCCTTGGGATCTTAACTTTGTGCTTGAAAAACTTACTCTTTCTCCATTTGGACCAGCTCACTGGGCTGATATGACATTCTTAACATGAAAGAATGTTTTGGTCATTGCTCTGATATCTGCTAAGAGAGTATCTGAGTTACTAGCGCTTATGATGAGGCAACCTTAACATCATGTTTTCACAAGGACAGGGTTTCTTTGAGAACTACCCCCTTTTTATTTTATACCTAAGTGGTCACATAGTTTACTTTCAGCCAGTCTACTTAGCTCCCCATCTTCTTTCCAGAATTCAAGAATAATGGAAAAAAGATTCTTCTTATACTGGATGTCCACAGACAACTTAGATACTACCTTGACAAAACTCAGTCCTTCTGCAAAGCTGATCAGTTGCTTGTCTCCTACGAGTTAAGAATAGCTATTGTCAATGGAGACTAGGTGGTTGTCTCATACTATTGCTTTTTGTTATACTCATCACAAACAGTCACTTCCAGGTCAGGTTAGCACCCATTTCACAAGGGCTTTGGCTACTTCGGTGGCATCCTGGAAAGGGGTTGACTGTAGAAGTGTTCTAGATGCAACAACTTGGTCCTTTGTATAAACCTTTACAAAGCACCACAAACTGGAGTAGTTTTCCAAGTCTAGAACATGCTTTATTAGGACCTGTTAAATCCCCTATCTGGCCAGTAATCAAGGAGCCTCAATCCTCACCAATAACACTGGAGAGGGATGTTCACTTAGAATAAAAATAGATATACTCAGTATTTCCAGATGCAGACCACACTGCATCACATACAATTTCCCTTAAGAGCCCACAGAGAACACACTTAGCCTGGGGTCTGTATTTCTCTATATCTGTCTCTCTCCAGGTCTTCAATATAACTCCCCACTGGTAAAGCTGTAGGGTAAGGTCCTCAGTCAAGTGTCCAGGCCAAGTGCTCCAGCACCCTCTCTGTGAACTCATTGCTTTGTGTCCCTGTTCCAAGTAGCTGACACACACACACACACACACACACACACACACACACACACACACACACACACACACACACACACACACACACACACACACACACACACACACACACACACACACACACACACACACACACACACACACACACCTGGGAAAGGCTGGCAAATATTTAGCTGCTGTGTCCCCTTCTGCATAGAGTATAAGGTAGTTAACACTGACACCTGACACTCCACAATCAGCTACTCTAAGGCCCTTAACAAAGGGTGTCCAATTATACAGTGTAATATTAATACTAATACAATTGGTAGTAGTTGACCAAGACAGCCAGGCCTTCTAGAGTGGCCCACACAGTGTCATCAAATAAATATAAGCACTCTCAAAGGTTAAATACTTTCTAAAAGGACCAGCCACAATAACATTTTTAAATATATTTAATAATAAATAATGAAAGAGCATGCAAATACTAAATATATATTTACAGTAAACCACAGAGTTCAAATCACAGGAAATATTGAAAATAACACTGACGGACAGACTCAGACAAATAAAGAAAACAATATCTAAACTAGGCTTCTCTACATTTTCCTGACTGAATCTAGGAGAATTACTTTTCCCTATTTACTTAGAGCAAGGCAGGTGATGTGGTGAATGATCCTTCTTGTTGTTAGGCCCAAGACAGAATACTCAATGTTCAGAGATTACTTCCTATAATATCTAAAAAACATTATTTCCAAGACTGGCAGAATGCCCTCATCTGGTCACCTGAGTCTAGGTTCTTACAGTATCCCCTTTTGAAGCTGAGACAGGAATTTAGCATAGATGACTACAATACACATCTAAATGTTTATGGCAGTGCTCTGAATCCACAGGACTTCCCCTCTTCTTTACAGAGGCTATTAAACAATGGCATCTCACAGATCTACTGACTCCAGTTCCATTCAACACAGTGAGGTGCTGTGTTGATGGCTTAACAGCTCATTTATATTTACCCTATTTTTCTTAAATTAAGCTAGCTGGTTAACCTCTGCTCTTCCAGGGTCCTTTGCTAACATCTGTCCTGAACGAGAATCTGCCCTGTCTGATGACCAAGAGCCATATGCTATGTTAAATTCCAACCTGCCTGTCCTGAACTAGGGTATGAGAATCTGCCCTGTCTGACGACAAAGAACCATACCTTATGTTAAACTAGCGGTCTCTTCCCTGAGTTAAAAAATAGAACCAAACCTCTCCCTAAGCCTCATTTTCCTCAAGGAAACAAGAAACTCTCCAACCTGCCTGTCCTGAACTAGGGTATGAGAATTTGCCCTGTCTGACGACCAAGAACCATACCTTATGTTAAACTAGTGGTCTGTTCCCTGAGCTAAAGAATAGAACCAAACCTCTTCCTAAGCCTCATTTTCCTCAAGGAAACAAGAAAGTATGTGTTCTATAACTACTGTATTAAAGGATAAACTTGAATAAAATATTTCCATGTTTTTAAAGTACGCTCCCTAGCCAGAACAGCCAGCAGCCATAATCTTCTCTTCTCCTAAACCTCCATATATTACCCTCTTGTAGCCTCTGTAGCTAACTCCTGTTATCCCTCCTTTATTCCTAGACATGCCAGCTCCCACGTGAAGCTACTGTTGCAATTTATCCTTTGACCACTAGGTGACATCCTTCTCCTAGTATTACTTGCCTGAATGTCTATCCTACTGCCTTGAAATATATTTATCAGGCAGCCAGTTTTTCTGTTACTTGTTATCCAGTCCTACTCACTCCTTCTATGTTCACTGTAACTCACTCACCTCCACACCCATCTCCACCTTACCTTACCACAGCAGTCAGCTCTCCACTGATTGTTCTTGGGGTCCTCTTCCTTCACTGGCTCTAACCTGCTTCATTCGCCCTGCAGGCTCACTCCGCTCCCTACCCTGCCCCCAATTTCCACCTGCCCCCACTGCTCCTACATTTATACACCCTAACCACACCCCCATCCTTACAACCAATCACAGGTCCCAAGTCCTTAAAATGCTAGAACCTATTTCCTCAAGTCTTTATCTTTCTAAACCACCTAACATTCCCCTTTATCTTTCCCTATATATAACTCTGCCACAATGTCATTCATAACAACCTCTCCACACCTGAATATCCTACTTCTATTTTCACTCATACCTATTCTATCTATACCTTATCTACTTACATTCCATGAACATCTTAACTGCCTAAGATGTTATTACCCCACAAAACAAACCTCCACTCTAACATTAGCAGTCTGTCAAAGCCATACAAACGCACCCTGTACAACAACCTACCTACCGGCAAAATATCATAGACTGACTCACATCACTCACTCTTCTGATGGAGAGATGAAAAGTCAACAAGCAAAAGAGCCTAGTAGTGCTGAAATTGAATTCATCCTCAAGTCTTAGTGAGTACCTTTGCGAGGTGGACCCTGTTTTTCACAAAATCTCACCAAGGTGACACTGATATATAGATTGCATTTATATAGCATATATCATGGACAGAAGCAAATCAAAAATAAAAAAAGATAGCTAGGTGCACAAGACCCAGGATAAAAAGTGCCCAATCCTAGTAGGCGCACTGATGCCAGGACTGGAAAAAATGACAGTGTAGAATCCTGTTGTAGAAGGAAGTAGTAGTCCACAAAAACGACAAAAATTGATTGGCCAAAGAAGAGCCATAAAGACGACAGAGTAGACTATTGAGGATAAGAAAGAAATTATGTATTGTTACTATTATGTAAAAGGCCCAGAATTTCCAGACACAAGATATACAAAATGACTAAGAGAGAAATTAGAGGAAAGAAAAATACTTCAGCAGGAAAAACCATCACAAGCTTCAAATAAAAATTTGTTTTCATTAATACAACAGATGTTTGAAAACAGTATATAGATCAAGAAACTTTGATCTCTTTGGAAAAAAGAAGCCTCTGAGGAAGTGAGAAAATATAAACAACAAAACCTAGAGATATTTGAAAAATATAAAAAAGAAATATGGACATGGGAAAGAAAGAGAGATTTGATATGGTGCAATATTTATGCAAAGGAGAAAGCCAAGTTAACTAATATACAGAAGGCAGTTTCAAAGATATTCGAAGAAAAATACAGGCAAATGCATCCAGACATGGAAAATTTCACAATAAAAAGACTAAAAGCACAAATATTTAATGTAGAAAAGACAATTAGTAAAGTAGAAGTTAAAGAAATAGATGTTGAAGTTATGGAGTGCCTGTGAAGTGAAGGATTTAATGTAGAAGGTCTAAAACAGACTACATCACATCATGATGGAGTGAGTCCCCAGAATAAGGAAAAGCAAGAAGATCAGGAGACATGTGAAGAAGAAATATGGACAGGGGAAAGGAAAAGAAATTTAATATGGTGTAATATTTATGCAAATGAGAAAGCAAAACTAACTAGTACAAAAAGAGCAGCACCAAAGATATTTGAAGAAAAATATAGGCAGAGGAATCCAGATATGGAAAACTTAACAATACAAAAAATAAGAGGACAAAGAGGAAAAGTAGAAAAAGAGATTAGTAATGGAAAAGTCAAAGAAATAAAAACTGAGGTAATTGAACAGCTGCAAAGAGAAGGATTCAGTGTAGAAAATCAAATGCAAAAAGCACCACAACAGGATAGTGCAATGGATATCCAAATTAAGGGGAAACCAGTGGAACAGGAAGCAACAGGTCAGGTGCCATATCAAGATATTTTGAAGCCTTCCACAGGAAACCAGTATAAAAGTTAATTTGAAGCTAGACAGGAAGGAAAGGAACAGGAAACTGTGGAAACTCTGATCCAGGCAATGTTGAAGAGTGATAGGCCGGTGAGTTTCCATATGACAAAACAACAGATGACACAGGATGAAATTGAAGAGAATGTGCCACAAGAAAATGTTGTAGAACTTTCTATAGAATGCCCACAGGAAATGGAAAACAAGGGATGTGCCCTCAGTATGAAAGAAAAGGAGTTAAGAGAAGAGTTGCTTGATTTAATAGACAAAGACAGATATATCAAGATCAATGAGAGAAATAGACTGCAGAAGGTTAATAAAACTCCAAAAGTCAGAAGCTTGATAAAACAAATGAACACAGTAATTAGGACTGTCCATAGAGATCCATGCGATATAACAGAAGTAAACAGAATATATTACTGTGCTGCTAAATTAATAACTGATAAAATTCTACCACAGGAACATAGGGTAGCGAGGGAAAAGGGGGGGTAGCAAAAGCGAATACCATCATGGAAATATCGAATAGAGAAAACTATAAAGCAGCTAAGACAAGAAGTCTCATTGTTAGAAGATTATAGAAGAGGGAACAGATCAACAAAAATACTAAGAAAGAAAGATGTGATAAAAGCAATGCGCAGTATAGGAACAGACAAGGATCTATTATGTACTATTGGAGATAAACTAAAAATTTCAAAACAGGCGGAAAGACTCAAAAGATACAAAGATAAATATAAGGGAAAAGCACAAAATAAGCAATTTACTGATGACCCAAAAAAGTTTTATAGAGAATTGGGAAATAAGGTAAAAGGAATTGATAGACCGCTGAAAAAAGAGGAAGTAGATACGTTTTGGAGAAGTATCTATGAAGATCCTGTGGAACATAACAAAGATGCTAAATGGACAGAAGAAGTAAAAGAAAGAATAAGAAGTTTAAAGGTACAGGATATGAAATGGGATGAAATAACAGCCATAGAGATTGAAACAAAGTTGAGAAAAGCCTCTAATTGGAAAACCCCAGGCCCAGATGCAGTACCTAACTTTTGTCTTAAAGTATTAACTTCTTTACACAAGGATCTAGTCATGAGTAAGAACTATTTATATGCACACCCCGAACAGACACCACACTGGTTAACAACAGGAAAAACAATGCTCTTACTTAAGAGTGAACCTGCAAGCTACCCTAAAAGTTATATACCAATAACTTGTCTTCCAATGATGTATAAACTATACACAGGGACTGACGCCGACAGAGTTTATAGTCATTTAGAAAAAAACTCAATTATGGCAGTAGAACAAAAGGGCAATAAAAGAAAGTCATATGGAACAAAGGATCATTTGTTGTTAAATAAAGTTATAGTGGAGAACTGTAAGAAAGGGAAGAATCTAAGTATGGCATGGATTGACTATAAAAAGCATTTGATAGTATCCCACATTCATGGATAAAAGAGTGCTTAAAAATGTATAAGGTACATCCTACACTGATTGATTAGATTACAGTAACCATGAAACAGTAGCAGACCACTTTGCAATTAAGCCATGATAAAGGACAAATTATTATCCCAGGGATAAAAATCCAAAGGGGGATATTCCAGGGTGACTACCTGTTACCGTTGCTATTTTGCCTTGCCATTAATCCATTAAACTGTTTACTTAACAGCTTAGGTCATGGCTATAATTTGGCTTTTAGAAAACAACAAAGTCTAATGACTTCTCATCTTCTCTTTGTCGGTGATTTAAAATTGTATAGCTCATAAGATGAGGAACTGAAAGCACAGCTGCAGGTTGTCAAAACTTTTTCAGATGATATTGGAATGTCATTTGGTCTTGATAAATGTGCAAAAGCAACCTTTAAAAAAGGAAAATTGCAGCACCAGGAAAACATCAGATTGGGACAAGAATGTGATATAAAAGAACTTGAGCAAGAGGGGGTGTATAAATACTTGGGAATTGATGAAGGATCAGCAATAAAACATGAACAAATGCGAATAAAGCTTAGTAAGGATTACTTTAGAAGACTTAAATCAATCCTGAAAGCAGCATTGACACCTAGGAATAAGATCCAAGCTATAAATCAGTTTGCTCTTCCTGTCCTAACTTATTGTTTTGGAGTGATTGACTGGCCCCAAAAAGTGTTGGATAGATTCAATATTAAAACAAGAAGGATGCTTCATGCTCACCAAATGATTTATAAAAAATCAGTGTATACCAAGAGTATATATTCCCCGTTCTGAAGGAGGGATGGGCCTCCTTGAAATTGATTACATGTATAAATCTGCAATCGTGGGACTCCACACATATCTACTGACCTCACAAGATGCAAATGTGGTGAAAGTTTTGAAACATGAGGAGAGTAAGTCTAAGATGACATCTCTGCTTAATTTAGCAGAAGCATAACAACGTCGAGCAGGAATGGAAATCAAACCAGAAGTGGATAAAAATCAGGCAACAACTGAATGTGCTAAAAACAAAAGAAAGAATATAAGGTGAATGACCAAAGGAGAAGGCAAGAAATGTGGAAAAACATAAATATAGTTGCAAGTATAGAAAACCTCTGGAAGAGCCTCATGTTGATCAAGATCAAATGCAGGAATGGTTAAGGAGAGGTGAATTTACATCAAGAAATGAAAGGTTAATATTGGCAGCACAAGATAGTGGGCTACATACACTCTGGTTTACTAAGTCCATTGAACATGTGGGAGAAATATTCATATGTAGGTTTTGTGTAACCGAATTGGAAACAGTCACACACCTTATTGCTGGTTGCGACTCTCTAATGGCAGAGGGACTGTATACTGGAAGGCATAATAATGTGGCGAGATTCTCACACTGGAGATTGTGCAAACATTATGGTATCAAAGTTGCTAAAAAACACTGAAAACATGAGCCACAGAGAATCATAGAAAATTATGAAGTTTACATCACATGGGATCACCCAATACCAACAGTCCAAAAGATAGATGCTAGAAAACCGGATATAGTGGTCCAAGAAAAGAAGACAAAAGTAGCATTGATCATTGAAATCGCCACACCTAGTGACTACAGTGTCTTGCATACAGAGAGACACAAAGTCATAAAATACCTCAATCTGCAGGCAGAAACGAGAGCCATGTGGAAGAAAGATAACCAGACAGTTCCAATAGTAGTAGGAGCAACTGGTCTTATAAAAAAGAATTTATAATCGTATTTAGATATGTTACCAATTCATGTAACACCGTACGAATTGCAGAAGGAGTCATTACTGGGCACATTGCGGGTGCTGCGAAGAGCACTTTTGGCTAACATCAAAGAGTGAAACAATACTAATTTCATGAACTTTAATCATACTTTGACTTAGGAATGGGGTCCATTCCCATCATGGTATTAGAAACCCAAAAGACTTGGAGAAATTAAAAAGACAGATACTATAGCCCAAAAGCTAGGAAATTCCAGAACCTAACATGTAAACTTCTAAAATTTGCACATAGAATACAATTCCACTCCTTAATAGATGGAGATATACATCCTAATCCTGGCCCAAATTCCATCAAGACCACATAGCCCCATACCCCAACCCCCACTAACACTCAGTTCCTTACCAGACCCCCCAACTCACTCTTGATAGCCCATCTTAACATTAGGAGCATAAATAATAAGGTTGCCCACCTACATGCTCTCATGGATGTACATTCATTTGATATCCTGTATCTCACCGAAACATGGCTCAAGCCAGCAATACAAGACAATGAAGTTATTCCGCCAGCGTACAATATCTTAAGACAAGACGAAAAGCTAAGAAGGGTGGTGGAGTATCTATCCTATACAAATCTGGATTACAGGTGACATCTGTAGACTCTAAACCCCCTCTAACTAGTAATGTTGAAATCCTTACCTCCAAGATTCAACTCAATAAATGTAAATCCATCTATATTATTGGTGTCTATCTTCCCCCAGGAATAACTCTAACGCCCTAGAAGATATCCTTAGTTGGCTTTCCACTAACTATCCCCAAATAAATAGTACTCAGTGACTTTAATATCAACTGGAAAAGTTGTACTACTGAACAGCCTACTACTCATATTAACCTATATGGTTTTACTCAAACCATTACCTCCCCCATAAGGACCAACAAACTCAATAACAATGGAAGCACCTTAGACTGGATTCTTATAAATAGCCATCACCAAACTTACAAAGTAGGGACCCTCCCTGAAGATATAAGCGACCATTCACTCACCTTCATAATCAGATATAAGAGTGACATTCCAAGCCCAATCACCTATAGGACAATAAGGAGCAACAAAATTTTAACCCAGACATCTTCCAAAATGAACTTAAGACATGTGATTGGTCAGCCCTCAAACACCTATCTCTAGAAGAAGCAGTAAAATACTTTAATACTAAATTCTTAGGTATTTTAGATTACCATGCACCAATACGGACCATTAAAACTAGGATTAAACCTGCCCCCTGGCTCTCAAAAGCAACCAAACAAAAATTCTCCTTAGAAATAAAGTCTGGGCCAAGTGGCTTACTACTGAAAGCTCTGAAGATCATTTAAAATTTAAACAGCTAAGAAATGATACAAAAAAGCCATTCTGTCAGATAAAAGAAACTTTTACATTCAACTCCAACAAACCCATCAAAACAAACCACAAAAGTTTTAGGCAAGGATTAATACACTTTTACACCCAGGTCATTCTGTCACACCCGCCCCATTAGGCTCTGATAATGATAGTCCCAAGCAAATTGCCAATACCTTTAACACTTTCTTGACTGAGAGCATTCATTCTCTTGCCAATCAAATAAATCCTGACAGCTCATCTCTGACTACCTCTGCTGCTAGCTTACATCCCTCATTTCACCTTAAACCTGTCCCTACATCCCTTGTCTGTACCCTTATTCAGAAACTCAAACCAACCAGCCCCGCAGCTCATCTACTACCTGCAGAATATCTGCAAAAAGCTGCAAAAGTCATAGCCTACCCAATCTCCATCCTGATTAACAGAACTATCACTGAGGGAACTATCCTATCTATCTGGAAGATCTCACATATTATCCCCCTGCAAAAAGGTGGTAATGTCAATGAATTATCAAACTCTAGACCTATTGCTATAGTATCTCCACTGGCAAAAATCATGGAGAAATGCATTCATAGACAACTGTTAATCAACCTAATAGATAACTTATTAGCTAACTGCCAACATGACTTTAGGACATTTCATAGCACCACCACTGCCCTCTTATCCTTCTCTGACTGTATTAACAAAAATTGCAATAATAACACTCTATCCTCGGCCCTCTTTATTGATCTTTCTAAAGCTTTCAATATGGTTAACCACCAATATCTCATAAACATACTCAAAAACCTATCACTAGATGTGCTGGCTATACAATGGTTTCAGTCCTACTTGAACAATAGGCAGCAGGCTGTACTGTGGGAGAACAACTTATCTACCCACCTCCCCATTGTCCTCGGTGTCCCCCAACGCTCTGTATTAGGACCTCTCCTATTCTCTATTTTTATCAATGACCTACATTCTGTAATACTTCAAGCTACCTGTATACAATATGCAGATGATTCCACATTAATATGCTCAGCCACCTCTCCACCAGACCTTCAGACCCTCACCCAAAATGTGTTTAATACAGTCGAGAAATGGCTTCTACACCATTGCCTCATCTTGAACCCCAAAAAAACAAAACTCCTACTATTCACTCCCACCTATAGGGCCTCCCCACTTAACATTACTGTTACATCAGACAACAGTACTATCATATCTCCTGATTCATCTACAAAACCACTAGGGGTACTAATTGATAACCACCTTAACTTTGATACTCACATTAACTGTACTATAAAAACAGTCAACAAAAAACTAGGCTCCCTCTATAAAATCAAACCCTTTCTGATCCCATTAGTAAGGGCTACTATTGCCCATACCCACTTAATCTCTACGCTCCTCTACGCCTCCCCTATATATACTAACCTGACTAAAACAACCTGAACAAGCTGGCCATCTCCTACAATAATATTGACAGATTTGCAACAGGATCCACATTCAGAATCCATCACTGTATTAATTTGGAACAACTAGGATGGATAGAGTTGCCAAGTTTACTACTATTTAACCAAATAACAGTTGCCCACAAGATCCTGTATCAGCCTACTAATGTGCCAATTCTTAACAACCTTATCACCCCCTACAATAACCTTAAGACCCTATGCTCAGCTAATAAAATACTAGTACAAATAGGTAAAACAAACAATATGGCTGGTGACTCTTTGTTCTCTAATACCGTGGGCAAAACCTGGAACTCATTCCCCATTGACCAGACCTCCCCTTCCTCATCAGCACTATTTAAAAACAAACTGAAACTATACCTTAAATCACATTGGTTATGTCCTTGTGCGAACCCTGACTAATTACCCCATTTATCCAAGACACCTATCACTCCTCCTATACATACTAGTTGCTTTCTGTTAACCATAAGAAAATGTGATTTTATATATTAATCGAATGTCATTATCAATATCTTCCTATAACTATCCATGTATAATATGTACCATGATTCTGTAAGCAGAAATGTAATAAAGTGTAAATAATTGCTTAAATATGTAATGTACCTACATCTGTAAAACCTGTCGTGTAAAGAATTGCTTAAATATGTAATGTACCTGCATCTGTAAAAACTGTCATTTAATATAAATTATACTGTGTTTTCAAGGAGCTTTTCTTCCCGGACCTCTGCTGAAAATGGACATATATCCAGCTGGACTAGCCCGGTCAACAAATGCAAAATAAAATAAATAAAAAAATATATATACACATACAGTCTCACATGTATATTCCTTCTCTCTCCAGCAGAACCCACTGTTGATACATTTTTCAACACTAGCAACTTTACAAATACATTTTGATATTCAAATGCCATACAGTTCTAATACATTAACACAACCATCTGTACAAGTCATTTTGGTTTTCAAATGCCATACAGTTCTAATACATTTGTAACATAATTATCTCTACAAATCAGTTTGATATTCAAATGCATACAGTTCCAATACATTTGCAGCACAAGCATCTTGTACACATCAGTTTGGTATTCAAAAGATATCATTGTTTACAAAACTCCAGCTAGCTATGCTGGCACAAGCCCATATAATCACAGGACCATTCTCTGCAGACTTCTGGGATTTTACTTATTCCCCTTCTCCATTTTTTCAGTTTTGTAAGCTGTGGTAATCTAACCATATAACTTGTGATTCTGCAACTGTGATCTATATGTTGAATATAGAACAGCTGTGCAATTAAACTAACCATAACAGTAGATGTTCTAATAGATCACTTTCTCAGTATCCACCCCTCCTTCCAGCTCCCTTATTTTGACCATTTTTCTTTTTGGGTTACCAGAGTGTGGATGTATACACCCATTTGTATATAGTTTATTGCTGGGTTTGTTTCCTAGAATTGTTCTTTCAGGACTGTTACCTCCCCTCCTAGACAAAAAAATGCTCTGAAGGTTTTTGCATGACAAGTGCCTTTTTATATAGCTCTTCTCAAGCTCCTGACAGTTGGAATACATGGAAGTCTCCCAGAACATTTGAAAAGCTAATGTAACAGTGCTCTATTAGAACATATATTATCATAAGTTTACTTATACAGCTGTACTTTCTGTATATCACATGCTAACCATTTCACTATTTATGCTTAGCAAATCATGTCTGCTTGCAGATACCACTTTGCTGCATTTGTTCCAGTTATGCTTCTGTACCAGGACTTCAGAAATTTGACACTGAAAGCACTGATGAGTATACTCTTTCCAGGAGTATAAGGAAGTCTCTCGTAAAGACAAGTATAATCTTACAGGGTACACATAACTCTTCTTTCTTGATGGCTATGCTCTAGTAGGAAACAATGAGTTAAGGGCAACACAAAACAGCAGCAGTGGCAATCACCCTGGAATAATCACCCTTTGAATTTTTATTCCTGGTTAAATAATTTGCCCTTTGTCATAGCTTAACTGCAAGATGGTGTGTCACTATTCCATCACCACTGCAAGAGAACTGATCAGTGTAGGGTGTATCATATAAATATATAAGCATTCCATTATCCATGAATGCAGGATGATGTTGACTGCTTTTTTTTGTAAACTGTCTTTGACATACTTATAAATTCTTCCCCTTTTTACAGCTCTACACTTTGGCTTTTGTTTGACAGTAGATTGTCTTTTATACCATATGACTTTATTTTTTGTTCACTTGCCATGACTGAATTTTTTTATAGATGACTGTAAACTGTAAACTCTATCTGTATCAATTCCAGTATGTAATTTATATATTGTCAGAAGGTAAATTATTGGCCTATAGTTCTTAGGATGGCTTGCAAGTATACACTTAAGGAAGAGTGTTTTTCCTGTTGTTAACCAGGTTAGTGTATGTTTGGGATGTGCATATAGGTAATTCTTACTCAGAGCTAAGTCTCTGTGTAAAGATGTTAATACCTTTAGCCAGTTGTTAGATACTGCATCTGGGTCTGAGGTTTACCAGTTGGAGCATTTCATAATTTACTTTCAATTACTCTGGCTGTTATTTCATCATATTTCATATCTTCTACAATTCAGCTCCTTACTCCTTATTTAATTCTTCTGTCCATTTGGCATCGTTGTAATATTTAAAAAGTCTTCATAAATACTTTTTTCAGAATGTACATCTTTTTCTTTTTTTGGTAGTGTTTCTATTCCTATTGATTTGTTTCACAATTCTCTATAAAACCTTTTTGGATCATCAATGATTTGTTTACTTTGTACTTTTCCTTTTTATTTATCTGCATGCCTTCTAAGTTTTTCTCCGTGTGCTAATATTCTTAGTTTATTATTGGAAGTATGCGTGATAAATCTTGGCCTGTTTTGAGACTGTGTGTTGCTTTTACTACACCTGTCTTTCTAAGGATTTTTTTTTTTCAAAACAATTTCTAAGGATTTTTTGATGATATGTTCCCTATTCTGTATTCTTATAACAGTGATACATTTTATGTTAGGTGGTTTATATTTTTTCTATCTGATGCTTCTACTGTTTACTTCCTTTCCTTTGTTAGCTATGTTTTTTGTGGTAATGCTTTATCCCTGATTAATTTAGCTACACAGTAGCATACCCTATTTATGTCTGCTATATCACACAACTTTCTCTTAATATACTTAATTACTATGTGAATATGTTTTACCAATCTTCTAACATTTTCAGTCTCATTTATTTTCTGTAATCTATTTTTTTCATCTATCTTAATATGTTTATCCATCTCTATTAAATCAAGCAGGCATTTCCTTAAATCATGTCATAAAATCAGGAAAATCAGGAGACTGTGATAAACATGCAACAGAAGGTTTTTGTTGCTCTTGGACTCTAGCTGCAACTTATAACTGTTACACTGCTATAATTTATGTTTCTTTGTTTGATCATTGTCACTATTATACTTTAGCATTACTTAATCCCTGTGTTTTTGTCTATTCCAGCCCCTGAATCATCCACCTGTACATTGCAAGTGCCACAAAGTACCTAGACACAAATAGTGAATTCCACTCATGAAGAACCCTGTGACTGCACATCTATCAAGAAAAAGAGCAGAATTTATTCCAAAACCCTCATAAATTAGAAGACTGCAGTGTATGTTTAGATTTATGAGTTTACTACCCTGCTGTTATTCTATAACACACTGGCTTATGGGGACAGCTCACTACTGGAACCCCCCCCTCCCCTTCAGCAATGGCTTTCCCTCCAGCCTGTTAAACTTAATCCACTATTTCAGCTGCTATCCAGGACCTTGTTTTGCTCAGTCACAGCCCAGTCTGCTTTTCTTCCCTTACTTTTTGCTTTTCTCCAAAACACTCTGTTAAGGGCAGCAGTATTCTACTGAAGTAGGCTAGCAAGAATTTCTTCATGTACCTGACCTGAAAGGTGTATAATAGATTGTTTCTGGGTCCTATCTTCTGTGGCTCATCCTGCTCTGTTCCACCCTCGCTTCACTCAGGCTCAACTCTGATCCCCTACCCTACCCCCATTCCCACCCACCTGTGACTCACATAAATTAATCTCTATCTGGACCACTCCCACTAGCCAACCAATAGAATTCCCAGCCTAATCATTACCTGGACAATAGTACCAATATAATTGAGCACACCCCTACTCTTCCTACTACTCATATTTCTGACCCCTCCTATTCCTACTGCTCACAACTCTAACTCAGGTTATATACCTCTTACAAAAGAGTGTGCCAAAATAAATCCTACATCTTCTTACAAATTTTTATGTAGTCCTCAACATTCCAAATATTATGTAACCATGACATCTACTTTAATATGCATTATCACCCTCACCATACTGTCTATAACTGTCCATCTGACATCCTATCTTGTTAACCCAATTCCCTCCTCACCAACCACAAAGCTACTTCTACTCAATCCACATTGTCCAAGTCCAACCACTTTCCAATCTCATCATCTTTCACAAATATTACAAAAAACAACCTATTCACCTATAAAGCAACCTACATAACACTAAATCCAAAGCAACTATCTTCAAACAACATAAATACATATCCAAGTTACTACATACTCTTGCTACTGTCACTTCTAGGCTCTTAATTAGTGGTGATATACATCCTAATTCTGGTCCAAACAGAACCCCTATAACACCCCAACAAGTACAAAACCTACTCAATCTATACCATAAAGGCTCAAACATATTAGTCCTTAACCTAAACCTTAGAAGCATAGCACACAAAGTCCAAGAACTACATGCTACATTATCCAACTACTCTTCTTCTTCACCAAGACTTGGCTTAAGCTGCATATATTGAACAGTGAAATAATCCCAACTGGATACAGCCTGTTTGGAGTGGACAGGAAAGAAAGAAAAGGTAGAGGTGTGGCCATAATGTATAAGAGTAACCTCTAACTAGTACCAGTGAATCCGAACATACACAACCTAGGCAGTATAGATATTTTATCAACCAAGCTCCTGCTTAACCAAAATAAATTCATTACCATTATAGTCATCTACAGCCCACCTGACAATAGTTTTCCCATTATTGAGCATATCCTACAAACTATATCTAACACCATAGGTCAGGAAACTATCATTATGGGTGACTTTAACATAGACTGATCCTCCTCTAAAAACTTCATTAACCTATTTGGGTTTACCCAACCGATCAAGGGACCCACCAGGATAGATAAAAAATAAAAAAAAAAAAACAAGCTACACTAGATTAGATGTTAAGCAATAAACCTGACCTCTGCCAACACTGCGGCTGTCTGCCTGACAGTCTTAGTGACCATATGCCTACTTACCTACTAAGGCAACATTCATAGTTTCATAGGTTCATAGGTAGGTACTAGGCTATTGGCCCTGGGGCCTATACAAGCCCAGCCAAAAAGGTACCCTGGCTTTTGCCACCCAAGAAAAGTATTTTCCTGTGCCACTGTCGAGCAGAGCCACAGAGGTGATCCCTGGGTGAATTTCCTATTTCCCATCCAATCATCAAGATTTTTCTTGAAAAGTGCTAATGAGGAGCTTTGTTTGATATAGATAGGTAGTTTATTCCAGAGTATGGGAAGCCTCTGGGACAGGAATCTATCCCTCTGGCATGTTCTGTTTATTGTGGTGACAAGGTTTAGGTCCCTAGAGCGTGTAGCTCTGAGGGATTGGGGTTTCTTTAAGTGGAGCATGTCCAACAGTTCTGGGTTTGACATAGCTTTGCATGTTAGGCAGAGATCACCTCTGAGTAGGCAATATGTGATGGAGTAAAGCTGGAGTTTTTTGAGACGGTCTGCGTAGGGCATTTGTTTGAGGCCGGTAATCCTCTTTGTGAGGTATTTCTGCGGCCTTTCCAGTTGTTGTAGATGTCTTGTGAGGTACATATCAAAAGGGGTGTTGTACTCTATAATGGGTCTAATGAGTGATTAGTAGAGGGGAACAATGACCTCTTTTTTTCTGGATGAGAAACCTTTTGTGATGAGGTGTGCCACGTAGAAGGATTTCCTGACTACTGTGGCGACGTGATTATCAAAGGAGAGACTACTATCCACCTGTGTCCCAAGGTCTCTTATCACACTTTCGGTGTTAAGTATACTACCGCCTATGTTGTAGTTCATGGGTACAGAGTATTTACCAAAGGGAATGACAGTGCACTTTTTGGCATTGAGCTTGAGGCCATGGCTTTGACACCAGGCATCTGTCTCAGTGAGGCCCTTTTGTAGGATGTCCACATCATTAGGAGTTTTGATTATGTCTCCTAGTTTGCAGTCATCTCCAAACTTCATTAGCCAAAGACCTTCTGTGTTAGCCTGTATTTCAGAGAAGTAGATACCAAACAGGAGAGGACCCAGGACTGAACCCTGTGGTACTCCACTTGTCGCTGGTCTGAAATCGGATTTGGAGTCTGCTACTTTCACAGTGTGGGTTCTGTCAGTGAGCCAGTTGGCAACCCATCTTGTGACATAGGGATTTATACCTAGTTTAGTGAGTTTATCTATAATTCCAGAGTGGGGGATGGTGTTGAAAGCCTTGGCAAGATCTAGATAGGCTGTGTGAACCACCTTACGCTTGTCTACAGCTTTGGTGACTGCTTCAAAGAAGTCTATCAGGTTTAGGAGACATGATCTGCATTTTACAAATCTGAACTGGGTGGGGTCCAGAGTTTGGAGATTACAGGTGTCTTTGTTTATAAGTTCCATGATGATACGTTCCATGGCCTTGCAGACCAGGCTCGTCAGGCTAATGGGGCAGTAGTTCCCGGGGTCCATGGTGGTTCCCCCCTTGTGGAGTGGGATAACCATTGCTGTGCACCATTCAGCAGGCACAAAGCCTGAGGTGAGGCTATGATTGAACATGGTACTTAGGTGGGGTGCCAGTTCATTCTGTAGTTCGTGTAGAACGCAGCCTGGGATGTTGTCTGGTCCCATGGATGCTGTGTTCTTGCCTTTGGAGAGTATGGTTTTTACCTGTGCAGCCGTGATTACAGGAACTTTTCACTCTTCCGGTATAGAGATGGGCTCTTTAGGGGGTGAGAGGGGGGTAAAGTTAGCACTGAACCTATCTGCCAGGATGTTGGCAATATCAGTTGGGTCTGTATATTTAGTTCCATTGTGCTGTAACTCAGAACAGATCTGAGTGTTGCCATTGAGATTCTTGACATAGCTATAGAATGCTTTGTGGTTGTCTTTAGAATCAGTGGCGATTTTGTTTTCATAACTAGCTTTGGAGGATTTTATCAGGGATCACAGCTTCTTACTGAGGCTGACCAGGAAGCTCCTCCACTCATGGGATTTTACTCTCTTTTGCAACAGTTTCTTCTTTCTGTTGTACAGTTTGTTTATGGCAGGGAACCACCAGATTGGCTTCCTTTTTTTGGAGGATAGTGTCTTGGTTCTGTTTGGGATAGCACAATCCATGCACTCATGTAAGTGCTTATAAAGTGCAATTGTGCTGGATTCAGTAGTCGTAACTGTATTGTCCATCTGCATGGGTGTCATGAAGTTCACCACTTCTGTCTTAAGAAGCATGAAGTTGGCTTTGGAGAAATTTTTTACCATGCTTTCCTTAATGGGGGGGGGGGGGCAAGATGTGGATATCTAGGGTAATTAGCTTATGGTCGGATCGGACCAATGAGGTGTTGACTTCAGGTGTGTAACACCTGTCACTCATGTTGGTAATGACTAGATCTAGGATATTGTTGCCCCTGGTGGGAGTGTGGATAAGTTGATCCAGGGCATTGGAGTTTATGAATTCCAGAAAGTGTTGAGCGAAGGAGTTGGTACATGAGTAGTTTTCCCAGTTAATGATGGGGTAGTTGAAATCGTCCATTATTAGGGTGTTTGGTTGAACCCTAATATTTTCCAGTACATCAAGAAAAGAGGAGTGGGAATCCTGGGGCATGGTGGGTGATCTGTAGCAAGCTACAATTTGGATTGCAGTTTTGCCCAGAGTTAGTTGCACTTGGATAACCTCGGCTGCATTATGCTGAGCAGCTAGCCTGGAGGTGTGGATATCCTTAATGAATATGGACACACCTCCACCTTTAGTGTTCCGGTCCAGGTTACATGGCCGAAAAGTGTGGTATGAGTTATAGCCTGGTAGTGCAGGAGTGCTCTCTGGAGACTTGAACCAGGTCTCAGTCACTGCACAGATATCGATGTTCTCCATTTTAAGGAGTGCCTCGAGTGAGTGCATTTTGAGATTTAGACTTCTAGCATTGAGTAGCTTCACCCTCAGTTTTTGCTTGCCTGTTCCTGTTACGGTGATGAATTTGTCATTTGAACCTTGTCTAAAAAAGGCACTATAGGGGCGGCAAGAACCTTAGCCAGTATCCCGAATCCCAGGCGTGACAGATGCAGGCCATCTCTGGCAAAGCATCATGGTCTGTCAACCATGCCATCCGAGGCAGACAGATACTGGATCCCTTTAGAATGGCACCAGAAGCTTAGCCAATTGTTGAAGTCAATCATTTTGTCCTTGTACTGCGGCATCATTCTGGGTGATGGCAGAATGCTACTCAAGGCTAGGATCATACCTGCCTGGGCTACAAGATTGGAGAGCTCTTTCATGTCTCTTTTCATGTAGTCCAGGGAGGTACATCTCAGGTCATTCACACCAACATGGACAATGACAGAGTCATATTTGTACTTGTTGTGGAGTGACATGAGTGCGTGGGTTATGTGGCGGATCCTGGCACCCGACAGGCAGCTGACAGTAACCTTCTCCTTGTTTAGCCTGGTGAGTGGGACATCAGTGTGCCTGACTATAGAGTCACCTATTTTCTAATATCAAACACAGCACACTTCGCCAAATATGTAGTAAGAAACACTTTAGCTCCCAAGACTTTATACTGACCGTAAAAAGTGTAATTGGACCATCCTGAAATACATACCCCTTGATACAGCTGTAGAATATTTCAATAATATCTTTCTTAACATTCTTAACAGGCTAGCACCCCCAAGAACAATTCGCTGTAAATCTAACTATACACCATGGCTCTCCAAAGACACAAGGACCCTTATAAAGGAAAGAGATAAGATGTGGCACTTATGGTATTCCTGTAAAACCCATAATCATTAATTTGCATTCCAACAACTTAGAAATAAAGCCAAAATACAGATTAACCTAGAAAAGAAGAGCTACTACAATAACTTACAGCTAAAGTACCAATTTAACCCCCAAAAATTCTGTAGCACAATTAAATCAGTGCTTCATACAGTCCTAACACCAAATCCTCCCCCCAATGTTTCAAATCCCTCTGGTACCATTGCAGAAGAATTTAACAAGTTCTTCACAAAAAGTACACTGTCTCTAATTAACAACAAAAGCTCCAACTCACCTACCTATCTCAACCTCCCTAATCCAAATGGTACATTATTCTCCTTTCAACCTATACCCACAAAAACTATAGAAATGTATGTTTAACTCTTGTTAAATCCTAAAAAACTAATGTTATTTACACCCAAACATTTCTTATAAGAAAAAAATAACTTTATCATCAACTCATCTAACAGCACCAAAATTAAATTAGCTTTCAATGCCAAATTCCTGAGAGTTGCCATCAATGATTACCTCAAATTTGACCAACATATATCATCCACAAAACAAACAAGAAACTAGGACTATTGTACAGAGCCAAACATGTCCTAACTGACAAAGGTTGTGGTGGGTGTCAAAACCTGTTCTACGAATGTCTTCTCCAACATCCACTCCTTGCAACTGTCCAAACTAGAGCAATGCTATAATAAAATTGCAAAATTTGCAACCAACCACCCAAATTCCTCTCACAATTGTATTGCCCTTAAGCAACTACAATGGCTTGAACTAAGTAACTACTTTCAGTTTTCACTGCTAAAATCTGCACAGAAAATCTTTTTTGATCCCACAAAAGTTCCATCCATTGCACCCCTATTGCAGTGGTACTTCCCAGGCACAGACCTCAGATCAAAGGAAAAAGTATCATGTCTACAAAAAAAGAAATCTCACAGCTACACAGGAGATTCATTATATGCCAACTATGTTGCTAGTTTGGAATACACTGCCTCTGATCTTAGACCTCTCAACAATTTCTAACTATTTAAGATGCAATTTAAACAGCTCCTCCAAAAGTCATGGATATTCCCATGCTCCTCACCTCCATGATAATAATATTCCATTCTGTGTACATTTTTCTACTCTTTCGAATACTTCCATAACTCACTATGAAACTCTTTTTCTAACAAGTTTCCCTACTGAGTACAAATTTCTCAAACACAATCACCCTGTGATGTACTATTTGATATTCCTCATAAAACTATAGTGCATGTGTGTGTGTGTTTGTGTGCGTGTGTGTATTTGCATGCATGTGTGTTTGTGTCTGTACTTTGCTCAAAACGAACTCATTCTGCTATTCTTCCTTTGCCATGTAACTGTTCTGTGCAAAGCAAGGTTTGTATACATTTATTAATTGTATAGTTTTGTTATGCTTGTGATTATTTTGCTCTAGTCATTGTTTACATTTTTCATATATTTATATTATACATAATCTCATGTTTGTGGAACTTTTATCCCAATCAGATATCCAAGTCAATGAAAACAAATAAAAAATAAATTAGACTTATCTAATTAGATGTGCACAGATTTTGTGGATCTGTAGGTGCAGTCAAATCCAGTATTTCAGGTCTCTGTCAGCAGTGTTTAGCTCACTTTAGCAGCTTGTAGCAACTGAGCACTAGCCTGAACAAACATGCTCTACTTGTGGCAGTGAATTACAAAACACCTCCTATATCCTCTTAAAGTTTTACGCAATGTAGGAGATGTTGTTTGCCGACATAACGTATAAGGCATCTATGGTGTTTGCAGAGACATAATAAATCAAAGGTATAAGCCACATGAGTCTGTGGGATTTGGTCAATAAGCCTTTGAATATCTTTTTTCCTTAAATGATTTTAAGTGGAAGGGAGGTGTGAAGGGAACCAGCTAGCAGAAGATGGTTTATCTGACTGCTGAGGAATCTAATTATTGACATCTACCTCCAGAAAAGCATCCCATACAGATATTTGACTCTTGCATCAGTAATCTTGTTACTTATAGTGCTATGGTGAATTATCGCCTAATAGTGTTTTGCATACAAATATTCAGTCTCCTCTTCCCCAACTGGGCCTATAACGACCTGGATTTGCTTCCATACATGTCACCCTCATTATTTTAAACAGAAATGTAATGGCTGTTGGTACTAGCATTCCATCTCAGTGACTGAATTTCTACCATTACTGTCAGAGACTGAGGCATAAGAATGGATTCAGGTGCTAAAAATCTACCTTGTAGTATCTATCATTTACTGGGCATGGGGTGAAATCAGAGCCAATCTATGAGGGAATCCTGCTGGAATATGAATCACTATGTGCATACATGCATAAATGCATGTGTTTGTGTGTGTGTGTGTGTGTGTGTGTGTGTGTGTGTGTGTGTGTGTGTGTGTGTGTGTGTGTGTGTGTGTGTGTGTGTCCATTTCCAAGTGCATCTATGGGATGATCTTCATTAGATTGCTGCTGCATTGGCCATAAATATATTGTATGTTTCCTGCCAAGGATCAGATGTCTGGTTAGTCTACAAAGCACCTGGCTCCTGCCTTGCACATCATACATCTGCTCTTAGCACAAGAATATGTGCTGGTATAAGAGGGACATACAGAACTTTGTTGACATAGGTATGCTTATACAGACTTCTCATCAGCTTAGTGACATGAGCTTTGGCAGTCGTCTTTAGCTACAGTTTTGGGCAGACATGTATCCCCATTGGGGAAACCTTCCTTTTTTGTGGAAAAGTTCATTTAAAATCTGTTTATGTCTGTAATGAAGGGCAAATGTTCCTGTGGAAAACTGATTCCATATAAGTACACACATTCTTCTTGTATGTTTTTTGCTTGGGGGTCACTGCAATGCAAGATCATGTCAGAATTGCCTTTTATTTACTCTAAAAACATAAGGAATAAGCTAAATTCTCCAATCATTTTCTTAAAAATAAGCATCTTAGGTAAATAGAGCAAGATACCATTGTGACAGACTCCCATTCGATGGACCTCTCCACTCCAAAGAACAAGAAAGTTGTGAAAGAGGCTTCTGAATAAACTTGGACTTACCTTTCTTTTCTGATGTCAGTGTCTGACATCTCAATTAAGGTACTTTTGCAGCCCTCAGACCATCAATCTGACTTTCCTGGTCTCCCTACCATGACCTGTCTGGAGGCTGCAAAGCCCAGGATTTAAGCACTTCCTGTTAGACCATACATCAGGCTGTTGCTAAGATGGGACAACCAAGAAGCATTACCTGTGAGGGTGAGGTTGATATTTACCAACTTCTGGTGACAGAAGACATCTTCAGGCTTTGAATGTTATACCTAAAATGTTAAGGATGGAGACCCCTAAAAAAGATGACTCAAAAGACAAAACATTTGCCCCAGCTGCTGTATGCAAAAAAAAGTCTTAAGACTGGTATAATTTTGACCTAGGATTGTTTAAGGCAATCTATTCTTTACAAACTTTTCTTCCAGGTTCAGCCCTAGTAAGGAGAACAAGATCTCCCTCTTCTTCAGAAGAAGAGTATCTTTCTGAATCAGATATCAGATGTTGAGGGTCCAGACTCCAGACTACACCTCATAGTTCTACTCTTCTACTTCTCATGAGTCTGAAAGGGGGACTTCCTCAATGAAGAAATATCCTGTGGGTGTACAATTTCTAAAATGAAATCATATTTAAAGTGGGAGGGTAAGGAGATGCCAGAATCTGAGAAGAGATGTGAGTTACTGACTAAGGATTCCCAAAATCAGTAGCTATCCCCCTGTTTTATGCACCTTAGAGGATGTCTTTGCTTTGCTTCTGTTTCCTCAGATTCCCAACCCCCTGCCCACAAAAAACCTGGCAGATTTTATAGGGTGACTGACACACACATTCCTTTATTAAAACCCACCATCCCAAAAATTGCCTTAATGGAGATGTCAAATGGTACACAGGGTACACACTCTAATGGCCTTAACCTGGTATGACAATAGAACCTGCTGGAGGGACAGATTTGTCTCCCAGAGGCAACCATACTTTTGTAACAGACTCTTGCTTCACGACAACCTGAGCACCTCATCTGTGTGTTTTTTCAGTATTATTTGCTCCACATGAGGAAATTCTAGTGGTACCTCAAATCAGTCTGAGTTCAGCATCTTCATCCTTTAACCTTTCAAATTCCAGAGCTCAATTTCATCAAGAAGGAAGCCCTTTGGTGAGCACATCAGATCTTCCTCAATCCGGGCCTCCCATTATGTTCATCATTCCCACTGCTGCAGTAGCCTTTAGGCTATATGGGCTGTGCCTTGCCCAAGACACAACAACCACGATCAATGTCCAGCTTTCAAAAGCACTGGCTTTCTCCCTTGGTCAGCCCTGAGGAGGTAAAATCAGAAGTCAGAATGGATCATTTTCAGTACTTTCTCACTGCCTCATGTAGCAACTCAGCGGTTTCACAAGAGAAGCAACAGACCTTCAGCTTCTTTCTGGCAGATAAGCCCCCTTTGCATCATCCTTCCAAACAGAACCTTTCAATATCATATATTTAGATAAAAAAAGTGTTTCTGACTTTTATTTTATTTCAGCGGTTCTATCTATTTAAGAAACCAAAACAAAGAGTGAGAAGGTCACACGGAAAAACCAATCAGAAAAACTAAATGAAAACTCCAGTAAAGCTAGAACTTCCACTAAGTAACCTCCCAAACCTTCTGAATGAGAGACACATAGGATATATGCAAGTGAACCGTATGAATATCAGGTGTTTCAGCTATATGGGAATTCCGCGTGTCCATGACTTATCTATTTTTAAGTCATTTCAATAGACAACTTCAGAATAATAAAGCCAAACCCAACTAACTGTGGATATGCATATTTCAGCCTTGTTATGACATCATCATCAGTACAAGCAAAGTATTTAACTAAGCATACGAAACACAGGGCTGTTATACCCAGCTGATGTCCATTACCATTAGTGTGACTGCAAAATATCCCAACTATCAAACTAAAACAAAGAGTGAGAAGTTCACACAGAAAAAACAATCAGAAAAACTAAATGAAAACTCCAGCAAAGCTAGAACTTCCACTGAGTGACCTCCCAAACCTCCTGAATCAGAGGCACATGGGATATATGCAGATGAGCCTTATGAATATCAGACGCTTCAGCTATGTGGCAATTCTGAGTGCCCATGACTTAAAAATAAATAAGTCATGGGCACTCAGAATTGCCCAGTATTTTTCTAATATTGTAACTTTCTTGTCAGGGACCACTATTCTTTACAGCAGCATAAACAACAGCAAAGCAGCAAATTGTTCTTTGTTCTTTGTTGTATTTACCACTATTTTTTACCTCTGGTTAATTTGGGAGCTTATTTTGTGTCAAAATGTACTACTTATGTAAACATTTTATTATTTAAAGAAAAGTTTTATATGGAGAAGTGTTTTTAGTTGGGCAGGAAATACTATGGGATATGTAATACTTATGTTCATGCCATGGCAATGTTGTAGTGTACTGGCTCACAAGCACCGCCCAAACCCCGCAACAGCTGGTTGACATCTTGCTGTACTCATGAATAACCAACACAATGTGGGTTTCATCCGCATGAATATTCATCCTGATGAGGAAACCCATGCATGCGGAATTGGGTAATCCAGAAAAGTACATCAAAGCCATGAATATTTCAACATGATTTCCACGGCTTTCCTTGTAATATAAACAGCCATTACTCTTTGCATTTGCTTTTTGCAAGGAGCAAGCCCCCCTGCACCCCCCTTGTGGGTGCACTGCATCCCTGACACCCCCGCTACTTGAATATACAAACTTCAAGATTTGCCTACATTGAGGAAGAGGGTAAACAGACACTGAATATTCCTGTTGTCCCAGGCAGCTGCTGAACTGCTAGGTGCACTGTGAATATTCCTCTTGTAACAGGCAGCCGTTGAACTTTAACGTGCTGTTGGCACAGGAATGTACAGTAGTCAGAGCTGCTCATTTACATTCAGCATATGCATGTCGTCATGGGATAACATGCATGGCATGCCAATCATGCCTTATTTCCATTCCGGTTCTCGGACATTAGGCTTGTCATTCACCCTGACCACGCCCACTCCTGCATGAAACTGCCGGTAAGCCAGTACACTACAACATCGCCCATGCCATAACACATTACCTGACATTTTTTCTGTCAGAATAAATTTACTTTGAAGGGGTTTCTAACAGGAATTTAGTATGCTGCTTATGCATACTAAATTCCTGTTAGGATGCTGCTTATGCATTATAGTGTTTTGGGAACTCTATATGTATGTGTGTGAAAATGTGACTGTGCAAATTATTTGACACCTTACCTTCTTACCAACTCATTTTAGCTTTTCTCACTGCATCAGAAGTATTCTCTGGGTCATAACATAGATACTTACACTGCTTCTGCTAGACCTGACTTCTGTAATTGCTAGAAAGAAAAAAAAAACTTACCAAAGAGCCTTTGCTGACTCAGTTCAGTCGATGGTGGGTGACACTGCAGTGGCCAGTAGACACACCTTAGACCAGTCACTTACCTCTGTGGTTTGCTCCGGTGTAGTCCTTTTGGCCACCATGAATTAGATATCAGCCATGTCTTCTTAGGCTTTTCCATTGTCCAAACTGGGCATGGGTTAACTATCTTTACTGGAGCATGGAGACATACGAAGGATGCTGCTAGATGTGGCCAGGGGAAGTAAACTCCTGACGGGGCATATGTTCCTTCTCCTAGTTGGTCATCAGAGATACCTCAAAAGACATGATATTCAGGCCACTAGAAACATTTCTGAGGAAGACATGTCAGATAATTCTGGCATAGACAGAGATTGGGCTTTGAGTCCTACAGATTCTCAAGCCCAAACCTTGTATGCTGAGGAAATGTGGTCCTTACAAACTCTGGAGGAAATTTCTTTTTCTTAAGTTATAGCCAAGATGAATGAGTTGTTTTTACAAGAACAAATGGATGTTCCCCCTGAACTGAAGAGATACTATCATATGTTACAAATGGATATGCCTCATTCTATGCCTATTCTTCCACTACTGCCAACCTTGGAGAATGGATATAATGCTGCCTGCAACAACCCTGATTCACAACCTTCAGTCCTCAAAAAGGCAGATAGGCTTTATAAAGTTTCTGAAACTAACAAACACTTATTTTCTCAAATTAGGTCTGATATTACAGCCATCTCTACATCTTTGCCAGAAGGGAACAGGCTCCTGGTATCATCTAACCCTTCTTATGTGGACAAGAAGAGAAGGATTTTGGACAGGTTTGGTACAATAATTTTTTCTTCCACTTTTGTGTATAGAACTCTTAACTGTCAGACCCATATGTGGAAATTTGTGCTTTTTTGTATAGACAGTTTGAGTGATCTAGTTACCAATCTTCCCCTGTAGGTAGTGCCTCGATTCTATTGTTTCCATCATTTCTCAATTATCTAAGCATGCATTAAGAAGTGTGTATGATTGTAGATACTGTGTCTAGGGCCTCTGTTTTTAGGCAGTATGTCTGGGTATATAATCAAAACTTTTCTGATGAAGTAAAGTCTGAAACTTTGAATTCAGCTTTAGATAAGGAGGTTTTATTTGACCCATCTATTACTCAGTTCATCAAATAAATCGATGAGAGAAGGAAATTAATTCAGGAAGTTTCCAATATTTTTAAGCTATGCTTTGCAAATCTCCCAGATCTTCTTTCATGTCAAAGAAACAAACAATCCCTGTCTCCCCTAATCAAACAGATAAAAAGCAACAAGGTGGCAGGAAAAAAACAATAAAAAATTAGGATTCTTTTTCTAAAAAGGGATAAATTAGGATTTTTTCCTAAAAAGAGACAGTCTGCACCTTCAAAATGACTATACCAGGATTCGGAATCTTCTGAATTCCCCCGGATATCAGTAGAAAGGGTAGAAATGTTTTCCAGGCCTGGAAAAGAAATTATTGAGTTGTTTGTTTTCAAAGGAGGCAAACAAATCTATATGAGGTATCCCCTACAACTGGATTGATTTCTGGAAGACTCCCTCATTCAATTACCACAACTTTCCTCACAAACTGGACCTACTTACACAAGACAGAGGGAATTTGATATTCCCCAAGCCCAAACATCTTCAGCTAGAGCTGCTTGGATGATTCAGTTCCAATTCCTTTTAGACACCTCTTTTCAGGGGATGTGCAACAGGTAGTAAAGGAGGCAAGAAAATCTCCTACTAGAAAATCTTATAATGGCAAGTGGATAGGATTTTCTAGTTGGTATCTAGCCAGTAACCAGGGCCCTATCAAGGATTATGTACCACTGCTGCTCAAATATTTGTGTGAGTTACTAGCATCTGGCTTTTCAAGCTCTTCTAAAGTACATCTTGCAGCCATTTCAGCATGTCTGCCCACATTTTTTCCACATTCTTCTATGTTCTTGGTAAAGCAGTTTCTGAAAGGGGTGTTTCACCTGAGACCTCCTCACAAACATGTTGCTCCTTCCTGCGATCTTAATTTTATGCTGGAAAAGTTATCCATGTCTCCATTAGAACTTGCACATCAAGCATACTTAAAGTTCATCACATGGAAAACTTTTTCTGCTCATTTCTCTAACATCTGCAAGAAGAGTATCGAGTTTTTTATTTTTATTTTTATTTTACATTTGTTAACCAGGGGTGTCTGACTGAGCCAAAAAGGCCCTTTTTCAGCAGAGGCCCGGGGAGAAAAGCTCCACATAGAAAAATTACTGATACATTTAGTTATTTAGACATGATAAGTATACACACAAATTACAAAATACATGTTTTTACAGTGGTATGCGGCACATCAACAGTTACAGTGGAGGGAACAAACAAAAAATATTAATTTAAAAATAAAGGTAATTAATAGATTTGTGGTATACAGCTGAAATTTGGAACATAGGTAGAATTCATACATAGCACATAGGTACAGTACATATATTGTAGATTAGCCAGTGTTTGTGAGTAAGATTGAAAATTATTATCAAGTACTCTAGGTTTAGTATGTGTACCTTATCCACTTTCACTAGCCAGGGGAGCAATCATGGCACTGCCAACTTTGCTTGAGATGTTGCCTGATGAGGTCTTTAAAGGAGGCTTTGGACAATGTGTTTTGATTGCTAGTGGGGACAGAGTTCCATTTTTTAGCCACTAAACTACTATATAGTGCATCTCCAAAGCGATTGTAGCTGTTGGTGACTTCTAGTAGTAGTTTGCTTGATGATCTAAGATGCCTTTTGGCTGAGTGATGTACTAGGTTTTTGAGGGCAGAACACTTATTGGGGAGGTAATAGATAGAATGACAGAGGCAGAGCTGATTGTAGGTTAGGAGGTTGGGCAGTTCAAGCCAGTGAAGCTGTCTCAAAGCAGTACAGTGATGAGTTCTATATGACCAATTTGCATCAAAGCAGGCAATTCTGTTATAGCAGGCTTCTATTTTGCTTAGTTCAGTTTTGTTGAGATTAGTCAGAATGGGAGATGCATAGAGTAGTGTGGATAGAAGTTGGGAGCGAGCAATGACTGATCTTGTGTTGTTGGTAAGAAATGGTTTGATACGTTAGAGTGATCTCAGTTTGGCATGTACTTTTTTAATAGTTAAGTTGGGATGATTATCAAATTTTAGATGGGAGTCTATGGTTATTCCCAATAGCTTAGCATGTGCCACTGGAGAGATTGGAGTAGCATTTGTGGAGTAGATAGTGAATTGACTGTTATCAGTGTTTTTGTTAGAACTGGTTATAATCATAAGCTGAGTTTTCTTTGGAATGAGGATAAGTTGGGTTTTGGTAAGGTAGTTTTCAATGTCAGAGAATGCTAGCTGAGTTGTTTGCAGGAGGGTGGGAATGTTTTGTGCAGCACAGATTAAGGATGCAGCGGTAGCATTGTTGCCTCACAGCAAGAGGTTCTCCTGTTCAATTCTCGGCAGGAGCGCCTTCTGTGTGGAGTCTGCATGTCCTCCCCGAGGTCGGGTGGCATTCGAAAGACATGCGTAGAATGAGCATGCCTTTGTTGAATGCTGGGCGTTGAGCTGACACCTCGGCACCCGTAAAAATTTACTGCCAATCATTAGTGGACCAGAGTTCCGCTGTGGCGACCCTTAACCGGGAAAAGCCGAAAGAAGAACAACAACAGATTAAGGTAGTGTCATCTGCATACTGAATGATAGATGCATGCTGTGTGGCGGTATGGAGGTCATTTGTTAAGATTGTGAATAGTAGTGGTCCTAAGATAGAACCCTGTGGTACTCCTATAGTTATGGGCAGCTGAGGAGAGAGAGCATTTTCCCATTTCACAGCTTGGTACCTGTCAGTTAAGTAGCTTTGGAACCAGTAAGAGTGGGATTTGATAGGTGATATTGGTTTAGTTTGTTTAGCAGGATTTGGTGTGAGACTGTGTCAAATGCTTTGGACATATCCAAAAAAAGAGTTGACACCTGCAGGCCTTCGTTTTTGAGATGGTTTACTGTGTCTGTGAAGCAGAGGAGGGCTGTAGTGGTACTATGGGCAGGTCTGAAACCATGCTGAGTAGGTGACAGGATGTTGCTGAGTAGGAGATATTTTACCACCTGGGTATGGATGCATTTTTCTAGGTTTTTGGCCAGGGGGGAGAGTAAAGCAATAGGTCTGTAGTTATTAAGTTCAGTGGAGGTCCCGCCTTTATGTATGGGTGTAACATAGGATATTTTCCAGAGTCTGGGCACATAGTTTTCAACAACTGATCTGTTTATGAGAGTGGAGATTGGGATAGCAATAGCATCTGCTGTGAGTTTCAAGAAATAGCTGGGGAGTAGGTCGGCTGCTGTTGATGAGGTTTTTAGTGTGGAGAGCATGCCTTTGATTGAAGTGGTGGAAACTGTTTTGAGGGTAAAGCTTGTTCATAGGTTCATAGGTAGGTACTAGGCTATCAGCCCAAGGGCTTATGCAAGCCTAGCCAGCAAGGTTCCCTGGCTTATGCCACCCAAGAAAGTTATTTTCCTGTGCCACTGACGAGCAGAGACACAGAAGTGATCCCTGGGGTGTATTTCCCATTTCCCATACACTCATCAAGATTTTTCTTGAAGAGTGCTAATGAAGAACTTTGCTTGACATAGATGGGTAGCCTGTTCCAGAGTATGGGAAGTCTCTGGGATAGGAATTTATCCCTCCAGCATGTCCTGTTTATTGTGGTGACAAGGTTTAGGTCCCTAGAGCGTGTAGCTCGGAGGGATTGGGATTTCTTTAGGTGTAGCATGTCCAACAGCTCTGGGTTTGACATAGCTTTATATGTTAGGCAGAGATCACCTCTGAGTAGGCGATATGCTATGGAGTAAAGCTGGAGTTTTTTGAGGTGGTCAGTGTAGGGCATTTGTTTGAGTCCAGTAATCCTCTTTGTGAGGTACTTCTGTGGCCTTTCCAGCTGCTACAGATGTCTTGTGAGGTACATTCCAAAAGGGGCGTTGTACTCTATAATGGGTCTAATGAGTGATGAGTAGAGGGTAATGATGACCTCTTTTTTCCTGGACGAGAACCCTTTTATGATGAGGTGTGCCACGTAGAAGGACTTCATGACTACTGTGGCGATGTGACTATCAAAGGAGAGACTACTGTCCACCTGGGTCCCAAGGTCTCTTATCATGCATTTGGTGTTAAGTAGATTGCTGCCTATGTGGTAGTTCATGGGTACAAAGTTTTTACCAAAGGGGATGACACTGCACTTTTTGGCATTGAGCTTGAGGCCATGGCTCTGACACCAGGCATCTGTCTCAGAGAGGCCCTTCTGTAGGATGTTCACATCATTTGGGGACTTGACTATAGCTCCTAGTTTGCAGTCATCTGCAAACTTCGTTAGCCAGAGGCCTTCTGTGTTAGCCTGTGCTTCAGAGAAGTAGATACCAAACAGGAGCGGTCCCAGGACAGAACCCTGTGGTACTCCACTTGTCACTGGTTTGAGGTCAGATTTGGAGTCTGCAACTTTTACAGTGTGGGTTCTGTCAGTGAGCCAGTTGGCAACCCATCTTGTGACATAGGGATTTATGCCTAGTTTATTGAGTTTAGCTATAATTCTATAATGGGGGATGGTGTCAAAAGCCTTGGCGAGGTCAAGATAGGCTGTGTGAACCACTTTATCCTTATCTACGGCTGTGGTGACTGCCTCAAAGAAGTCGATCAGATTCAGGAGGCATGATCTGCCTTTCACAAATCCGAACTGGGTGGGATCCAGAGTTTGGAGGTTACCAATGTCTTTGTTTATGAGTTCCATGATGATACGTTCCATGGCTTTGCAGACCAGGCTCGACAGGCTAATAGGTCTATAGTTCTCGGGATCAGTGGTGGCTCCCCCTTTGTGGAGTGGGATAACTGTTGCTGTGCACCATTCAGTGGGCACAAAACCTGATGCGAGGCTATTATTGAACATGGTGCTTAAGTGGGGAGCCAGTTCATTCTGAAGTTCGTGTAAAACGCAGCCTGGGATGTTGGCCGATCCCATGGATGCTGTGTTTTTGGCTTTAGAGAGTGCAGCTTTCACCTGCGTAGTTGTGATTACAGGGACTCTGCATTCTTCCTGTATAGATATGGGCCCTTTAGGGGGTGAAGGGGGGGGTAAAGTTAGCACTGAACTTATCTGCCAGGATGTTGGCAATATCAGTTGGTTCTGTAATTTTCATGCCTTTGTGCTGTAACTCAGAGCAGATCTGGGTGTTGCCATTGAGATTCTTAATATAGCTATAGAATGCTTTGTGGTTGTCCTTGGAATTAGAGGCAATTTTATTTTTGTAGCTAGCTTTGGAGGATCTTATACGGGATCTCAGCTTCTTACTGAGGCTGACCAGGGAGCTCCTCCACTCATGGGATTTTACTCTCTTTTGCAACAGTTTCTTCCTTCTGTTGTACAGTTTGTTTATGGCAGGGGACCACCAGATTGGCTTCCTTTTTTTGGAGGATAGTGTCTTGGTTCTGTTTGGGATAGCATGATCCATGCACTCATGTAGGTGCTTATAGAGCGCATTTGTGTAGGATTCAGCAGTTGTAACTGTATTGTCCATCTGCATGGGTGTCATGAAGTTCACTACTTCTGTCTTAAGAAGCATGAAGTTGACTTTGGAGAAATTTCTTACTGTGGTTTCCTTAATGGGGGGTGGGGGTGGGATGTGGATATCGAGGGTGATTAGCTTATGGTCAGATCGGACCAACAAGGAGTTGACTTCAGGTGCGGAACACCGGTCACTCATGTTGGTAATGACTAGGTCTAGGATATTGTTGCCCTGGTGGGGGTGTGGATAAGTTGATCTAGGGCATTGGAGTTTATGAATTCCAGAAAGCATTGCACTAAGGAGTTAGTACATGAGTAGTTTTCCCAGTTAATGGTGGGGTAGTTGAAGTCGCCCATTATTAGGGTGTTTGGTTGAACCCTAATATTTTCCAGTACATCAAGAAAAGAGGAGTGGGAATCCTGGGGCATGGTGGGGGATCTGTAGCAAGCTACAATTTGGATTGCAGTTTTGCCCAGAGTTAGTTGCACTTGGATAACTTCGGATGCATTATGCTGAGCAACTAGCCTGGAGGTGTGGATATCCTTAATGAATATGGATACACCTCCACCTTTGGTGTTTCGGTCCAGGTTACATGGCCGAAAAGTGTGGTATGAGTTATAGCCTGGTAGTGCAGGGGTGCTCTCTGGTGCCTTGAACCAGGTCTCAGTCACTGCACAGATATCGATGTTCTCCATTTTAAGGAGTGCCTCGAGTGAGTGCATTTTGAAATTTAGACTTCTAGCATTGAGTAGCATTACCGTCAGTTTTTGCTTACCTGTTCCTGTTATGGTGGTGAAGTTGTTACTTGAACCCTGCCTAAAAAAGGCACTATAGGGGCAGCAAGAGCCTTAGCCAATATCCGGAATCCTAGGGGCGACAGGTGCAGGCCATCTGTGGCAAAGCATCATGGTCTGTCGACCATGTCATCCCAAGCAGACAAATACTGGATTCCCTTTGAATGGCACCAGAAGCTTAGCCAATTGTTCAAATCAATCATTTTGTCCTTGTACTGTGGTATCATTCTGGGTGATGGCAGAATGCTACTCAGGGCTAGGGTCATACCTGCCTGGGCTACAAGATCACAGAGCTCTTCCATGTCTCCTTTCATGTAGTCCAGGGAGGTACATCTCAGGTCATTCACACCAACATGGACAATGACAGAGTCATATTTGTACTTGTTGTGGAGTAACCTGAGTGCGTGGGTTATGTGGCGGATCCTGGCACCCGACAGGCAGCTGACAGTAACCTTCTCCTTGTTTAGCCTGGTGAGTGGGACATCAGTGTGCCTGACTATAGAGTCACCTATGACTAGTGTGTTGGGTATGTTGTTTTGCCTTATTGGCTGTGTTTGAGTGGCACACTGAATCTGTGGGCTATGTGTCATTTGGCTTGTGTTGGGGGATGGAGGTTGCTTGTGTTTCTGCTTTGGAGGTCTCTGTTGCTTAGGCAGATTATTGAGAGCCTCCGCGAATGTTTTTGAGTGAGACTATCTGATGAGTGTGGTGTGGTGCAAATGTTTACCTTCTCCTCATGACTGTCAGGTTCAGTCTTGGTTGGTGAGAGCTTTACCTCCAGTTTGGCTAGATAAGTGCATCTCTCACAGGTTGTAGTGTTGGGTGGTAGGAGGAGAGGGTTGTCTGTGTACATGAGGCAATTTCTACATTGCCTCAAGATGCCCAGATTCATCAGATAGGCAGGAGAGAACACTGGGAGCTGACTCTTGGACATGCCTGAATAAAAAACTATTTTCCTCTAGATAAGTGAGGAAAGTGAGTACAAGAGCTGTTTTTCTCAACGCCAGTGAGAAATGTAAGTACAAAAACTGTTTTCCTTTAGGTAATGAGGAAGATTGAGTGCTATAGTAATTAGTAGCTTATTTAGTGCTTACAAGTTCTGAACAAGTGCTGAGTATGAATAAGCAAATTTAAGTGCTAAAACTAAGAATCTATATCTGCACTAGATGAGTTACAGGACAGAAACAAGTGCAAATGCAGGCTTTCAAATCAGAAAGTTGAGAGAGATGGAAGATTGCCCAAACGGCCAGTATAATTACAAATTCTGGGCCAGAACCACTCCTTATGTGGTAGACAGGTTACCTAATGCTTACCACTCCCACTGATAAGCTAGAAGGCTTCCCTCCAACACAGAAAGGCTTGGGGGGGCTCAGAAGCTTACAAAAAGTCCTGGATACAGCAAATCTGTATATTGAACACTAGTTACAGGAAAGGTAGGAATCAGGGTTACAGTTTTTTATTTGTTTCTTTTTTTACAGAAAAGTAGAAAAATAATAGTAAAAACAATTCACATGCAGTGCAAGCTAACACACTTGAGTAGGTAGCAATATTAGACAACACACAGTTTGAAAAATGCAATTAAATTAAAAAAGACTAAAAGCAAGTGCAGAAAGGGTTTATTAGGTAGAATGCGGTAAAGAGATGGGACTGGGGGAGTGTCCTAGATCAAATCTACAGTGGGGCGGGCACTGCAAAAGCCACCAAATTTAAACTAAAAACCAAAAACAGGGCGGGGGGTAGAGAAGACAGTTTCAGCAGAGATTTGAGCAACCACTAATAGTATAAACTATAAAACCAAAAAAATATACTCAGCTCTGTATATTTGCAGATAAGACTGTCAGAACAGTGAGACAACATATATCTAAGCAACAAACTCTATAATAAAGAAAACTATACTCAGCTCTGTATATTTGCAGATAGTCTTGTAAGGCTGTCTCTCAGAACACAGGTTCCAATTTAAATGCAGGCTGTTATTGTGTTATTTGTGTTGGGGGGGATAGTGAGGAAGGAACTGTCCTGTGGTGGGAGTTGAATTGTGTTTCGATGGGAACTTTAGTGTCAGGGGTGGTTGGTTTGGGGGTAGCCTTTTAGGTGGGTTTTAGTAGTTGGTTTACATTTTTCCAAAATTTTGGGGGGTTGTGTTGGTATTTAGTTTGTAATGTCATGTAGTAGGATTTTTTTGTCCAGCGTAATGCATTTAGGGAAACAGGCTACTGCTAAAAGCGACACAGCCTCTGACCTAACCATTGTGAAGCCTGCAATGGTTAAAGTGGAGCATGACCTGCTTGGGCAGTCTACTCCAGTCAGAGCTTTAGGAGGGACCCCACTCCAAATACCTTTGGCTAGGGTTCACCTTGACTGGGAGGGTGGAAAGGAAGCAAGCAAGTAGGTGTGTTTGAGGATATCCCTGCAGATGTCCTAACAGGAAATGATTTTGATAGTACAGTACCTTGTGTGCATGCAGTTACATGCAGTCAGGCTTGGAGACAAGCATGTGGATCTGGTAGCTTGGGGGGGGGCAACAGACCACAGACATGAAGCCAGGACTGGTTTGGTGGTTACGTCAGAGAGGGAGCTACCCTGTAGCAGTGAGACTGAAGGTGAGCCAGCTGCAAGGCCAAGGATCTGGACCAGAGGAGCAGGCCAAGCATAAGGTACACAAAATGGAGACCAGCGGCAGGTAACGGAGTTGGTACTGGACTTGTACAATTGTTGCTGTTTGAGGGGAGTTTGTCTGATGGCTGTGTGCTGACAGGAGCGGTCATGCAGCTTAGTTAGGCTTTGTGTTTCTTTGTTTTTTTTATAGTAAAGTCAGGCAGTGTCTCTGGACTTGAGGATTTGTTTGGTTTCTTTACTGAGCCAGGGGTTTGTAGAGGTTCTAACCTTGATTTTGTGCAATGGAGAGACAGTTTCTAGATTTTGTAGAAATGCTTTGTTGAAATATGCTACAGCCTGGTCAAGTGGGAGGGTTTTTGGGGGGGTCCAGTCACAGTTACAGAGTAAAATATTGAGGACCTCAGGAGAGAATTTTTTTGTGTTTCTAGTGGATATATAGTTAGTGGTTTTGCATATGCTTGTTCTACTATGTATAAGGTATATTATGTTGTGGTCACTTAAGGTGTCTGGGAGACTGCCTGCATGGGAGTACAATGTGGGGTTGTTAGTTAGGACCCAGTCAAAGATGGATTCCCTTTAAATTTTTTTATCACATCTAGTTGGAATTTGGACTAGCTGCTGGTAGCCATGGAGATTTATTAGATTACTTGGTGGTTCTGATATGCAGGTGAACCAATCTAGGTTGAAATCCCCCAGAATAAGGGTTTCTTGTGAGTATGTGGAAGAACACTAGGATAAGAAGTCTTCAAGGCTAGCAGGTGTATTACTATGTGGAATATAGATCACAATTGTGGTGATGACCTTTTTAAGGTGAAGTTGAAGTTGTGAGATAAGTATGTCACAATTATTGGGGTAGGGGTAGGAGTTTGGTAACTGACGTACAATTAAGTTGGACTTATACAGTAAGGCAGTTTTACCCCCTTTACAAAGTGGTCTTTCTTGTCTAATGATATTGTAGCCAGTAGGGAAAACTTCTGAGTTAGCTGTGTTTTTATTTAGACAGGTTTCTGTTAAAGCAACTATGTCTGGGGAGTAGTGTGCTATTGTGGCCTGGAGTTCAGGTATTTTATTTTTGATACTTCTATATTAATATTTAGCATTAAAAGATGGTGGGTTTTGCTGCTGTTGTTGATTTGCCCAGGGATGAAGATAGTGGGGGTGTTATGCATTTGTGTTGGAGCAGTTTGTGTTGGACAGGATGGATGTGGGCCTGGGTTGGGCTGGATATTCCCCACTTATGGTGAGTCTGGTGTTAAAATGGTGATACAGATGTTGGAGTTTGGTGAGGAGTGTGAGAAAGTATTGTGTTTTTTTGGAGAAGGAATGAGAGCATATGTTTTTAGTCTGAATTGGTCCGTTATGTAGTTCTTGAACAATTGTGGGCAGATATTATTATAATGTACGGTGTCTGTATATGAGAGTGCATAATGTAGTGTTGTGCTACTAAGTTTAGGGATATTGCTAGAGTGATAACATGTGGTGTTATAAAGAATTATGAGAAGACAGACTACACTTAGTTGTGTGACAGTCATGGTTATAAAGTTTAAGTTGGTTCTAGGTGGGGGTCTGGATAGGAATTATAGGGTTGCACTATATGTGTGGATGGGTAAGTAGTGTGGGTGATGTAAATAATGACTAGTGGGAATGAGAGTGGTTGGGAGTATTTTGTGGTGGAGCAAGTTGGTGTGGTGTAATGTGATCTGACTTGAGGAGCTGTGATTGGTGGAGGTGATGTGAGGGTGAGCTGTGGGTGTGGCTGTGATTGCTATAAATGTAGAGGTAGTGGGGGTGGGAGGAAATAGGGGGCAGGGCAGGGGAGCGGAGACAGCCCGAGCATTAGCAAGGGTGAATGGAGCGGGGCAGAGCCCACCAAGACAAGAGTAAAATGTAAGTGTTACTTTACAAATTTGAACACTTTAAACAAATTCCTGAGGTCTAATAGCTTACCAGCAAGCAGAATGCAATTGCTGAAGAGCACTTGTGTCCTGGTGGGAGACTAGAAATTTAAAGATGGCTCCATGCTCAGCAGGATTCTAATATAGACTTAGTATT
The DNA here is from genome assembly GCF_019279795.1 of Protopterus annectens. NCBI lineage: Eukaryota > Metazoa > Chordata > Ceratodontiformes > Protopteridae > Protopterus > Protopterus annectens. The sequence continues at coordinate 1,509,872,892 of NC_056741.1, forward strand.
GGGGGAGGGAGATAGCACAAGGGGTGTAAACCAGGTGGAATGCAAAGAAACCAGAGAAACCAGAGAGGCAGTCAGTGGAAATCTATCAGTGAAGGCCTCAGAGGGGGTAAGTAATAATTCAAACTACCTGTAAAGTGAAGGAGAGAAGAGACAGCAACGTTTGTTAAGGTTGGGAGTGTGTCTTCACATTGACTTGCTTATTAGCAGCCAGCTTGTGCACAGATTAGAGTAGGGAGATACATTAGCAATGAAGGGGGAATGTATAGAGATGCAAATAAACAGGTGGGCCTCCATGTGATACAAATGAAGACAGAAAGCACTGAGAGGGCTGCTTAATGGTTAATTTAGTCACAGGGATCTGAATTAAATGTATACTGTCTATTGGACAGTTAGGATTACTGCACTAGCCGGGGGGGGGGGGATACAAGGCTACAACAGTCAGTTTTATTAGCAAGCTGAGAACTACTAAGAAATACTGCTAATGTTATAGCTTCATTCTCATAAAACATACAAGTAGAATGCCTGGGTGGACTGACCCTGCTCTTGAGGCTCAAAATGTATATCCTTGTTTAGTTTTGCAGTACTGATTCCCTCTTATACTGTATGGGTGGGGTGGTAGCCGCAGACTGTAGAGTTGCTTGAGTGTGCTCCGGCTCTTGAGGCTCAAAAAGCTCAAAATGTAAATCTTTGTTTAGTTTTGCAGTACTGATTCCTTTTTATACTGTATGGGTGGGGTGGTAGCTGCAGACTGTAGAGTTGCTTGAGTGTGCTCCTGCTCTTGAGGCTCAAAATGTATATCCTTGTTTCGTTTTGCAGTACTGATTCTTTCTTATACTGTATGGGTGGGTTGGTAGCCGCAGACTGTAGAGTTGCTTGAGTGTGCTCAGCAAGCAGAATGCAATTGCTGAAGAGCACTTGTGCCCTGGTGGGAGACTAGAAATGTAAAAGTTTAAAAAAATTTTAAAAGAAATTTAAAAGAGTTGCAAGCTCTATTGATGGGTGAGGCCTATCTGGTCTTCCATAGGGATCGGTTATTGTTATGGAGAAAGCCTTCATTTATGCTCAAGGTTGTTTCAAAGTTTACTTAGAATCAAGCCATTAATGTTCCAATGTTTGAGCCAGACCCTAAGAACCAGTGAGAAAGGATTCTACATGCTCTGGATGTGTATAGGCAGCTCAGGTACTATCCTGTCAAAATCAAGTCCCTTAGAAAAGCTGATCAGCTATTTATTTCTTATGTCAGGACTAAGAAAAGACAACCCATGTCAAAACAGAGTATTTTAGATGGTTGTTCACAGCTATTTTCTTTTGTTATATCCGCCATGGTAAACGAGTTCAAGGCAGTATCAAGGCTTATTCTACAAGAGCCGTGTCTTCTCCGATGGTTTATTGAAAAGGAGTGAAGTCTAGAAGCATTCTAGAGACAGCTGTGTGGTACTCTGAACATACCTTTCCAAAGCATTACAAACTGTATTATTTTTCTAGATCCAGCACTGGCCTTGCTAGGATCATTCTCCAGAGGCGCATGGATTCATATCCTTCTTTCTGCCAGGTTAGCTAGACTTTGATAATCAACCCATGTAGCCTAAAGGCTACTGCAGCAGTGAGGAATTCTAACATATACTGTAATGAGTAAGTGCAACTTAAACAGCTGTACTTTCTCACCCTCCTCTTGCTTAGTCAACCATGACAGACGGTTCTGACATTGCATGGGGGCAGTCTTTCAAGGCATCAAAGTTATGGGAGCCTCATTTCAGGAACAAGCATATAAATCTCAGGGTTATAATGACTCTAGTAAAGGCTATCAGAGTTCCAAGTCAGTTGTGAACACTTGTAAGTGATAATAGATAACACTACAGTGATGTGGTATATCAACAAACAAGAGGGACCAAAGACACATTCGCTGCGCAGACTAGCCATGATAGCCTGGCAACTGGCTATACAGAGCAACCTCACTCTGCAGGCCACATGCATTCTGTCAGAGCAGAACACAGTAGAAGAGAATTTGAGCTATTCCAGGATAGATCCTTACAAGTAGATGCTGCACTCACAGTTTTTCCAAGTAGATCTGTTTGTCTCCTATTTCAACAGACAACTAAACCAGTTTGGTTACAGTACACCATGTAAGAAGGCCTGGAAAACAGACGCATTTTTCTTTTCCATGGACATAAATTTTTCTGTATTCCATCCCGCCCCCACCCCACCCCCCACCCCCCACCTCAGCTTTCCTCTTAAGTCCAAAATTCTTCTAATGATTAATATGGGCTTGACAAAGATAATTCTGGTGACTCCTTTTTGGCTTACACAACAAAGATTCTCCCTTCTCATGTATCTTGCCTGGGGGGCTTACCAAAAGCTGCATCTCAGAGTGGATTTGTTCACACAGGACAATATATCTTAATCTATCCCAGCTTTCAAAATTTCCACCTGACAGTATGAATGATAGGTTTTGATCCCATTGAGGAAACTCTTTTTTGAGGATGTGCAGCAGGTATTAAAGGAAGCTAGAAAATCTGCTGCTAGAAAATCATACTTAGTTAAATTGAAAGGATTTTCTACTTGGTGTCACAAATGAGAGCAAGATCCATCTCAACCAGGGGCTTCTCTTGTTTTTGGTATCTGAATGAATTGCTCAACTCAGGCCTAGCACAGACTTCTATAAAGGTGCACCTTTCAGATATTTCTGCTTGCCTGCATTTGGATCTCCCCCTTTCTTCCTTATTCCACGTAAAACAATTTTTGAAAGGGGATTTACATATTAGACTTAGACCACATATAAAACAAACACCTCCTTGTGATCTTAATTTTGCACTACTTGCTTCTTGTTTTGACTTCAGCTAGATGGGTATCTGAAATACAGGCCCTAATATAGACACAACCTTTTTGGATTTTCCACAAGAGCAGGGCAGGTCTTAGAACCAAGCTTTCCTTTATACCTAAGATTGTTTCTGAGTTTACTTTAAATCAGACCATTAATCTCCCTGCATTCTATACTGAACTCACAGTGGAGAAAGAATTCTGCATACATTGTGTAGATTAGAGTGTGTGTTGTACTTTTAAGAGCCATTCCAGTCCGTGGGCATGTGCATATAAGTACTGTGCACGTGCAAGCAAGAGTGCCCTTTTGAGTGAGCAGCCAGAGTGAAAGCATGTATGTGTGTAGCAGTCAGTCATTTAGTTAGTTTGTTTAAGTTTAATGTTTCTTCCAGTCATCCATCCTGATGTGTTTGTGTGTAATAAACAACTTAAACGACCACCCAGCCTCATCATCTTATTTGAATATGCACAAGACAAGTGACATGTTTTCAGAATGGGATCAGAAGTAAAACTTCTTCAAGACCAGGCATGCAGCCACAGTTGGAGGAACTGGGGGTACTAGGATACCATGTCTGGCAGATTTAATATTAGATGTAAAGCATTTTTGCCGAAAACTTTATTTGAAAGTGCATTTTCAAAATAATGGTAGACCAAATGTCTCTAATGATGTACGTAATGATGATGTTTTGTTAGATATGAGTTTATATGAAACATATCTATTTTTTTGAATTAATAGAGGAAGGAAAAACAGATTTCAATAATGTTGATTTATGGAAGGTTTCCACACTGGTTATGGTCGTTTATGTGTCCCCATGTTTTACACCAAAAGTAATTTTATGCCACCAAAAAATTGTTTAGCTATAAACATGTTTGAGAATATGATTTGTAATAGAGTGGAACATGAATTTTATGTGTTTTTGAAGCAAGAGAAGGAGTATAATCTGACAAAAGATGAATGGGCAGATTTATAAAATGTACTTTCACAGTTGGACAACTATCTTCTCAGAGAAGCTGATAAGGGTGGTAACTAGGTTGTTATGAATAGAGAACAATATGATGAAATAGTAAATGAGTTAATTTGTGAAACTGATAATTATACTGAACTTACTAACAACCTGGTTAAAAGGTTTAATTTGGAATTACGTGAACTATTGGAAAGAGGGGAGAGATAGGGTTTCCTGGGGGGGGGGGTAGAGATGTGGAAAAGCTATTTGTTAAGGAATCCAGGGACCCTAGGTTTTATGCAATCCCAAAAATTCATAAGAGTTTGTCCAAGCCTCCAGGGAGACCTATAATATCAGGTATAGGCTCATATTTGGAAAATATGGGGGTTCTTTTGGATTTTCAACTCAAAAAATATTTGTTAAGCGTTCCTTCCCACATAAAAAATATGCAGAATTGTGTGATAGCTTGAAAATAGTGGAATGTCCAGATAATTATTTTGGGACCATAGTCGACGTTAGTGCTTTGTACACTAACATTGAGACCAAGTGGGAATTGAAAGCAATGGGTAGGGTGATGGGTAAAGGTCCTCAAACCTCTTACCTGCTGTCCACTCTGGAATTTTGTCTCACCCATAATTACTTCAAATGGGATAATAGAACTTTTTTGCAAAAGAGAGGAACAGCAATGGGAGCATCTTATGCCCTGACTTATATGGGTGAATTTGAAAGGGAATTCATGTACCCCAATGAGTATTTTTCAAGTTGTGGTATATTATAAGACATTTATTGATGATTCGATTTTTGTGTGTAGAGGTGGACAGGAAGGGTTCTTAGAGTTCATGACACATATTAATGGTAATCCACATGGTTTAAAATTTACTTGTCAATTGAACTCTGAGAGCATAACATTTTTGGATGGGGAACATTATGTAAGTGGTGGACACAGGGTTCAATACAGACCCTACAGGAAACAGACTTCTGTCATCAACTTTCTCCATGGAAATAGCATGCATCCTCCCCACTTAATTAAATCTTTACCTCATGGAGAGTTTAGGAGAATGTATCAAAATACATCAGATATAACACTGAAGGTTAGCTACTTGAATGAAGTTCATAGTAGATTGGTTGTACGTGGTTATTCAGAATCCATATTATTGGAAGCCAAGAATAAAGGTTTGGGACAGAATAGGGGTTTCACAATAAATACTGTGGAATTTATGGGAGGAATGTGAGATATAAAAATAGGGAAGACAAGTTATTCTTTGTGACAAAATTGTCCCCTTTTTCTGCTACCTTGTAAAGGATAGTTAGAGAATCTTGGTATACAGTATGTTATGATACCACAGTAGGACATTTATTTCCTAAACATATTCATTTCTCATATGGTAACTATAGTAATTTGAAGGACTTGCTGAGTGGGGTATAGGACAATTGTCAGACAAGGTGACAGAGTAGGGACACGTGCTTGTGGAAACTGTTCTGTATGTAGCAGGGTCAAGAAGTAAAATGGTTATAAAATCAATGTACAGAACTACAGAGTCAGTGAGTCCTTATATTATTGGATGTGGCTGTCCAAATATAGGGTAATATGCTGGACAAACCAAAAGAAAAGTGAAGGTTAGAATAATGGAACATTTGGGGATATCAAAAGAAAAAAACATAAACAGCCCTGTAGTAAATCACTTTCTATCTGTACATGGGGGAATGGGGAACAGTTTGTTTTTTAGTGTATTATGCCAACCACATTTGAGTAGAGGAGGTAGTTTATAGAAGAACTAAATAGATTAGAGTGTAGAATGATTATAAATTATAGGACACTTTACCTCAGGGGAATGAACTTGGATGCCAATTTAACCTTATAGGAGTGTATTCATGTTGAACTTTAAAATAATGTTTTTTTTTAAGAAATGTGCCATCTAATAAACATATAAGAAAGATTTTCAAAGTATTTATTTGATAATTTGTTTAAATGATACTTTGTTTAAGCAAAATTGTTAGCAAAATTGTTGGCAATAAGATTATTGTATGTTTAATTGATAAATTATTTAATGGAGCACTGGGTGAATAAATGTGATCAGGTTGCAATGCGTAACTTATTCCTAGAAGGCGGAAGGTCGAGGTACCAGAAAAAAAGTCAAGTTTGATGATGTGTGTGGCAAAGCTGAATTCTGTGGTGTTTCTTTTATTATTTTTTTTGCAAGTGTTTATACAATTGGAGGAATATACAGAAGTGAATCATCTGACATTCAAATGACCCACAAACATGTCAGAAAAATAAATCCAGGTATTAAAATTCATTTAAATGATTTTTTTACTCAACGAATATAAAAGTAAGCATTCAAACAATTCAAAATGACTTTCTAATTATATGAAATGTTCGAAACTACAATATATTGATAAAAAGTACTTGAAATGCTTAAAAAATGCTTGAAATAACCTATGAATCACAAAAACAATATAAAAAAGGGAAAACTACTATATTTTTTGCTATGTGATTCTTTTTTCATACTGACTAAAGCTATTTGAAATATCCAAGGTGTGCAAAGTGTTTGAAAATTACAGTACAGTTATTTTGCAAAATACAGTAATTTCAAAGTGAGTGTTACACAGTTGAATATTTTTCGTGTACCTGGTGTGTGCATTTAAATATAATTACAAGTGCATTTTGTTGGTTTGGCAAAGAGCTTTCGCAGACCTGCTCCACATGTATTTGATAATAATGTTGAGAGTGTTTGAGCAACAGTATGATATTTTCATACAGGCTGCTTTTTCTGATAAAGATGCACATACAACGGCATTTATTCTGCTTAATTTAGCTGGTTCAGAAGCAACTGGAAGGGAGTGTTCATTTGTGTATGCCCCAGCTGTGTATGCAGGGGAGGGAGAAGACCGTCATATTGTGGTATAGGCTGAAACATGGGAAGACCCTGAGTGCTTAAAACATAAATTTAGAGAGATGTGTAACCCACAGACAAATATTACAATGGAAAGGCACATATAAGTGATCAAAAGCCCGGTGAAACTTTTGCAGCATATATAGCTGACTTAAGAAACAAAGCAAAAATATGCAGGTTTGGTGATTTAAGAGATGAGTTGATAAAAGACAGGCTTGTGTGTGGTATTAAAGATGATGCAGTGAGAAAGATTTTGCTTCGAGACAGTGACTTAAATTTGAATAAGGCCATAGATATTTGTCAGATATATGATCTCACAGAAAAGCACACGAATATGCTTACAAATGAGAACAACATGCTTGCCGTGCCTTCCAGTGCTAATGTTTTTGTGTTCATAAAACTAAGATGAAACAGAAGTATAAATCAAAAGGGTTCATGGCTGCTTCCAACTCTAACACCAACTATAAACCAACAAAGTTAGCTGCAGTACCAAACGTTATTGTTAATTGCCATAACTGTTGGGGGTAGTCATGAGCCCAAGTAAGAGAAGTGCTTAGCTTTTGGTCAGCAGTGCCACACATGTAAAATGTGGAATAATTTCAAAAGGTTCTGTATATCAAAAGGGGTACACTCTTTTATTAAAAGAGAGCATTCAAAGAGCAAGTTGATCAATTAGAAAGCTGCGTCCCTACTTTTTATGTTGATGGTGTGTCTGTGCTTGATGAAACAGTCAATGCAGTAGATTTGTGGGTAAAGAATGAAGTATTTTGTACTGTTCTGATTAATGGGAGACCTGTAGAGCACAAAGTTGATACTGGTTCAAAGTGCAATGTTATGTCAGCAGAAATGTTTGCCAAAGTAAAAGCTAGTGAGAAGCTTGATCTGGCAAGGTGTGCAAAGTTTGTTGCTTATGGTGGTAAAGAAATTCACACTAAAGGCTCAGTAGTGCTTTCATGTTATTCTGCTGGGAAGCTATGATTTGCAATTTTATGCAGTCAAAAGACATGTGCAGTCATTGTTAGGCCTCAAAGATAGTTTGAAAATGGAACTGCTTTCATTTAATAGAGAAGTCCACCATGTAAGCACGTGTAACAATGAAAATTTCATACAAACTATTTTTTCTGACTATGCTGATCTTTTTGAAGACAAGTTGGGCAAACACCAAGTTGTGTACTATATGAAGTTAGATGGGTCTATATTAAAACATTGAATGCTTAAAACAGTGAATGATGTTTCATTGACCCTTTTTCAGCGAAAGCTGAAAATGTCGACACCTCAGAACAGCGATTTCTTTCCTAGGGAAAGAAATCGCTGTTCCAAGCAAAAAAAAAAAAACAGTAAACACTTCCAAACACATGCACATGTACCTTAACCCTAATTCTACCCCCCCAAAAAAAGTAAACAGCTGAAAACACATATGCACATAACTCAACCATACATCTGACGCAAAAAAAAAGTAAACATTTTAAAACATATGCACTTACCTTAACCCGCACCCTAACCCTAAGGTCAGTAACTGTTGCACATTTACGCAAACAGTTCCAGACACATACACACTTACCTTACCCCTAATTCTACCCCACCAAAACAAAAGTAAACAGCTTAAAACATATATGCACTTAACTAAAACCGTACATCTAACGCAAAAAAAAAAACAGTAAACACTTTCATACATATGCACTTACCTTAACCCGCACCCTAACCCTAAGGTCAGTAACTGTTGCACATTTACGCTCAGGAGTTATACCGGACAAGGGATCACAATACAGTGCAGAACACGGCAAAGCAAGGAAGCAGTCAAGCGACTTCTTTCCCAGGGAAAGAATTCACTGAACAGTCGCTTCGCTGTCTTGCCTGTTCGCTCTTTAGGTGTCGATAAAAACGCATTCGACAAAATGCATTTTCGTTGTTCTAATAGAAACCCAAGTTAGTCCATGAGGTAAGCCCAGTTATCAGACCAGTACAGAAAGTTCCAGTAACCATGCAAGGCAGAGTCAAAGCTAAGCTAGACAGAATGGTGCATTTAAGAGTAATTTGTCCAGTAGATGACTCAACTGAATGGGTATCTTTCATGGGGGGAGCTCATAAAAAAAACTCAGATGATATTAGAATATGTATTTATCCAAGAGATTTTGAACAAAGCACTAAAACAAATTCATCATCAAATGTATACAGTTGAAGAAGTTGCTGCTCTTATGCCAAATACCAGAGTTTTTTTTCTGTCTTAGATGCAAAAAGTTCATTTTGGCAAATTTTGCTTGACCGAAAATCCTCATTGCTAACCACTTTCAGTACATCATTTTGAAGGTACAGATTTTTGAGAATGACATTTGGGATAAATTCTGTCAGTGAAGTCTTTCAAAGTGTGATGGAACAATTTTTTTTCTGGCTATCTATGTGCTATTATAGTAGATGAGATTCTTGTAGGAGTCAGTGATGAAGTCGAACATGATAGAAACCTCAGGAAAGTTCTGGAATGTGCTCGTGAAGTAAATCTTAAGCTAAATCCTCTGAATTGCAAGTTCAGGCTACAAGAACTTACTTATGTGAGTCATTTGTTTACCATTTTAGGCTTACGACCAGATACTTCCAAGCAAACTGCAATTCTTGAGATGCCAGCTCTGTCACCTCCTTACAACGTTTTCTTGGCATAGTCAACTATTTGAGGAAGTTTATTCCAGATTTGAGTGACTTTTCAGCACCACTAAGAGAGCTGACATGCAAAGATGTAACTTGGTCCTCGTTGGAACAACACCAAAGAGCATTTGATGTCCTGAAACAGAGAATTGCTAGTCCACCCTCTTTAAGATATTATGATATTCACAAACCTGTACATTTTTCTTGTGATGCTTTGAAGTTTGATCTTGGTGCAGTCATTCTTCAAGAGGGCACACCAGTAGCCTATGCATCCAGAACCCTAACCCAGACCAAGATGCAGTATGCTCAAATAGAGAAAGAGCTCTTGGCAATTGTGTCTGCATGTTCAAAGTTCCATGATTATATTTATGGCTGACCTATTCAAATCGAGACTGACCACCAACCTTTGGTTACCATTTTGAAAAAGCCAATGCACATAGCTCTTGCAAGATTGCAATGCATGATGGTGAAATTTCAAAAGTACAATTTTCACTTGGTTTACACAAAAGGCAAGCTCCTTTATCTTGCTGATACTTTATCCAGATTGCCCAGAAAAACACTGAACAGCATGAAAATGAACAATCTGATTCTGAAATCATGGAAGTCAGAAATATTTCTTCCACTCATCTTGATGAGCTTAGAACTCATACAGCTTCAGATCCAGTTTTCCAGAAACTCAACTACTTTATCAGTCTAGGATGGCTGTCAAAACAATCTTGTTTACTACCAGATGTGCAGCAGTATTATCCTTCCAGAGATGAGATTTTAATGGAAGATGGTATCATCATGAAAGGTCCAAAAGTGATTGCTCCAAAATCCTTGCAACAAGAGTATATTAAAATCTTGCACTGCGGCCACACAAGAACTGATTCTACCAAAATAAGGATGAGAGGACTAGTATTTTAGCCTTCTATGTCAAAAGATATTGAGAAAGAACTTTCAGCTTGTTCTGTTTGTAATAGTACTAAACCGCATCAACAAAAAGAACCACTTCAGCTAAGCCAGATTCCTGGACTACCTTGGTCGACAGCAGCTACAGATATTTTTGAATTGAATGGACAACATTACTTAGTATTAGTAGACTTTTATTTAAATTGGCTTGAAATTGGCCTGCTTCCTAATCTCATATCCAGCACTGTCATTACGAAGTTGAAGAGACATTTTTCTGTCCGTGGAAGTCCGCACAAAGTCATTTCTGACAATGGTACACAGTTTATAAGTCAGCAGTTTAAAAGATTTGCTAAAATGTGTGACTTTGTTCATGTTACTACTAGTCCTGAATACCCACAATTGAATGGCCTGGCTGAATGTGCAGTTCAAAGTTTAAAACAGCTGTTGTAAAAGTCTAGAAACGTGACAATACTGATGTTTTTCTTAACGTGCTTAATCTCAGAAACATTCCTCGTGACAATTTACTTGGTTCACCTTCCCAGAGATTAATGTTGAGACAAACCAGAACCACACTACCAATCAGTAAGAATGTGTTGATTCTGAGTGCTAAAAACAACAAAGCAGTAAAAGCTCAACTCCTAAAAGCGTTTGTCCCAAAGTCCTACTATAATAAAACCAGCAAGCCTCCGAATCCATTAAAAGAAGGAGAGATAGTGAGGACGCAAGCAGTAAAAGGATTTGACCAAATAGGACTTATGAAACATTTGTGTGAGGGACCAAGATCGTACATCATTGGGTGGCAAAGGATGGAATTCAGCCAGAATCAGAAACATTTACTACAGGTATCCAAGACAGTGTTACTGCATCTTGTCTGTAACAGAGACTCGGATTTTCAGAGTGATTTGTCCAATGTTCCTGTTCCAGAGAACATTTCATCATCTGTTCCTGAAAGTATCCCTGAAAATCCTGAGGAAGAACATTCCCCAGTGACCGTCCCTGTTGCTAAACCCAGTTCTAATTATTACATTCCGAGGTCAGGTCATATCTCAAGACCTAATCATAAATGCCCTGCGACCTGGACATGATTGTTATTGTTTGTATATATTTGTATAATTTGCATTCTTATCCAGTTGTCCTTTTCCTTTGCAGGACAGAATAGTCAAAGAGGGAGGATGCAGATCACAGTGTCTGTTGTACCTTTAAGAGCCATTCCAGTCCTTGGGCTCGTGCATATAAGTACTCAGCATATGCAAGCAAGAGTGCTGTTTTGAGTGAGCAGTTGGAGTGAAAGCATGTATGTGGGTAGCAGTCATTTAGCTTAGTTTGTTTAATTTTAATGTTCCAGTCATCTATCCTGATGTGTTTGTGTGTAATAAACTACTAAAACGAACACCTAGCCTCATCGTCTTATTTGAATACACAAGACAAGTGACACATTGGATGTCCATAAACAGTTGAGGTTTTATTTGCATGTGACCAAAGATTTTAGGAAATCTAATCAATGAAAACAAGGCTCCACACAAACTGTAATATCCAAAAAGCAGGAGACCAGGATCCAATCCACACAAACAACATTTACTGAGTGCTTTCATCTCTTGAATAGAAACTTCTTCACAATAACACAGCATATTACCCAACAGCCTTATATATGCCATGCCAACAAATTACTCGTCATCATTAACTAATTAATAAAATAATGTCCTGAAAGGACATAGAAATATTCATATCATTGAAGCCAAGGAGATTTGTATTCCTAGTCATGGGAGCTACACTATACAAGGGAAAGTCTCCTGCAGCAGTAAAGGAGTGGTATACCTCACCCTATGTACCCAATGTCCGAATCTTTGCATTGGTAAAACTAAAAATGCGTTTAGAAGTAGAATTTACCAACACTACTATGACATCAGTAGGAAATATGTTAAAAATGCATTAGCAGGACATAAAGTAACCAATGAAGGACATGTGTTCAGATTTATTATCATTGAACAGGTTAGAATGGGTGCAAGAGGTGGGCCACTCAACAATTACCTAGAAATGACTGAGCTTAGATGGCAAACTAGGACAAATGCATCTGAAGTACCGGGTCTTAATAGTCAGGTCTGTTCTCCAGGCACAATTTCTTATATGACAGTCATCAATACCTACTATTAGGGTAGGATGCTAATAAACAAATATATATATACTTTCATATGCATAAATATTGACATCCGTTGCTTTGATTATTTTTAACTTATTATAGGATATATTTAATTGTCAAGTATTTTTTACATGTTTTTAATTGCATTTTTTTCTTTTTTACTGTGAGTGCAATATATGTGTGTGTGTGTGTGTGTGTGTGTGTGTGTGTGTGTGTGTGTGTGTGTGTGTGTGTGTGTGTGTGTGTGTGTGTGTGTGTGTGTTGCTCTTTAAATGTTTCTATGTCCTTTCAGGACATTATTTTATTAATTAGTTAATGATGATGACTAATTTGTTGGAATGGCATATATAAGGCTGCTGGGTAATATGTTGTGTTATTCTGAAGAAGTTTCTATTCAAGAGATGAAAGTGCTCAATAAACGTTGCTTGTGTGAATTGGATCCTGGTCTCCTGCTTTTAGGAAATCTAATCAACTTTTTGTTTCCTTTGATAGGAAAAAGTAAGGACAGTCAATATCTAAACAAGACATTTCCAGATGGCTGTCTCAGGTAATCCAGTTTTGCTGCTCTCACCATAGTATATCTTCCCCACAGAAGGTCAAACCTTACTCTACTAGAGCTGTGGGTACTTCTGAGGCTTTTTGGAAAGGAGTGGACTCTAGGTCTATCCTAATGGTAGCTATTCAGTCTTCTGTCACGCACTTATGACACTACAAGCTGGACTCAATCTTCAAAGCTAGAATAGTATTTGAAAAAGTTGTACTGCAAGGACTTTGAGTCTAGACTGTCTCAATTAATACATTCTTCCCAGGTTATGGCAATTGTTCCATATCATTACAGCTACTGCAGCAGTGATCTAATCAAGAACATTGTACAGTTGTGTAAGTTAACTTCCCATAACAGTGGATGTTTGAATAAATCACTATTATAGTATTAGCACCCTTCCACTCTGCCTTTATTTCTTTCTTTCCTATTTCGTTCCTACTCTTCACAGGCTGTGGTGAGGCACCCTACAATATCTTTGCTCTCCTGACATGACAGTCTTTACTGTTTTTATTTAAATTGTTGTAGAACTCCAGGTTTTAGCCTCCCACTTTGGCAAGGAAGCACTAATCTTTGGCAAACCCATGTGTTCCTGTTATACCAGTATGTATTCTTGTGCAAAGTGCACATTAAGGTGTGTGAAGAAGGATCCAAAGCTTCATAGACTGGTCAGATATCTGATCCTTAACAGGATACATCCCATATAGTTATGGTTATTACATTGATCTATTCAAACATCTACTGTTATGGTAAGTTAACTTACACAACTACAGTTTCGTGTGTGTGTGTGTGTGTGTGTGTGTGTGTGTGTGTCTCTAACATATTTCCTGCATGACTAGAAGAAAAATCTGTTTCTTCTCTTGGGAGGCAGTAGCTCAAAGATGCCTTTGAGAAATAATTCAAAAAGATTGTTGTTGTGTCTTTCGGCTTTTCCCAGTTAGGGGTCGCCACAGTGGAACTCCAGTCCGCTAATGATTGGTAGTTGATTTTTACATAGCGAGTTACCAGCCCTGACGCACAACCTTCAACGAAGGTACGCCCATTCACGCATGTCTCCACGCAGAAGACGCTCTAGCTGAGAATCGAACCGGACAGCGTCTTACTGTGAGGTGACAACGCTACCGCAGCACCAGATTGTAAAGAAAGAAAAAATAGTACTCTCTTAATGGGTCAGATGACTGTTTTCTAGCTGAAAGGACAGCCAGCTCTTTCTTTCATGGTTTATAGGCCAGACTACCTCAAGCCTGCATGTTTTGTTTGATGGATCATCTCGCTGTATGTATCCTGTCCAGTGACTACCTCTGTCCACTTTGTGAGCAGCTGACTGCTTCTGCCTTTACTGATAGGCCAGCTGACTGCTGTTGTTTTTGTCTGATAGCTCACTTGATAGCCTCTGTCCTGTATTCATCCTTACCAACTTTAAAAAATGCGAACAGTAGCTTATATGTCATCTGTGTCTCCAGCTGTCTGTACAATGGAGCTAAACCAGCTATTGCTTTTTCTAGATGTAATTATATGTCCATCTTTAAATCTCATTATTCCCTAAATCTCTTTCTTGCTTTTTTGATATTGTTCATTTTCCTTAAAGGTGATCTGGCATTTGTACTTTCAGGTATCTTTCTGGTTTTGATTTAGAAGAAATACACACAGCTGTAGACTGCTTATTTGTGTTCAGCATACTCAATCCAGTATCACAAATAGAAACTGAAAAAAAAAGAACCAGGTGTGCTGCAACTTGTCATACATAAAGTGTGTTAGAAGTGAAACTCCAACCGATGAATTCCTATCAGTTGTGCTAGAGATCACACCTTGCAGCAAAATATGTTAAGTCTTGACAGGCTATGGCACACCTACTTGTTTGTTTTTGTCTTTGTAAGAACTGCTTGTATTAGTTCATAGAACTGAAATGGCAGTGTAATAGGAGAGCTGTTAGGTGAAGCTGCCTGATTTCTTCTCCTGGGGAATAGGGATGATGATTACAGGACAGCAGCGGATATGCTGTAACATGACTTTGGCAAAGTTTTCATCGCCATGTTGTGTACAAGGTTTGTAAAGAGCAGAGTTCAGAGGCAAGGGCCCACAGTAATTTAATGTTTAGGTTACAGATACTTGCTAAAGAGGTTGGTGGGAAATGTGGTTAGGACACTGTAATAAAGTGAGATTTACCACTGAGCTATCTCAAGATTCAAAGCTAAAAATAATCCTTTTTGCTACATGAAGAAGTGTTGATGCAAAAGTGTAAGAAGGAAAGGTAACTTTGTCTGTATTTGCAATATATAAATCTGAAACAACACAGGCATATCAAAGAGAATATCTATTGTCATAACAAATCAGAAAAAAAAAACTGTCAGGCCATTCAGTAGTATCTAACCATGTCTAAGTGCAACCTATTACAAAATTATGTACCAGCCAGACAGAAATGTTGTAGAGCTGGTATGAATCCCTCATACTTCTGGCAGGTTTGCATAGCCTTAAGCCAGCAAAACTTTCTTCTTAAAGTTTGTACAGCCATATTTGCCTCACAATATTCTGTTAACAGTGACAGCACACAAATACATTGCTGGCAACTATCCAACATTCTTTTTTATAGACAAATGGAAAACTCAGCCTTTGTCAGAGAAAGGACAGACTAAGTGATAAGTTGTACCAAGTATTCTATGTAAATTATTTCTCAAGCAAGCCAGATCTCATCACCCTTATTACCGTGACCAATCTCTCTCTGTAACTCAGGTCTCAGGTCTAATGGAGTTGTAACCACAATAAAGAATCCCATGGATCGGGTTTCAGATTACAGATTTGAAGGTACTAACTTTTAAGAGTAATGTTTAAATATATTTTGAACAGTTTAAAACATGTACGATAGCACAAAGAAATCAGTGTTTTACATCTTGAGAAATATCACAATACTTTTTAAAAAATTTTTATTTACTATCTTTTTTTTTTCTTATTGCTGTAAAATTGATATTACTGGGTTTGAATGTGTCTTTCCTGAAGCATCTTACTTAAAATCATAATATTAGGTTATCAGTATACGTTTTGAGCCATTTGACTAAACTGCTACTGGTCACTCCCCCAGAATCCCAAATATTAATTTAGTGAAAAGCAAAGTGCATTTGTCCTTGGCTAAGTAGATTACATTTACTCTTTTATTAAAACCTGTCATGTTACATAATACATCAGACTTATCTTGTAGAACTCTGCTTGAATATGCTTTAGTGCTAATAGTATGGACACAGGCAGTTTCAGTAATATATATTAATTGTTTTACGTAATACAAAAAAAAAATATCACTTTTTGTAAATGTTAATTGTTTCCTAGACGGAGATATACGAGACATCGCTTTTGTCATCATATCCAGTTCATAATTTGTAGTAGTCCATTCAACAAATGTGCTGTCATTAGTGGAGTAGGTAGTGAACAACTGAGCAAGCTCATTACAGTCCTGTTATACCTAATCCAAACCTGGTGTACATGGTGTATAAACACCAAGAGAATGTCTGAATCCTAAATGAGAGAGTAGCTGAATGCAGCTGCTGCTTCTGTCAGAAAGAAATAAGCTGGTCCAGTATAGAGAATTTTGGTGTACATTGTTTTTGCTGGAGATATTAGAAAGAAAAACTGAAGTGCTGTGTTCATTCTTGTCACGTCAAAAATCTCACCAAAGTCCTGTCACACACTCTTGACCTGCAATAGGAGTTCATGTTGCTGTTAAACTAGATAACCAAAATGGGTTCAAAACTTACTAAGAGATTAAATATTATACATCTGATTCATTTTTCCTTTAAAGTGCTGCTAAGATGAAAATTGTTACTCTTTGTAACTCTTTGTTTAAAAAAGCTTTTTTTGATAAATAGCCATTTTCTCTTTTACACAAAACAACTGAGAGCATCCAAGCTTTTTCATGAACTATCTGTCCCATTGCCTTTGGCACCAGCTATGTATATTACAGAAAGGCAATACCCCCAAGGTGACCAACAGTTCCAGTTTTTCCAGGACAGTCCCAGTTTGGAAGTGTCTGTCCCGGAATCCCAAACATTGTCTTTGGGACACAGAAATGTCCCAGTTTTGACTGCTCAGTCTGAATGGTGACTTGGCTTCCCAGGGTGGTCAGAACCCTGCTTTCCCATCCTAAGCAGCTCTGGGGACTTTATGATTTTTTGGGAATGCCACTGGGTATGAGGTAAGGTCGGATGCCTTCACCCTGGCTGAGCCATCCAGGCCCTGCTGTCATCAGTCAGTCACTCCCTCAAGGACTTCCATCATGAGGGGGTTCTGCTTGACCCCACTCACCCAGACAGGAGCTCTCCAGGCCCTACACCCATTTGCCTGGTGCTCCCATACTAACTTCTGTCAGGGCCAAACCCTACAGTCCTCCCCTTCAATCTGCCCAAGAGACCATCCATGGCCGTGGCCCCCCATGTCAGGGGACTCCGCTGCCTGCATGTCTCCTGCAGGCTGCCAAATTGTGCTGGATCACTCATGCCCTCTAACCCTCTCAGGGAAGCTTCCCTCCAGTCCAGTCCACTCCTCCGGAACTCCCCCTCGGCCACTGAGGGGCAGATTTGCTCTCATGATGGTTTCAGAGTCCCCTGCTTTCCCATCCAGAGCAGCTCTGGGGCCTTTGAAATTTTTCAAGCATTCTATCGGTTATGGGGTGAAGTTGGATGCCTTCACCCTGGCAGGAGCTCTCCAGGCCCCTCTGCCATCCACCCTGGTGCTGCCTCAAGGACTTCCATCATAGGGGGCTCTCCCTGACCCCACTCACCCAGGCAGGAGGTCTCCAGGCCTCACCACTGTACACCAGTTGCTCCCATAAGGACTTCCATCATGGGGGGGCTGTGCCTGACCCTACTCACCCAGGCAGGAGCTCTCCAGGCCCTGCTGCTGTCCGCTCTAGCACCTCCTTAAGGATCTCTGTTGTGGGGAGCTCTGCCTGACCCCCCTCACCTAGGCAGGAGCTGGCCCAGCCCTGCCACTATCTGCTTCTCTCCCCCTTTCAGACTTCTGTCCCAGACAGGGCATGGTCCATACCCCCTCACCCAGGTGAGAGCTGTCCTGTACCAGTCACTTTCCACCTCTCTCTCCCTTCCAGACTTCCATCAGGACTGACCCCCTCTGAGGTTCCACTTCTACCCAGGAGAGAGAGAGCTCTTTTCCAGGGTTACATATCATCTAACTGCTGCCAACTCATGCAGTGTCATGCGTGCTTTTGGAGCCTCTCAGGGGATCTTCCCAGCCTCATGGAACTCTGCTGGGCCACAAAGCCTCAGACAGTCCCTCAGCCAGACTACTGTGACACTGGTTCTCCACTTTGCCTTGCATCTAGGACTTTCAAACTCGCAGGGGAGATGGCCTTGGGTCCTCCCATCTCTGCACTTTTTGTGATGTACTTCAGTCTTTCACCCCCACGGTGCAGGTGCCGATGAATGTGCATCCCTTCAAGCCTCCTGGCATGTGGTCTCTTGCCTCCTGGGTGGTGCTATTCACAGAGTGACATCCCCACAGTACCTGGTGAAGGACAGGTGGCCAACCTGCCTGCCCCGGTGCAAGATGACATAGCTGCCCTATCTCCACTCCCATGGGGGCTGGGAGAATGGGATTGCAGACCTGTCTTCCCAGGGTGGCCCTCAAGTGTCCCAGTTAAGGTCCTGTAACAAAATGGTCACCTTGAATACCCCTTTTGTCTTTACAATAATAATTTAATTACCTTAATTCATAACAGTTCCTTAGAGATACAGCAAAAGTTTCTGTTGTATGGATCACAGTTACCGATGTCTACTGGGTGTAGTGGGGTCTAAATAAAGTAAATAAGATCCCTGTTGCCATAGAGGGGGCTGAATAACATTACACATGTATTGACAGTATTATCACTACTACATAATTCTTCCTACACTAGACAGTACTGTTTCCAGCCTCAGTTCTGCAGATCCACAAACAGAGCTGTAGCTGTAGTTTATTTAAATACCAGTGAGTTATATAGCAGTGGCATGCTATGTAACTGCTGTGTAAACACGCATAGCCCTGGCAACCATCGATACATAGTTTTGCAGACGGAACAGAGAGTCAGAAATATCCTACCATTATGCCACTGGTATAATTGTACATCTTATTTAGTATTTCTGAATCCTCACACAACTAAATTAATTTAAGTGCTGGGATACAGACACCAGCTTTATTGCTGTTCAATAGGTTATATGGGAACACTGTTGATGTTCAACATTAGATTACTTTTGCAGTTGCCTAACCTATCTGGGTCCTACCCCTACTGATAAGACAGTTTTTAAACTTAAAGGACATGCACTTTAACTATCCAGAGCTTGAGGGGTGCTCCATATGAAAAGATAAGTAGAATGCCAAAATAATCAGAGCGTTCTTGATACCAAAGTGCACTTCTTTTCCGGGTCCCCTGGAACTGTTGGTCAGCTAGTGAACCTTCAAGGCTGGGCAGAAATGTTCCCTGTTATGGAAAACCTTCCACTACTTTTATTTTATATTTTTTTCATTCTTCTGAGAAAAAACACATATACTTGCATTTTTCTAAAATATTGAGTTTACTAGGAAAGTAAATGTTTTCGGACTGTATTTGCTTTTCTAAGGTAGTTTTGGTATGTGAATACTTAAGTGAACTTTTTGTGTAATGTTTCTATTTTCTGACATTTTCCCACATTTTATATGTCTGTGTCTCAAAGGCAAGATATTGTGTTTGTGAGGATTAGCAGTGTTTTACTTGAACAGTACCATTTGATCTCTACCTTAACTTTTACTGACTCATTCTGGCTATGCTATCCATCTTTGAGGTCTATGGAGCAATTGCCAGTCTCTACGTCTTACCTTCCCTTCTCTGCTAGAATAAAAAAGTTGTCAAACAGTCTTTGAGTGTCAGGATGGCTCCTGTTGTGCCTAAGCTGCTGATGGGTGACTCTGCTGTGGCATCTTTTGGTTCCTAAGACCACGCAGCTTTTTCTACTGGTCTGTCTGATGTTGCATCTACAGGCACCAAGGATCAGAGGAATAACCAAGTCCTCTGCAGTTGTAGGGATGTCCTTAATCTCAGAGGAAGGGGGCAGGTGAAGGTCCTTCACTCAGCTGATAAATAAACCTGAATCTTATATGAGCATGCCTGCTAGGGGTCAGTCATTTTCAAAGGAATTTCACAGGAACAGTGAACATAGTGAGAAAATATTGCCTTCTTCTGTTTCTTTTTCTGTGGACAGGGAAGATATGCTGCCTTTTTCTTACCTACTTCTTCTTTAGGCAAGAAAAAAAAAAACAAAAGAGTTGCTTCTCTTTCTGATTTTGATTTTCAGTCAAAGGAGCCATCATTACAGGATGATGGTCATACTTCAGGAATTTTTTTTCTCAGTCTGAACATTCTGATTCTGTGGAAAGTATTGTTTCAGATTTCCCTCCTGAAAATTTAGCTTTTTCTAAAACTTTATCTAAGATGAAAGGTTTTTCAATGGGAGCAAAATGAAATCCATATTGTACAGAATGATTTGTTACAGTTATAAATACATATGTTTGTAGCGGTTCCTTCTGTTTTGCCCTCTTTAGAGAATGTTTTTCACACTGCTTCTAGTTTGCCTGATAGTCAGCCTCCTGCCCCCAGGAAGCCTGGCAGGTTATATAGGGTAGTTCAGACTCAAAAGTATTTGTTTTCTTACACTAAAGAAGATCCAGCAGTGATTTAATTGTCTAAACCGTATATTAAACAGATTGCTGCTGCTAACTCCACTCTCTCTCTCTCTGAGAAGGATGGGAAAGATTTTGACAAGTTCAGGAATAAATTGCATTCTTCTGCAACCTTAACTTTCAGAATTTTAAACTGTAAGGCTTATATGTTAATTTTTTTACATTTATCTTTCTAAAACATACAAATGGTAATGGTTAACCTTCCTTTTTTTAAGGTAAAACAATCTTTGACTGCATCTTTAATACCTGTTTTTCATGTTACTAAACATAGTTTAAAGTGTGCTTTATGATGCTGCTGATTCTTCCCCTAGAGCTACTGCTTCAGGTCAGTAATGAAAGAAATTTCTTGGTTTCATTCTCAAAATCTTCCTGAGGATGTTAAAACTGAAATGTTAAATTCCTGTTAGATAAGAGAGTTCTTTTTAGGCCTTCCTCAACTGAGATACTCAAGAAGTGTGATGAAAGAGGAAAATTGATTGAAACAGTGACTCCAGATTTTCAACCCTACTTTTTAAAGGCAAACAGAAATTCTCCTTCCTCCTCAGTTCACTTTTCTAATAAGCAATGAAGCAGTACAGATTCATCAAACAGGAGTTTAAAAAGCAATGGCAAGGAGACTCAAAAAAGAAATGAAAAACCTTGAAAAAAGCAAGGACAGTCTTCCCAGTCAGCATGACTATTTGCCTGTTCATGCCCCCCCACCCCCACACTGCCAACCTCTGCATCTCTCTGAGGCTTCTTCTTCCCTTGTAGCACCAGACTGTTTCAGACAAATGGACTCTAAATGTAATCCAGCAGGGTAACTCTTGGCAGATGGAACTCCCGCTCTTCTTCCTAGGGGATTCCTCCTTACCCAGTAAATCAAGTCTCCATGTTCCTTCTGATTTCCATCAGATGTTTTCACAGGGAGTAATAGAACAAGTGCCTCCCTGCCAGATGGCCAGAGGCTTTTATTTAAGTATTTTTCTGGTACCAAAAAGGGAGGAGCATTGAGGCCACTGCTGGACCTTTCCTTTCTAAATCTTTTTATCAAGATTCCAAAGATCAGAAGGCTGTCCATCCAGTCCATTTTGCCTAAATTATCATCACTAGCTTTTATGGTAAAGCTAGACTTAAAGGATGCTTACATGTTCAAATTGGCAAACAGTTCAGATATTTTTTTAGGTTTTCTGGGTATGGCTTACATTATCAGTTCTCTGTCTTACACTTTGCACTTTTCACTACACCAAGCATGCTCACAGTGTGTCTGGTTTCAGTAATTGTGTTTTGCAGACTTCAAAGCATTCACGTCTTTTCATATTTAGATGATTGTCTTATTTTTGCAGACTTTTCTTCCAACTGTCAGTAGCCTTTAGCAGCTGTTTGGAGTCTTCTACTCAGTCTGAGTTTTCAAATCATCTTGTGAAAATGTTTTCTTGCCCCTTCTCACAGAATTGTTTTCTTGGGATGTCTGTTAGATTCTGCACTGGAAAGAGCCTTTTTTCCTCCAGACAAATTAGAGATGTTTCAACAGTTCTTCCTGAGTTTTTCCAATCAAAGCCCGGTATCTGCAAGTGATTCACTCAGTATTTTGGGGTACATGATGTGACAACCCTCCAATGGATCAGTAATCAAGAAGTCTCAATACTCACCACTGGCAACAGTTGGGGATGTTCACTGAAAGGATGACAAGTGTACACACAGTATTTCCAGATGCAGCTCTCTGCATCAAGTGCAATTTCCCTTAAGAACACACAGAGATCACAGACAGTCCAGGGCTGGTTTCTCCCTCTTCCTCCATGTAGAATAAGAAGTGTGCTCTACCTTTAAGAAGCATTTCTAAGTCTGTGTGTGCATATAAATTCTAAGCATATGTTATCTCCAGTGCCATTTTAAAGGTGCAGCCAGAGTGTTAAGATCTATGTGCATGATAGCTAGTTTGTTTATAAGTTAAAGTTGCTTAACTTTGTTTACAATGTGCTTGTATATAATAAAGCTGCTTGAACAAAAACCCACAACATTCGTCTGTTTCTTCCTGACCTGGCAAGTGACATGGTGTCAGATGTGGGATTGAGATTCAGAGCCATGAGGTGCAGAGGTAACAATGATGACAAACTAAGTAAACTAAGAGAAAAAAGGGCCAGAAGCAAGCTAAAGGTAAAAAGCATACACAAAAAGATTTATTTATTAAAATGGTTATAATGGAGTATTACAAGGGCACAAAATGTATTATTAAGGAAACAAACATCATAGAAATGTTTATTAAGCAAAAAGAAAGCATAAAAAGCTTGTTAAACAAAATGTTTGGAACAAGGTTATTTGATAAAACGAGCATGTCTAGAGTTAAAATGAGCACAAGGGAGTATAATGGACATGAAAAAAGATTAAATGAGCAAAACAAATATAAGAAAACAGCAGAAAGAGCACATTAAGAGATTAAATAAGCAGAACGAGTATAACAGAAGGGGCAGAAAAGGGCATGATGAGCATAAATAAAACAAGGTGACTGTATATGTTTTGGTAAATTGCAATGTTTTGGCATAAACTACTACTTAGCATTGACTAATGCCTTGAATTGCATAACTGGAGTTATTCGAAGTGTCTCAAAGTGTGTAAAAGTGCTTACAATGTATGCTTATTACTGTGTATTCATTCTGCAGAGTTTGTTGTGCGCAAAGTGCAGCTATTTCATGAAGTGCAGCCAAATACAGTCATTTCAAGTAGTTTCTTGTGCATGGGTATGTCTGTTACCAGAGTGCTGTCTTTACAGTGTTTCTTGCACTGTACAGAGTATTTGGAAAAGTGCAGCCATTTTGGAAATTCAGTGTGCTGTGTGCTGTTATTCACAAAGTACAGTTATTTTGAAGTGTTTCTCACTCTGAACTTCTTCTGTCCAGTTCATTTGCAAAGTATAATTACTTTGAAACAGTTTATTCACAAATTGCAATTACTTTGAAATAGTTTATCCATAAAGTAAATTTGCTTCGAAATGTTTCTAGTCCTCAGCTTCTATTGCCCAGTTTATTCACACTACTCAGTTATGCGAAAGATTTCTTAAAATGAGGATAAATTACTTTGTCAAATAATTTCAAGATAGACGACTCATACAGTAAAATAATTTCAAGGCAAGTGACTTTTACAGTAAAGTGATTTCAGAGTGTTACAGTGGCCAGAAGATTTATTTAAAAAAGTTCAGTTATACAGAGGCTTATCATGCTGTTGCAAGTACTGGCATAGATTTCAAGCATATGCGTGTGTACAAGTGTGTGTTCATGTACATTTGCAAAAGTCTTCACTAAGATATGTTAATATGGCAGACAGATTTCGCAAGCCACAACCACTTGTATTTGATCAAAATGTTGCAGAGAATTGGAGAATATTTGAGAAAGAGTATGATGTATTTATACAAGCAGTTTATTCTGATAAAGATGCATGCACCAGGGCATTCATTTTATTAAACCTAGCAGAGTCAGAGGCCATTGAAAGGAAGCATTCATTTGTGTATGCACCAGCAGTGTATGAAGGTGAAGGAAAAACACATCGTATTGTTGTGCAGGCTGAATCAAGGGAAGACCCCCAACTGTTTGAAGCGCAAGTGCAGAGAAATATGTAACCTCCAGACTAATGTTACATTAGAAAGGCATTTATTTTACACAAGAGATCAGAAGCAAGGGGAAAGTTTTGTAGCTTACATTACTGACCTAAGAAACAAAGCTAAAACTTGTCAGTTTGGTGATTTAAAAGATGAGGTAATAAAGGACAGACTTGTGTGTGGTATTAATAATGCTGCTGTGAGAAATATTTTGCTTCATGACAGTGACTTGATGCTGAGAAAAGCCATTGAGATTTGTCAGATTTGTCAGATCCATGAGGTTACAGAGAGGCACACAAGTATGCTTGCTAGTGGTAAGAGAATGGTTTCACTAGGCTCCTAAGCTAATGTAGACAGCATGCAACATGTAACAGGAAAAAGCAGGCCTAAGCACATGGCAGCAGCAGCCCTTGCTGGACTCCCAGGTGAAGCCTGTAGTCTTATCACATATTCCAAGACCAGTTCAATTACAGGAGCATGCTCAGTGCAGAACCAGGGCTATCCAGTGCAGAACAAACACTACTCAGTACAGTATAAGGGTGACTCAGCAAAACCCAAATCAAGCTTTATTGTTAACTGTTGCAATTGTGGTGCCAGCCATGAGTCCAGAAGAGAAAAGTGCATAGCATTTGGTCAGCAATGCCACAAATGTAAAAAGTGGAACCATTTTCAGAGATTTTGTAAATCAAGTAGACCTAACACAGTTACAAAGAAGGGTCACTCAAAAAAGCAAGTGGATCAAGTAAACCTGCAACAGTCCACTTTCTATGTAGATGTTGTGTCAGTGAAAAGACTGATGCAATAGATTTGTTGGCAAAAAATGAAGTGCTTTGTACTGTTCGGATCAATGGCAAATCCATTGAGCTCAAAATGGACACTGGTTCAAAGTGTAATGTTATGTCTGCAGATACTTTTGCAAGGGTCAGAGCTGGTGAACAACTCAATGTGATTAGTTGTGCGAAACTTGTTACTTATGGAGGTGAAGAAATCCAAACCGAAGGCTCAGTAGTGCTTTCATATTATGCGGCCAACAACTGTTAAAGCTTATTATTCTATGTAGTTTGAAGACCAGTGCAGTCATTATTGGGTCTTGGTGACGGTTTGAAAATGAATCTGCTTTCTTTTACCAAAGAAGTTCATCAGATAAGTATGTCTTTCAGTTCCAGCTTCACTAACTCTATTTTTTCAGAGTATGCTGACGTTTTCCATGACAAGATGGACACATTTACACTGGTTTATTCCATGAAACTAGACACAGAGATCAGTCCAGTGGTCAGACCAGCAAGAAGAGTTTCAATAGCAATGTAGCATATAGTCAAAGCTGAGTTGGATAAAATGGTGCAAGAAGGTGTAATTTGTCCAGTTACAGAACCCACCAAATGGGTGTCATCTATGGTAGCAGCTCATAAAATGGCTTAGATGAAATCAGAATATGCACTGACCCAAGAGACTTGAACAAAGCATTGAAAAGACTGCATCATCTTATGCGTACAGTCAAAGAAGTCGCAGCCCTGATATCGAATAACACTGTTTTTTTCTGGCTTAGATGCAAAGAGTTAATTTTGACAAGTGATGCTTGATCCCAAATCTTCACTACTGACTACATTCAGTACCCCATTTGGAAGATATAGATTTCTCAGAATGCCATTTGGAATAAATTCTGCAAGTGAAGTCTTTCAGCGTGCAATGGAACAAATTGTTTTGGGTTATCCTTGCACCATAATAGTAGATGATTTATTTTTCAGAGGCAATGGTGAGGCAGAGCATGATGGAAATTTTAAGAGAGTTCTAGACAGAGCACGTGAAATAAACTTAAAGCTTAATCCTCTGATGTGCAAATTCAGATTACCAGAAGTTACATATGTAGGTCATTTGTTTACAAGTATTGGCTTGAGACCAGACCCGCCCAAGCAAGCAGTCATTCTTGAAATGCCAGCACCAAACAATGTGCAAGCTCTACAATGTTTTCTTGGTAAGGTCAACTATTTATGCAAGTTTATATCAGACTACAGTGAATTGACAGTGCCTTTGAGATAGCTCACACATAAAAATGTTACATGGTCATGGCTAAAACAGCACCAGAAAGAATTTGAAGTTCTTAAACAGAAAATTGCTACGCCACCAACATTAAGGTACTATGATGTCAACAAACCAGTAACTCTTTCCTGCGATGCTTCAGGATTTGGTTTAGGTGCAGTTATTCTTCAAGAAGACAGGCCAGTAGCCTATGCATCTAGAACACTTACCCAGACTGAGCTGCAGTATGCTCAAATTGATAAAGAACTTTTGGCAATAGTGTTTGCATGTTCCAAGTTTCATGATTATATCTATGATCGAAATATCCAGATTGAAACTGTTCATCAACCTTTGGTTACTATTTTAAAGAAGCTTATGCATTCCACTCCAGAGAGATTACAAAGAATGATGATCAGGCTGCAAAAGTACAACTTCAAAATGGTCTATACGAAATGCAAACTTCTTTATCTGACTGATGCCTTATCCAGATCTCCCAGAAATATAGCGGAACAGCTTGACGCAGAGAATTTTGACTTTGATGTAATGGAAGTGCATAATGTTTCTACTACAAGACTTGATGAGCTATGAGATCATACAATGACTGATCCAGTTTTGCAAAAGCTCAATCGCTGCATCAGTGTTCGATGGCCATCAAAGCAATCCAGTGTACCATCCAATGTGCAACCTTACTTTCCTACAGAGATGAGTTGCTGATGGAAGATAACATTATTTTCAAAGGTCCTAAAATTGTTGTTCCTGCTTCCTTACAACAAGAATATATCCAAATTTTACATCATGGTCACCCAGGTTCCGAATCTACTAAGAGAAGGACGAGAGGACTTGTGTTTTGGACTTCTCTAGTGAAAGACATTGATAGAGTACTTTCTTCCTGTTCAGTGTGTAATAGTACTAAACCACATTTGCAAAAAGAGCCACTTCAGCTAAGTCAAATCCTTGAACTACCTTGGTCAATAGTAGCTACTGACATTTTCAAGTGAAACAATCAACATTACTTAGTACTGGTAGACTCTTATTTGAATTGGTTTAAGATAAATCTACTACCTAATCTAACTTCTGCTCCAGTCATTACTAACTTGAAATGCCATTTCTCAGTTCGTGGCAGTCCACAGAAATTACTTTCTGACATTGGTACCCAATTTACCAGTTAATTGTTTCAGAAATTTTCAAGAGAATGGGACTCCGTACATGTTACTAGTAGTCAAGAGTATCCGCAATCAAATGGATTTGCTGAACGTGCAGTACAGAGTGCAAAGCAGTTACCTGAGAATTCAAAGTGTGATAATATCAGTGTTTTTTTTTTATTTACTCAATCTCAGAAACATACCCCATGATGATATACTTAGTTCACCCGCTCAGGGACTTCTATCCAGGCAACCAGAACAACACTGCCTATCATTTCTAGTTTATTGAGGCCTAAAGCTAAAAACAACAAAGCCATTAGAGCCTAGTTATTTAAGAAGAGGTCTTTTCAAAAGTCCATCTATGACAAATCAAACAGATTTCTTCGCCCATTGAAAGAAGGAGAGACAGTGAGGATACAAACAACGAAAGGTTCGACTGGATTGGTCAAGTAACGAGTATATGTGCAGAGCCGAGATCCTATTTTGTTAAAACCGAGGGTGTGGAATACAGGAGAAATCACAGACATCTTCTTCCTGTAGCAGAACCAACATCACAATATTGTTCCTATGACAAAGACTCTAACTCTCAGAGCAATCCAGATGATATATATGTTCCTGAACATATCTTGACTTCTGTTACTGTACCAGCAGATGATTTCAAGGTTCCTAAGATTGAAAAGTTGGCAGAGACAATTCCAGTTCATAGGTTCATAGGTGTGTACTGGGCTAATGGCCCTGGGGGCTTTACAAGCCTAGCCATAGGACTACCCTGGCATAGTGCCACCCAACCTTAGTTCCCAATGTCTCTGTCGAGTAGAGCCACTGGTGTTATCCCCGGTGTGAATTTTCTGTTTCCCATCCACTCGTCAATATTTCTCTTGAAGAGGGTCAGCAAGGTGCTCTGCTTCACATGTATGGGAAGTCTGTTCCATAGCATGGGCAGTCTCTGGGTTATGAACCTGTCCCTCTAGCATGTTCTGTTAATTGTGGTAATGAGGTTGAGGTCTCTGCAGTGTGTGGTGCGGAGGGACTGGGATTTCTTTAGATGTAGCATTTCTAACAGAGCTGGGTCAGACATGGCTTTGTAAGTCAAGCAGAGATCTCTTCTAAGTAGGCGATATGAGACAGAGAATAGTTGGAGTTTTTTTGAGTCTGTCCATATAGGACAAGTGTTTAAGGCCTAGGATCCTCTTTGTGAGATATTTTTGCGGCCTCTCCAGTTGTTGCAGGTGTCTAGTGAAGTACATGCCAAATGGGACATTGTACTTGATGATTGGCCTAATGAGGGAAGAGTAGAGGAAGACAATGACCTCTTTCTTCCTGGATGCAAAACCCTTAGTAATGAGATGTGCCACATGGAAGGACTTTCTGACCACAGTGGCAATGTGGTGATCAAAAGAGAGGTTGCTATCAACCTGTGTTCCCAGATTTCTTATAAAGTCTTCTGTGTTCAGTGGACTACCATCAATGTGGTAATTCATGGGAACTGGGTTTTTCTCAAAGGGGATGACAACACATTTTTTGGCATTCAGCTTAAGGTCATGGTTCTGACACCAGTCGTTGGTCACAGTGAGGCCATTCTATAGGATGTCTACATCACTTGGGGAGTTAATAATAGCTGCCAACTTGCAATTGTCTGTGAACTTTGTCAGCCAGAGTCCCTTCGTGTTGGCCTGGATGTCAGAGAAGTAGATACCAAACAGGAGAGGACCCAGGACTGAACCCTGTGAGACTCCACTCGTGACTAATCGTCAGTCTGACTTGGAGTCAGCTACTTTCACACTGTGGGTTCTGTGAGCCAGTTTGCAACCCACCTAGTGATATAGGGGTTTATGCCAAGCTTAGTGAGTTTTTCTATGATTCCTGAGTGGAGAATGGTATCAAAAGCATTGGCCAGATCAAGGTAGGCTGTATGAACCACCTTGCATTCATCCACAGCTTTGCTGACTGACTCAAAGATGTTGACCAAGTTGAGCAGGCATGATCTACGCTTCACAAAACCAAACTGTGTGGGATCCAGAGTTTGGAGATTCCCTATATCTTTGTTTATTAGGTCCATGATGATGTGTTCCATAGCTTTGCATATCAGACTTGTCAGGCTAATGGGGTGATAGTTCCCAAGGTCTGTAGTCACTCTCCTCCTTTGTGTAGAATGATAACTGTAGTAGTGCGTCATTCAGCAGGGATAAAGCTTGAGGTGAGGCTGTGATTGAACAGAGCACACAGGTGAGGTGTCAGTTCACTTTGTAGTTCATGTAGAACACAACCAGGGATATTGTCAGGTCCCATAGAAGCTGTATTCTTGGCCTTGGACAGTGCTGTTTTAACCTGTGCAGCAGTAATACTGGGTGCCTGGCAATCAACTGCTAAACTAGATCCCAATTTTTATATCACGTGATATGGTCACATCTCAAAGCCCAGTGTGAAATATATAGCAAGAACTTGGACATAGTTGTATATATGTACCTAGCTTTGTATAATTGCATGATGAAAATTATTCCTGTGTAAATTGCATATTTATTAATTCCAGTGGCAATGACTGACTCATTTCTCAAAGAGGGAGGATGTAGAATACCAAGTGTGCTGTACCTTTAAGAAGCATTTCTAAGTCTATGTGTGCATATAAATTCCCAGCATATGTTATCTCCAGTGCCATTTTGAAGGTGCAGCCAGATTGTTAACATCTATGTGCATGATAGCTAGTTTGTTTATAAGTTAAAGTTACTTAACTTCATTTACAATGTGTTTGTATATAATAAAGCTTCTTGAACAAGAACCCACAATGTTCGCTTGTTTCTTCCTGACCTGGCAAGCATCACTTCAGATCCCCAATAAGACTCCCCATTGTTACAGCAACAGAGCTGAGATCTCAGCTGAGTGACCAAGCCAAGACATCCAGCATCTCTCTGTCCAACGAGTGCTTCAAGTCCCTGCCCAAGTAGCTGACACATGCAATCCATTTGAGGTTTGATTTACAAATACACACACACACACACACACACACACACACACACACACACACACACACACACACACACACACACACACACACACACACCTGTGAAAGGCTGGCGCAAGTTTACAAGCTATGCCCCTTCTCCCCAGACTATAAGGTAGTTACTACTGCCACCAGTCACTACTTATCAGCTACTTTAGGGACCTTAACAAAGGATTTCCAATTTTACTGTGAAATATTAATATTAATACAAATGGTAGTTTGACCAAGAGCAAGGCTATTAGGAGTGGCCCACACAGTGTCACCAAATAAATATGCAAGTACTCTTAAAACTTATATATCTCTACACAGATCATCCACAATGAAATGTTTAAATATATTTAATAATAAAAGAACAAGACAATACTAAATATATTCACAGTGACATCAGAGTTCAGAACCACAGGAAATATTTAAAATAACATTGCAGTACAGGCTCACACAAATAAAGAAAAACATCTAAACTAAGCTTCACTATATTCCTGACTAAATCTAAGAGAATTACACTGCTCCTTAAAAACTTACTTCATTAGAGCAAGGCAGATGTATGGTAAATGGTTCTTGACAGGTCTAAGACTGAATACAGAATGCACTGTCTCACTAAGAAACTTCTCAAATTAATATCTAAAATATTATTGCTGGGATAGCTTGCAGGATGACATTATTTCTGGTCATCTGACTTCTAGCTCCCGGGCCAAACCCCCCCCATTGCTAGAAGCTGGTAGCATTTAGCATCTACCTGTAAAAATATACAGACAAGGGCTTTTTCTCAGATCTTTGGCAGATGCTGGAAGTTATAAAACAATTGCATTCCCTCATGCTTCAAAAGTAGCAATTAGTTCACTCCAAGGACAATACAGAAAGCTTCCTAGTACAGACCTTGTGTCTCCGGCTGCATTGAAAACTTGAGAGGTAGCCTCTTTATTGCGTCCTATAAAGTAATTTAATTTCCGATATTTTTCTATAGTTTGCTGAACTGAGGTTAACCTCCTATATTCCAGTTTCCACTGTTAAAATATATACATTTAAACAGTTACAATAGTGCATGTACATTTTTGTTCTCTCCCAGTAGGGCACACTGTGGTTACATTTCAAACACAGCACTTTGCAAATACCTTTTCAACATACACATCTGTACAAGCTGTTTGATATACATATGACATACAGTTCTAATACAGTTGTAACACAAATGTCTTGTATAAATCATTTTGATATTCACAAATGACATATAATTATTCACAAAATTCCAGCTAGCTGTGCTGGCAGTATTTCCTTTCATCACACATGTGATCACTGATTCTCATACATTCAAAAGAAAAAGAAAAAAACTCCACTGCACCAGTGAACCAAATGATCCATTTAATGGAATTAAAACAAACACTAAGCATGTTCACCCTCTTACTTTTAAGGGCTTCATCAGAGTAAAGCCTTCCATTATTAAAACACTTTAGTCACAAAAAAATCACATGAATCTTGATGTCATCGATTAAATAATTAAAAGCACAGTAACAAATGTCAAACATAAAAACCTTGTGTTACTTAAAGCCAATCATCCATATCTACAATATTGTTAAGACCACACCAGTTTTTAAATATACACAAAAACAATCTAAAATTAATACTAATTTTGTGTGCTGATTTTATTTATGTATAATTTGGATGCCCTTAATCTCAGTATATCACTGAGTGAACAACTTCCATTAATGCCTGGCAGAACTGTGGCATCTAATCTAAGTTGCCATTCAGTCTCTTTTCTAACTACAACTTAGCATCTCCTCCTCTCTCAGTAGGTACAATTCTATCTATGACGAAAAAAAGAAATCTCTTAAAATTTGTACAATTCAAACTGCGTTTATAAAGTGCATTTTCATTTCTATGATTTTGTATGTCCCTCAAATGTTCGCTGATCCTTTCTTTTAACTTGATAATCATCTTGTCAACATAAAATGCTGGACAGCTTGTACACATGGCAAGGTAAACTGCCATTTTAGTATTACAATTTCAATGACCAGGGCAAGATAAACTATGGAAATAAGTCTCGATAACAACATAGGGACTAACAATGATGCCTTTACACATCCTGCACAAATTCCATTTGGTCATATTAGATGTATGTATGTATTTTAAATTTTTCTCTCTCTCAAATATATCCTTAAGATTTTTACCCCGACTATACACCATCTTGCATCCTTCTCCCAGAATAGCTTTAGCTGCTATTCTTCATTTGTTAATGTATCACCAAACAATTCCATTCCTATATCATGTGGAATTATTGAAAATAAATTCACCACATCAATGATCACAAAAATATAATTCTCTGTCAAAGTTAAATCTCTAAGTTTTTCTAGACAGTGCGAAGAGTCTGTCAGAATGTGACTTTTCTTAGTTAAAACTGTTTTAAATTGTACATCAGTGTAAGAGGCAATGGGTTCGGTCTTAGAATTAGCAGCCAAGACAATAGGTCTAAAAGGGGGTTGGGTCACAATTTTGTGGATTTTTGGGATACCAAACACCGTTGGTATTATTGGTGTATCCACACACATGTATGTGTAATTAACATAATCAATTACCTCCTGAGTCAAAAGATCATGTAGTAAACAGTCAATCTTAGCATAGGCCCTGTTGATTTCATTGATCGAAACTCTCTCATAGGTATCAATATCGTTCAGTATTTCATACATGTGACTGACATAATCCATTTTGGACATAATTACCACACACCCTCCTTTGTTTGGTTTCATGATTCTATAATTTTTTGAGTCATTTAAAGGTTTTAAATGGTTTCACTTCATAATCTCAAATTACTGAAATCACGAATTTCAGTAACCCGAGACTATAAAGTCGAACTGCCACAAGCATGAAAATTGAAATCTTGAAAGTGAAAGCAGTTCAAAGGTATAGCATTCAATTGCACTACTAACATTCAGTGCAGGCTTAAATACCTTTTGCACCAGGAACTGTTGATGCCGTGTATAAAACAACAATGTCCCAGAAAGGCAAAGCTATTCTACTATTAGACGGGTACGTTATGCAGAGGGAGAAAGTGGTAAAAGAGAAAACATACTGGAGTTGCAAATTAAAATGTTCTGACAAATGTATGAGAAGAGCAGTATCTCTAAGTGTACCAGATGGGGAAAAGCTCCAAAAATCCATTAAACATACGCATTCTGGAGATCCGAGTGAGGTGGAACATTATAGGATGTGTGCAGAGCTAAAGCTAAAGTCACAGGTTTCCTGGGATACACCCTGCCTCACAGTTGATGATGTTTTTGCTTCAACATCTGCTTGTGTAACACCTAGTTTACCTGCTTGGAAAAGACTGTTACAGCAAGTAGGAAGGGTCAGGCGGAAGGAATGTAAGTCAGTTACTGAGTAGTTGGTTACACTGCTAGACATAAACATGAATGATTTCCCCACAAAGTCAGGTGTCTTTGTCAGCAAAGTTATGAATGATGTATCAACTGAAACAACCACTGTAATTTTCACAGCTAGTCAGAATTTACTAGATCTCAGTACTGCAACCATTTGGCTAGTTGATGGTATATTCTTTTATAAGGGAATCATTTGCCATCAGTTTTATAGCATACATGGTTTGCTAAAGTATGGTGGCTTTCATAAGAGTGTGCTTCTCCTATATTGTTTCATGAGCAAAAAGTCACTGTAGTCCTATAACTTCATGTGGAATTGTGTCTTACAATTGCTTGATGAACATGAGTTTGAGATAGATGTCAAGTACATACTCAGTGACTTTGAGGTAGCTGCCAAACATAGTGTTGCTTTAAATTTACATGGTGTCACACCTAAAGGCTGCCTTTTCCATTTTGCTCAGAACATTTGGAGAAAGGTGCAACAGTTAGGTTTAACCCATTTGTATAATACTAATATGGATTTCCAGTTACATTGTAAATGTTTGGTTGGATTAGCATTCTTGCCAGAGGGTGATGTCTTAAGTACATTTAATGAGCTGAAGCAAATGTTTCCTATTGAAGGTAAGGAGTTATTGACATACTTCTCTGATTGGTACTTGCTGGGAAAACTTTGCAAATTCTGTACTAGAACTACTGGTTGTAGCAGGTTTCCCCCCTTATGCCGTATTGCATTTTGGAACGTGCACAAATTAAATACCTTTTTTCTACCCTGGACCCAGAATAGTGTAGAGGCCTGGCATCACCGTTTAAAATCACTCTTGGGCCGGAAAGCAACAAATCTAGCTGTGTTAATGACTGTCTTAGCCAGAGAGCAAGACAGAG
The DNA here is from genome assembly GCF_019279795.1 of Protopterus annectens. Taxonomy (NCBI): domain Eukaryota; kingdom Metazoa; phylum Chordata; order Ceratodontiformes; family Protopteridae; genus Protopterus; species Protopterus annectens. The sequence goes on from NC_056741.1 coordinate 1,509,907,419, forward strand.
TAGACGAATTGTGAGTTCACATGGCCTGCGGAAACCCGCCTTCCCCTAAGAGATGTCACGTAATTAAATGGCACAGCCAGTTTGAGACTGTACTGAAGAATAGTGCATTGTATACTCGTTTGGAGTTTGTCATGGCAATATCCAGGCTTCTGAAAATGTAAGGAGATATGTCATATTATATTTTTGTTTGGAAAGCAGTTCCAAAATGGGGTTTGCAGCAGAGATGTGTAATACTGCTATCAGGCACAAATGGTTATATTGTTTTGAAGAGAAATATGCTGTTTAAGTCCGCATTAATTATTTAGTTGTTGAAGAATGCCTACAGTGCAGTTTCTGAAGTACGCGTGCTGCTTTATGCTGCATTGTTTATGCTTACATTTTATGTTTTCTACATCTTGCAATGGCGAGTTGTGGTTTATAACACATATTCAGCTACGAGCACTAGCTTGTGGATGTGTTCATGATGGTATTTTGGACATTTACATTACGAGTGACGGAACTGGCAGTTTTGATTTTTGAATAAAGCATTTCATGCTTTTTTCGAGAATTTAAGGTTCGGTCTTTTGGATACAGGATTCTACACTACGGGATTGTGATAGTTCGTGATTTTGCACTTTCGACTTTATAGTCTTGGGTTACTAAAATTAGAGATTTCAGTAATTCGAGATTATGAAGTGAAACCGTTTTAAACACCATCTTTCATCAGGACATAAATTGTCCTCTACCTAATGCCTTTGACTTAACACAGTTCGCATTTCTCTTTCACACATTTTCTCAAAAGCAGTGACCATACTGTTTCCAGATGGCATAAATGTACTTTTCCTTCTAACTTTGTCAAAGTTCACCCTTGCATTGTTATTTTTGTTGGCAAAGAATAAAGTTAGGTTCAGCTGTCTGGTATACAGTTTCAAAATTGTTAACACCTTGGCAACATCAAGTCTAAAATTGGGGACAAATGTAAAACCCATTTTCAATAAATTAAAATGCACATCTTTAACCTCAAAATCAGACAAATGATATGCTGTAAAACCATCATGACATAACAGTTCTTAGGTTCAGTGTCACATTGAACCCCTCCCCAATTCCTCTGTCCCTGGTGACCATAATTGGTCCTCTTCCCATAATGTTGTGGTTGGGACCTCCGCTGGCCTTGTTGACCTTGTCCATAATATTTCTGGTTCTTGTTCTTCAACCTATGTGATCGTCCTGGGGGGGGGGGGGGGTTGGACTAAAAAAACATTCATCCCTAACAGAACCATCATACTCAATGTTAAAATCACTTGGGTCATTGTTGTAAGCATTACCAGTAAACCCTTCATTGACGTTATCAAATTCTTTAGGAACAGGATAGGCAGTTTTGTTAGTATAGTCATTCTTGTCCCTATAAAGTTTCTTTTGTTTCCTCTCAAAACGTTTTTTTTTTTTATTTATACTGGTTATTGCGTCTAGCAATTTATATATAGCACTTTTTACTGCCTGCTGCATACTTTTTACTGTATTTTATTGCTATTTTCTGTACTTGTTAAGCACCTATTTGCTCTGATTTCCTGCCAAGGAGTGTATCATATAACTGATTTGTTTGCAGTTAAAAGCATTCTGTAGAGTCTCCTTGCTCCTTTATCTGTTTAAAAACTTTCATTTTGTGGCTCACTGCTGTGATAAACATTTCTGTAGTGTTTACTGTCTAAAAGAGTGTAGGCTACTAGCTTTAGTATTGGTCCCGGCCCTCCCTCTCTGTTGGTGTCTTGCTGTTATACTTGGTGGCTTTGCAGTTGCCCGCCCTTACTGTAAATTTGATCTGGGACACTCCTCCCAGTTTAGTGTCATTAGCTCATTCTACCTAATACAGAGAGAACATCTAAGGAGGCCAACCCATTTAGTTTCTTTCCTTCTGTTCCTCCTTTCTCCCTTTCTTACAAAAAAAAAATGCCTGAGTCTCCTTGTGTTCTGACTGTGCTTCTCAAACATTTTGGAAATATAGAGTATATTTTAGTGCATTTATTAAAACTGTATTTGCCTTAATATTGCTACAACTCAAATGCTCTAGGTTGCACTGCATCTGAATTGTTTTAGTGTATTTTAGCTGCTTTTCTGTATATATAGACTTTTCTGTATATGTAGACTAGCTACTTATTCTGCTGTATTACTGCCTCTTAAATCATTTTTCAGTTCTGCACTTTCCTTGCTTCATTCAAAAAGTTTTAAATTGCTAATTTTGTAGAGTTTTAATTGCATTTACTGTTTAGGGCTATACACTCGACTGCATTAGCCTTTTCTGTGTTTATTTACTGTATTACTGCATTGTTTAGCCTGTTTTAACCAAAAAAAATACTATCTTGTTTGCTCGTTTCCTGCCTTTCCTAGCTAGTATAGTCCAGATCCCAAGCTTTGCTGGTTTCAAGACTTTATTTTCTGTGTTCAGAGGTATCCAGATCTTGCTGTGGTAGAGGGAAGTCCTGCTGCTTACCAGTGGGAGTGGTGAGCATTGTATTGCCTATCTAACACTAGAGGAGTGGTTTCCAGCTCTGAAACTGCAATTTTATTAGCCATTTTGGGCTGATTTCTATCCCTTTCAACTTTCTGGCTTAAAAACACATGTGTTTGCATATTTTTCACATTGTGCAGCACAGCGGGGCTACGGTTAAACTATTCCAGATGCCAGAAAGTCTGCTCTTCAAATTTTCCCTTAAAACTAGCTGGTTTCTCAGTAGTAGCATTAAAATCTGAACCCACGTGACTAGCACTTGCCCTAGAACCTGCTGGAAAGCACTAGGAAGCTTTAAACTGATACAAGCACTCAACTTTCCTTGTTAATAAGGAGAAATTAATCATAGGCACTAAACAGCCTATAACTGCAAAGTACATTGCAAAGGTAAGGGAAAACAGCTCTTGTACTTTACAAAAAAAGCACCTAAACAGGCATGTCCAATGGTCAGCTTCTGGTGATTTCTCCTGTCTACCTGGTGAATCTGGGCATACTGGGGCAATGCAGCAACTGCCTCATGTACACAGACAACCCTCTCCTCCTACCACCCAACACTACAACCTGTGAGAGATGGACTTACATAGCCAAACTGGAAGCAAAGCTCTCTCCGGCCAAGACTGTGCTAGACAGTCAAGAGGAGAAGGTTAACACCTGCACTACACTTCAAGCAACACATAGCCCTTCAAAACCCACACCATCAACACCCACACATAGCAACACTAAACCCACATATGCGGAGGCCGTTAACATTAACCTGCCCAAGCAACAAGAACTGCCGAAGCTGACACAAACAAACACCAGTCACAACCAAAGTGACACATAGCTCACAACACCAGTGTGCCACCCAACAACAGCCCCTAAGGCAAGACATCATACCCAACACTTTACTCATAGGTGACTCTATAGTTAGGCACACTGATGTCCCACTCACCAGGCTGAGCAAGGAGAAAATTACAGTCAGCTGCCTGTCGGGTGCCAGGATCCAGCACATAACGTATGCGCTCAAGTCACTCCACAACAAGTACAAATACGACTCTGTCATTGTCCATGTTGGAGTGAATGACTTCAGACATACCTCCCTGCACTACATGAAAAGAGACATGGAAGAGCTCTCGGATCATGTGGCCCAGGCAGGTATGACTTTAGCCCTGAGTAGCATCCTGCCTTTGCCCAGAATGATACCATAGTATAAGGACAAAATGTTTGACTTCAACAATTGGCTAAGCTTCTGGTGTCATTCAAAGGGGATCCAGTATCTGTCTGCCTGGGACGACATGATCGACAAACCATGATGCATTGCCAGAGATGGTCTGCACCTGTCACCCCTGGGATTCAGGTTACTGACTAAAGCTGAATTTTTTAGGCAAGGTTCAAAGGACAAAACCACCACCATAACAGATACAAGCATGCAAAATCTGAAGGTAATGCTATTCAATGCTAGAAGTCTAAACCTCAAAATGCACTCTCTCGAGGCACTCCTAAGAATGGAGAACATATCTGTGCAGTAACTGAGACCTGGTTCAAGACTCCAGAGAGCACCCCTGCAATACCAGGCTACAACTCTTAACACACTTTTCAGCCACCAAAGCAAGACCAAAACACTAAAGGTGGAGGAGTGTCCATATTTACCATATTTACCAAGGATATTCACACCTCCAGGCTAGTTGCCCAACACAATGCATCTGAAATTATCCAGGTGCAACTAACACTAGGTAAGACTGCAATGCAAATTGTAGCTTGCTACAGATCCCCCACTATGCCCCAAGATTCTCACTACACCTTTGTAAACATACTGGAAAATATTAAGATACAACTAAACACCCTAATACTGGGTGATTTCAACTACCCTGCCATTAACTGGGAAAACTACTTGAGTACCAACACCTTTTCCCAATGGTTCTTGGAATTCATAAATTCCAACGCCCTGGATCAACTAATCCATTGTCCCACCAGGGGCTCCAATATCCTAGACCTGGTCATTACCAACACAGGAGATAGATGCTCCACACCAGTGGTCACTCCTCATTTGTCAGGTCTGCCCATAAGCAAATCACCCTTGACATCCATATCCCCCCACCCCACCCCCACCCCCAGTAAGGAAACCTCTGTAAAAAACTTCTCCAAAGCCAACTTCATGCTACTTAAGTCAGAAGTGACAAACTTCATAGCACCTATGCAGACGGGAGCTGAAAGTTTGACTGCTGAATCCTACACTAAGGCGAGCACATCTACTCGTGCATGAATTATGCCATCCCAAATAGAACCAAGACGCTGTCGTCCAAAAAAGGGAAGCCAATCTGGTGGTCCCCTCCCATAAACAAACTATACAATAGAAGGAAGAAACTGTTGCAGAAAAGAGGAAAATCCCAAGATGTAAAAAACTCCCTTATCAGCCTCAGTAAGAAGCTGAGATCCCTCATAAAAGCCTCCAAAGCTAGTTACAAAAATACAATTGCCAAAGATTCCAAAGACAACCACAAGGCACTCTATAGTTATGTTGAGAATCTAAATGGCAATGCTCAGATCTGCTCTGAGCTACAACAGAATGCCATTAAATATACTAATCCCAAGGATATTGCCAATATCCTGGCAGATCGATTTAGTGCCAACTTCACCCCCCCTCACCCCCTAAAGGGCCCATCTCAATACCAAAAGATTGCCAAATTCCGGTAATCATGGCCACACAGGTAGAAACCGCACTCTCCAAAGCTAAGAATACAGCATCCATGGGAGCAGATGACATCCCGGGCTGTGTACTACCTGAACTACAAAATGAAATGGCACCTCACCTAAGTGTCATGTTTAATCATAACCTCACCTCAAGCTTCATGCCCACTGAGTGGCGCACAGCTACAGTTATCCCACTCCACAAGGGGAGATCCACCTTGGATCCTGTGAACTAACGTCCTATCAGTCTGATGAGCCTGATCTGCAAGGGCATGGAACGCATTATCATGGAACTTATAAACAAAGACATTGGCAACCTTCAAACACTGGACCCCACCCAGTTTGGGTTTGTGAAGGGCCAATCTTGTCTCCTGAACCTGATTGACTTCTTCAAATCAGTCTCCAGAGCTGTGGACGAGGGTAAGGCAGTCCACACAGCCTATCTGGACCTCACCAAGGCCTTTGACACCATCCCCCACTCTGGAATCATAGATAAACTTACTAAGCTGGGCATAAATCCCTACGTCACTCGATGGGTTGCCAACTGGTTTACTGACAGAACCCAGACTGTAAAAGTAGCCAACTCCAAATCCAGCTCCAGACAAGTGACAAGTGGAGTACCTCATGGGTCAGTCCTGAGACCACTCTTGTTTGGCATCTACTTCTCTGAAGCACAGGCCAACACTCAGGGACTCTGGCTAACAAAGTTCACAGATGACTGTAAACTGGGAGCCATCATTGAATCCCCAAATTATGTGGATATTCTACAAAAGGGCCTTACAGAAACAGATGCTTGGTGCCAGAGCCATGGGCTCAAGCTTAATGCCAAGAAATGTATAGTTATCCCCTTTGGGAAAAAACATGTGCCCATGAATTGCCACATAGGTGGCAGTACACTAAACACTGAAAGTGTGATGAGACACTTAGGGAAACAGGTGGACAGTGGTCTCACTTTTGATAACCACATCACCACAGCAGTCAGGAAATCCTTCTATGTGGCACACCTCATCACTAAGGGCTTTTCATCCAGAAAAAAGGAGGCCATTGTCCCACTGTACTCATCCCTCATTAGACCCATTATAGAGTACAATGCCCCGTTTGGTATGTACCTCACAAGACATCTGCAACAGCTGGAAAGGCCGCAGAAATACCTCACTAAAATAATCACAGGCCTAAAGCAGATGCCCTATGCTGACCATCTAAAAAAACTCCAGCTATACTCTGTCGCATATCGTCTACTCAGAGGTGATCTGTGCTTAACATACAAGGCCATGTCAAACCCTGAGCTGTTGGACATGCTCCACTTAAAGAAATCCCAATCCCTCAGAGCCACACACTCTGGGGATCTAAACCTTGCCATCACAATGAACAAAACATGCTGGAGGGATATGTTCCTGACCCAGAGACTCCCCATACTCTGGAATAGAGTGCCCATACATGTCAAGCAGAGTGCCTCTGTGGCCCTCTTCAAAAGAAACCTTGACGATTGGATGGGAGATAGGAAATTCACCCTGGGGATCACATCAGTCACCCTGATAGACAGAGGTCCAGGGAAGTATATACTGTGGGAAGAAATATGCGGGGAATTGTTTGGTTAGGCTTGTATAGGCCCTAGGACCGATAGCCTAGTACCAACCTATGAACCTATGAACCTATAACAAAAGCATCCCTGTCAATAAAAATCTTTTTGTAATTAGTTTGTTTATATTCAAAAAGCAAATCTTTGGTAATGCTGGTGTTTAAATCAATGATACATTTTTCTAACATCTGCAACTGTCTCTCGTTCTCTTTTATAATAATTTTCATAATGTCCATACCTGTTTGATCGAAAAGTTCAAGCAGTTCCAAATGCATAGGAGTTCCCCATTTAGTTTCATTTGGAAACTTCCAAATCCTCAATCCCTTAGGTACTTGTTTTAGTTCTAAACTCCGTTTCAGGAATAAATTATCCATTTGAAGGATTTTTAGTTTCCGTATATGCTTTTCAAACAACCGCAGTTAAGTTTGGACTGTACCAAGTCTGTTGTTGATCTTAGGTGGCAATGAAAACTGCATTTCAAGAAATGCAATAAAATTGTTGAAGTTAAATTTGTTACTAGGTTCGCCTTCTCCCCTAGTATTTTCTCTGTTGTTATTAAGGTTCATTGAGAAGGCGAACCTAGTAACACATTTAACTTCAGGGGGAATTGCAAATGTTCTTCATGGTAGAAGTGGTAGAATACCTGATACAGCAGTTGCTAGGTAGACCTTGTCTCTAAGTCACAGATAACTTATCAGATGAAACTTTCTCCACCTTTGAGTTGACATAAGACATTCTTACATATCACCCATTCATTTTCTTCTTGTAAATGAAAAGTCCAGACTCCAAGAAATCGTACTTCCTTTTTTCATTTTGTGACTGAAAAAAAAAGAGGCAATTATTTTACTCAGAAAGTAATCCCTGCAAAATGTCTGTGCTTACAAAACATAATGGTTTCACAAGTAAGTACTAGGCTCAATGTGCAGACTATTGCATGACTAATAACCAGAGCTTGGAATGAAACCGTGTACTTGTATTTGTGAGGTTAAGACCTTAACCACTATGCCAACACTCCCCTCCCTTCCACTACTTCTCACAGATAGAAGGGTACAAATCTGCATGTTTATTGACTAAAATTAGTCACCTTACTATACATCTTCTCTTTAAACATGTATACTTTCATTCTTATTTTTCTCCTCCAAAATTAAAAGTTTGATATGCATAACAAACCATTCCGATTTTACATATTAGCCATGTCCTGTGAAATAAACAGTTTAGTCATTTAATGCAATCCCTCTCAACTGTCCAGATTTTTATTCACATTTTTGTTCTTTTCCTCATTAAATTTGTGGTTTTCTGGATTTTTGTGGTATATCAGTGAGGAATGAATTCATTGTATAATTATAGGCATTTGAATTTCTGACTTCATCTTTCAGAAAAGGCATAGTAACGCAAGACTTTTTATTCTAGCAGTGTTCTAAGTTTATAAGAGCAAGATTTAAAAAGTGTCCATATTTTTGGCTTTGTCCAGATTTTTTGTACTAAGAGGTTGACAGCTATGGCAGAAACCACCTCTCACCCAGTGCATAACCTATCTAATCAACCCAGTTACCACAGTGCACTAAAATGAATGGGAAAAAGTAATTAATACTAAACAGAAACATTTTTAAAAAATTGCAAAATGTTGTCTTTAAAATCACTGACAAAGTTTCATTAAAGTGCAGTGGTGTGATGTGATGACAGCATAGTTGAAAAAAAACAACCTTGGGAATGGTGCTCTGTGCATGATTAAAACAACGCATTATAAAGACGATATGTCGGGCTCTGAAGCTCTGCCATGCATAAAATAGTTTAGCAGATGGAGGCCATATTAATTATGTTTTGCTAATGAAGTATTATTCTGTGATCCCAGATATTGAGAATTGATAGATAAGCATAAGCAAGAGACACATTGCACATTATTGTACCTGTTTCAAGATGTCCTTTGATTTGCTTTTTACCCTTCTTCATCCTGTAGTCATTAAGCCTCCCCTTGTCCTATTTAACTATTTATTCCTCCATCGGTTGGCTGGAGCTTAAGAGAGATTTGAGTTGAGCTTAGCTAAGTTATTATGCTCAGATGGTTTGGATTTTTATCTTATGTTCTAGCCATTTTATCTCACCCACAGCTAATGTACAATGATAGTGCAGATTTAAATGCATAGATAATCTTCCATTGTACACCCCACTGTTTCTGAGAGGACTGAGGTCCATGGATTCCATCAGAGCTTTCTTCCTCAGTAAATCCCTTAGCCCTCTCCCATGATATACAAGCCAGCAAAAATACTGTTCATCCTCATACCCTCAGCCAACTCCACAGAGACCAGGTCCACTACTTAAAGCTCTAACTTGTGTGTCGCAGTCAGTAATCCATCATTCTGCACCATGGAGATGGCAGCCAAAGTATTCAGTTTAATGGTAAAAAAACATAGCAAAATGGATTTAGTAATTTCTTCGGTCAAGACCTGGTCACTGTATATTAGTGCTGGTGACTGAAGTAGTACAGCCTTGTGCAAGATGCACTGTGTTTAAATGAATTACTGCATTCTCCGGGTACTTGTATTTATTCAGTAATGCACAGATCTGCTTAGCATTTGACAGATATATTCATTATACAGCACCAGTTAGTGAGAAGTTATAGACAAATATAAGCAAAAGGAACATTTCACTTTATTTTATGCATTTAGAAATATCATCTGGTGTACTGTTTAATGAAGAATCAAAATATGGCAATTTGGTCTTGGTCATTTGGCAGGCACTATTCTGTGATACTTGATAATGAGAAGGAAAAGCATAATAAAGGAAAGAGAAATGCTAAATTTTATGTTACTGTGGGTGTCATTTGGTGCATTATTAATGGAGAACAGCTTACACTAGCATGATCTTTTAATTTGACAAGTACTATTCTGTGAAATCTGCTAGTGAGATGATACAGCTTAATATAAACAAGAAGAGTATTTCACTTTAACAAGTCTGCAAGTATTGTTGGTGCATTGCATAATGGGAAGAAACATACAGCAATGTGGTCTTCACTGTTTAATAGGCACTCTTGTGTGATACCCCATGGTGAGAAGTAAAAGCCAAATAAAAGCAAGACAAATATTTAATTTTACTTTAATGCAAATGTAATTTGGTGAACCATTTAATGTGGAAACAGCATACAAGCTCTGTTGTACAAAGCCCCATAACAAGATGTTCTAGCCAACTGTAAGACAGACATACATTTTAATTTATTTTATATGTTTGCTGTGTGTGGTTGAAGTAATACAGCCTCAGATAATGTGGTCATTGTGTAATGGAATTAATGCATCCACTATGTAATAAGCTGCGCACTGTGCAGTACAAGTAATACAGCCTTTAGATGATGATATGTGCATAGACATGTTAAAATTAATGCATATTGGGAATGATAAACTGGTTGTATCCAGTTTAGTCAGGTTTCTGATGCAGTGCTTAAGGGAAAGCAAGATACAGCAGCAATAGTTCAGACAATGCTGCTGGAGGGATTCCAAGAAAACAACATTCTGAAAAGTATGTTAATTAGAACTCTCCCAGTTTAATTTCTCCAAATATTTTGGGTATCTAATACCATGATGGGAAAGGACCCCATTCCTAAGTCAAAGTATGAATAAAGTTTATTAAATTAGTATTGTTTCAATTTTTGATGTTAGCCAGAAGTGCACTTCGCAGTTCCCTCAGTGTGCCTAGAATTGATTCCTTCTGCAATTTATATGGAGTTACATGCATCGGTAATATATCCAAATATGACTGTAAATTCTTTTTTATAAGACCTATTGAACCTACTACTATTAGAACGGTCAGCTGTCTTTCTTCCACATTGCCATTGTTTCTGTCTGTAAATCCTGGTATTTTATGACTTTGAGTCTCTCTGCATGTAAGACACTGTAATCACTGGGTGCAGCAATTTCAATGATAAATGCTACTTTTGTCTTATTTTCATGGACTACTATATTTGGTTTTCTCACATTTTTTTTGAACTGTTGGTAGTGGGTGATCCCATGTGATATAAATGCCATCATTTTCTATAATGCTTTGTGGATCATATTTCTAATGCTTCTCACCTACATCAATATTATAATGTTTGCACAATCCCCAATGCAACAGTCATTCCACATGATTATGCCTTTCAGTATACAGGCCTTTTGCTATTAGCTTATCACACCCAGCAACAAGATGCTCAATTGTTTCCAATTCTGTTTTACAAAATCTGCATTTGTCTATTTCTCCAACATGTTCAATGGACTTTGTAAACCATTATGTACATAGTCCACTATCTTGATCCACCAATATTAACCTTTCATATTTTGATTTAAATTCACCTCTCCTCAACCATTCCTGCTTTAGATCCTGATTGACATGAGGTTGTTCCAGACACGTTTTGTAGTTGCAGCTATATTTATGCATTTTCCAAATTTCTTAATTCTCATCTGATCCTTCAATTTATATTCTTTCTTTTTTTTGGCATATTCAGTTGCTGCCTGATTTTTATCTAGTTCTGGTTTGATTTACATTCCCGCTTGACACCTATATGCTTCTGCTAAACTTAGCAGGGAAGTCATCTTAGATTTGTTCTCATGTTTTAAAACATTCACTATGTTTAGATCTTGTGAGGTCAGCAGATATGTATGCAATGCTACAATTGCAAACCTGTACATGTAATCAGTTTTGAGAAGGCTAATAACCCCTTCAGAAGGGAGAATACATCATCTTGGTGTACATTGATTTTTATAAATCATTTGATAGGCATGAAGCATTTTCTCATTTTCCAGTCCAACTGATTCAGTACCTTTTGGGACCAGTGTGAAAAAAGAAATGTTGTTTAAAAAGCCAGAAAAAGATAATCATTTGAGTAAAATCCAGTTGCCAGCTAGTCACCACACTGGCTGGATGTCAGCAAAAAAAAAACCTGAGAAAGAAAGAAAGAAAAGATGAACTTGAAATAGAGAAGAAACACTCTAGAGAGGAAGAGTCTTGAGATGGTCGGCCAAAAGCAGTTCAGATTTCAGCTTTGGTGCAGGAGATGGCTTCAAGAAAATTGATCAAATGCATATAGTGGTATTTAAAATAAGTGAGACACTGGTGGAATATGTAAGGTCAAATGACAAAAAGACTGTAAGAACAGAAGAAGCTTTTAGTTGCTATTCAGTTTAGCTGGTAACACTGCAGAAATCAGAGGTTGAAATAAAAGACTGGCTGAATATGAGGCTTCTCACAAAGAACTATTTCAGAAAAGAATATAGGTGGGAGACTGAGCACATCATGTGATTTTCTGATATACCAGAGAAACTGGAATGATTAGACCACAGTAATTTTATGAAAGTACAAATAAGCAATTGGCTTGGTATTCCACACCAAGATTTGTTAAATAGAAAGGGCACATTGTGTGTATGCTCCAAATATGACCATGGCAAAGAAGCCAAGACCCATATTAGTAAAGATACAGTCATACAAGCCCAGCACAAAGAGATGTTCCTGGCAAAATTGTGGCAGAAAAGTATTAAAAGTATGGTACACTAGAGTAGTTATTTAAAATGATTATTCACTGTGCACCAGGCAGAGCAAAAAAAGTTTTTCACTGCAATCAGAGGATAGTGAGTTTGTGATTTCAGTTGTTAAATCCAGCTCTCTTTGGAATATTTTTTGGGCACCAAAGAATTTTTGGATGCAGAATAGGCTAAGGATGAAAGAATGTTTATCCAGCAAAGAATCATCTATGATGTTCCGCCTCTGGGCCAGTAATCAATGAGCCTCAGTCCTCACCATTGACACTGGTAAGGGGCATTCACTTGGAACAAAAAATAGATACACACAGTATTTTCAGATGCATCTCTCTGCACCAAGCACAATTTCCCTTAAGAGCACACAGGGAGCACACCCAGTCCTGGGGCTGGAGTTTCTCCTCCAGGTCCCACATAAGACGTCACCTTTCTGTCTGCAGAAACCAGTGCCCTTTGTCCCTGTCCTAGTACCTGACATATGCAGTCTTTGAGATTTGATTTTCACACACACACACACACACACACACACACACACACACGCACACATGCACACACGCACACACGCACACACACACACGCACACACGCACACACACACACACACACACACACACACACACACACACACACACACACACACACACACACACACACACACCTGGGAAAGGCTAGAACAGATTTACCAGCTATGCCCAGGCTATAAGGTAGTTCCACTGCCAACAGCCAGCTATTCTAAGGCTCTTAACAGGGTATCCAATTATACTGAGTGAAATTAATACTAATACCAATGGTAATGTTGACCAAACAGCAAGACTTTCAGGAGCGACCACAGTGTCACCAAATGCATATCAGTATTCTCAAAGAGTAAAATAGTATCTAAAAAGACTAGCCACAATGAAACATTTATATATATTTAATAATAAATAATAGAAGAACATGAAAATACTGAATATGTATTTACTACAAACACCAGAGTTTCAGTCACAGGAAATATTAAAAATAACACAGATGGATAGATTTACACAGATACAGAAAAAAATACCTAACTAATCTCACTATATTTTCTTGACTGATTAAAGAATTACTGTTCGCTAGTTAAGTTACTTACTACATCAAGGCAAGATGATGCGGGTGAGTGGACTTGTCAGTTCCAATAACAGAGTGCTGAGTGCTAAGTGACATCTCTCACTAATATCTAAATATCATTTTGGTGCTGGCTATAGAATGACATCACATCTGGTCACATGACTGTGGTTCCCACACTACTCCCTGACTAAAAGCTGAACCAGAATCTAGCACATACATGTCACACACACACACACACACACACACACACACACACACACACACACACACACACACACACACACACACACACACACACACTGTGTTACAGATCCAGAAGCTGCAAAACAATTTAACACTTCAAATTTTCCTGCAGAGCTACTAAGCCAGGCTTCTCACACACATTTCATCTCTGGCTGCAGTCAGAACTGTAAGGTACAATCTTTATGGCCTAAACCAGGTAATTTCATTTCAGACTAGTTTTCAAAGTTAGCTGGACTGAGATTAACCTCTTTTCTTCCTGTATCCTCTGTTACAATATATTCATTTCAAATGTTACAATACAGTCTGACATACAGGTATATTTCTTTTCTGTCCAGCAGGACCCACTGTTGGTGCATTTCTTTTTTAACACAAGAAACTTTACAAATACATTCTTCAACTCAAGCACTTGTACAAATCAGTTTGATATACAAATGACATATAATTATTTACAAAACTCCAGCTAACTATGCTGGCACTACCTCACATCATCACATCAGCCACCAACCTGAAGGGGGCCCTGCTTTTTATTCTTCTGACAATAACAAAGCCCACAGAGAAAACTTGCCAGTAAAAGATTTCCATTTCCAAAGTAAAATGATAGAGAAAAAAGCATTGACTAAAAAAATCAAAAATACTTTCGACTTGAATCAAAGACCAGTGTTAGATGGTTGAGGTGATGGGGGAGCAAGTCTTCTCATCAGAGGTAGTTTCAGCAAATGCAAAAAACCTTGAATGCAGTTCACTAAAATTACTTTCAGAGAACATTTAAATAATATTTTAATGCTTGCTGAAGGTGGTTTTGGTGAACTGCTTTTAAGTTTTTTGCATTCATTAAAACTGCATGGACGAATTGACATGAATCAGAGATGATGATGAAGAAGACTAACAAAAATGATAACTTAGGTAATAAATGGGAGCACCGTAAAGTGTTATTTCCATAAGATAAGAAAATGTGGATTCAGTGGTATTCCTATGTAATTTGGCTATACCAAAGATTGCAGGAATCACAGGTCTAACTTTGTTGAGGAAATTATATATCTCTGCATTAGTAGATCCCTGAACTAGATAATCATAAAGTTGTATATCAACCCTCACTTAGACATACAGTCATGGCTCAGTGTTCCAAGACATACCCTTTGGCAGTATACATTCTTTTGCTCAAACCTGCATTTAATTCAACCTTACACATGCTAAAGGATTCCTGGAATTTTTTAGCCAGAATCAAGACTGATTTGTGTGACAGTAATGTCAGTTTTTTAAATCATTTATGGCATTGATTTGTCCACTTGTATTCATATGAGATTTTGTTTTGCAAGAAGCTATTTTGAATTACTCATTTTTAACTACTATTGATATAAAAATTATTATTGATTTTTTTACAGATTATTCTTAAAAACAATTATATTTTTTTCAAAGGGAAACAGTATCAGCAGATTAAAGGGGTTGTGATGGGAGCAGTCTGTGCCCCAACATATGCCAATTTGGAAGTGAAACACTGGCAAAACTGAACAAGCACTCAGCGAAAGAATTTACAAACATATATATGATATCAGGAAGAGAAATGCTAACAATGCCCTTTACAAACATACATTCCTTTCTTCTAATTTTAAGAAATTTGAATTTGCAATTCTTCAGAAAATGGATTATAACCCAAGGGGAGGCACTTAAGAGAGGAAATTGGAGTTCGGGGAAGCATATTGGCAGTTATAATTAAATGCTTCTAGTCGCCCTGGGTTGAAGGATCATATATCCATTGTATCAGTTTTGGAGCTGACAGTAGCTAAATTATAAATTATATACTCACTTTACAATGAATTTAAGATGAATTCCATTCTGAATTGATGTGAGAATGTTATTTTTAGTTATCTTATTTTAGAGTTATCTAATTTTACATATATTAACTTGTTTGATGTACATAATTGGTAATTGAGCCTATGGCTTTAAGTTGTGTTTTACTCATCAATTATGTCAGCATCTGAAATGTTATTTATTGGTCAGAACATATGGTGTTTCCTAATTCTGATGAAGTCCAGATTATGTTTCAGGAATATGAAAGCACTTAACTGTGAAAACTGGCTTATTTTTATTATTCTTTTTCTATTAAACAGTTTTGATGTATTAGATTTTCCTGCACCTATTACTCTTTACATATTTATTGTTTGTGGTTCTTGGTCATTTTTCTATGTGATTTTGCCTGGTTTCATTTATTTCCATAAGCTGACATTTAGATATGAAAACTGTGTTTCTGTAAGATGAAGAAGTGGCTAA
Source organism: Protopterus annectens (assembly GCF_019279795.1). Lineage (NCBI taxonomy): Eukaryota > Metazoa > Chordata > Ceratodontiformes > Protopteridae > Protopterus > Protopterus annectens. The sequence goes on from NC_056741.1 coordinate 1,509,923,244, forward strand.
AAAGACTGGAAGCTTGTTGACTTTTATAGATTGATAGGAGGACTCCAGCATAATCATCACACTGTCATTAATGTTTAGAAAGATAATGAAGGGACTGAAGATGTAATTGTAAGTAAAATGTTTTCATTCTTAGAAATATGCATATATTCAATTTCTTGAAGTAAATTGCATGTTATATTGTAAAGTAGCTCTGTACAATATGCAAACATATTTTAAATGTGATAGGGACAGTCTTATCTTAACTGCTGTTCATGCTAATGATGTTAAATAAGAAAGTACTTTTTCTTAACTGTAATGTATCTGGGGTTAATACTGTAACAAGATATAGGCTGAATATAAGCAGTATAATGTTGTGATGTTGGTGCTGCTGCATATAAAAGTATATTGATTGTATGTGTATTAAATTACAATAATTACAATCATTCCCCAAGTGTTATACAGGTGAAAGTATAGACTAATGTATTTAAATTTACACTACAAAAAAGGGGAAATGTTTTTTTTTTCTTTTTCTAAGCAAACAGGCTAGAAAATGCAAAGCTTTAAAAATTGTAGTTTTCTACTGTTCCACACATTTCATGCACTTGTAAAGCTATTTGCTGCTTTTTTTCCCTCCAGAAGAGGCCTGTAGTTGGAAATGGTTTGTCTTCAAGTGCATACATTTAATCAGAAAATTAATGTAGCATGTACTCTAAAGAGCTTGTATATGAAACACTATAAATAGTATTCAAAAAGGAACTGATTGGCAAGTCAATGAAAATAATTTACAACTGACCCTGATGGAAGTGAATACGTTTCCAAGCAGATACAACCGCAGCAATATTTGGTACTTCATTATTAAATATAACAGTGCACAATTTAGTTCATACTTTTAAGCGTAGCTGAAAACCCTTTCTTGAGTCTGAAAAATCAGTTAACTGAGAAACACACGTGTAGTTTTACACATCTGAGAGGGAAATAGAGATAAGACAAGGATAGGTGCTATCTGTATAAGAAGGAACACTGGCTCTAGCATGTGCTTTTAGCATGATTTACCCTAACTTTACAACAGGTAAAACCTATGGGTCTAGCTGCCTATTGGGGTAACTAGCCCTATGTCAAGGTGGTAACTTCCCTATTTAAAAAATGTATACCATTTTGAGTGTTTGCTAAGAGTTAAAAGGGGTTGGTGTTGGAAATGTTTTTTCCTTGAGTGTTTTAACTTCAGTGAAAATTCTGAGATGAGAAGCAACAACTCCTTCAAGATTAGCTTGCCAAACGTTAGTATTAGCATGTAAGTTGCAGATGGAATATATATTCAAAAGACATGCTGTGCGGAATATTTGAAATTAATAGCTTATCAGAATGATTGCCTTATCAATTATATTGTGGAATGTAAATGGCATTGCAGTATAGACAAACAGCATTGTTACAGGAGACACATTATGATAGCAATGAGCATGTGAATTTGGCAAAGAAAGGATTTCAAAATATATATTCAGTAGAGTATCAGAAACAAATGAAAGGGTTAATCTTACTGATTGTGAAAAGGGATACAATAGTGATAGAATAGTAAAAGACAATAATGGTGGATTTGCAGTAATGAGTGTTTACTGATGAGGAAGGAGAATTGCATTAGTATGTATTTATATCCCATCTAAAACTACTACTGTGGAGATTTAGGGAATTTGGGTAGAAATAATTAGCTTTCATCAAGGAACAATATTTATGGGTGGAGACTAGAACTTGCTTTGCAATAGTAAGAATGTATCGGGGTACCTAGAAATGAAAGTATAACAAAAGAGGGTTAATTTCCGAAGAAATATATGGGAATATTTGGAATGGCAAATATGGATTTACTAACCAAAACTTAGAATTTACTTATTATTTCCAAGATACAATAATTGGGTTAGACTGGATAATAATTATATCTCACAAGAACATAGGTCCTAAAGACTTTCCTATCTATTTGTTAAAAGTAGAGGAATTTAAGGAATGTATAGCAGAAATGATTTGAGAGCTATTAGAAAAGATACATATTTCTTCAGAATGGATAGGTAGGAAGTGTGATAAAAAAAATAATTTAAAATATGGTAGAAATAATAGAGAAAGCATTATGTGAAATGTAATGGGAATTATTTACATGGGTTGTGAAAGGTTAAAGTATTGCAGAAGAAGGAGAATCTCTCAGAAAAACAACAATTGCTACGTACTGAAGGGAAAATAAGGGAGTATTTGGATAACATACACAAGTTTAAAAAGGTTGATATTATGCATGCATTTTTTATAAAAACTCCACAGCAGAAAAACTATTAGTACAATGATTTAGGCAATAGAGAAAGTAAAAAGTGCTTTTGACAGTCTTAGACAGCCTATGACAAGAAAAATAACCAGAGACCCTGTAGAATTAATAATAATAATAATATTAATAATAATAATACCTATGTGTTAACCAGGTAGGCCCATTGGACACAGTCCCTTTTCAGGGCCCACTTGGGAGCAATGTCTGGTTAAGTGACTTACTCAAGGTCACATAGTAGGCAAACAAAAGCTGAGGGAGTCAAATCCTGAACCACAACAACTAACAACCTTAAAATGTACATCAACTATTGTACAAAACTATTTGCAATGAATGTTAATGATGTAAGCCAATGTGTTAATGTAATGTTTTTCTTATATACTGAATAATTCTATAAATCTGTTACGTCTCTCATTATCCTTTTTCTTGTACACTGAATGTTATACATGAAAGCCTATGTCTTCCTGACTCTGAATTATGTCTATTAATGTAAACTCTCATTCACTATTAGTACTAATATAACTTTTTGTGGAGGTTTTCTCCCCGGGCCTTCACCGAAAATGGGTCGCTAAGACCCAGTGGACTTTCCCGGACAACAAATGCAATAAATAAATAATAAATAATAACTGCCAGAGGTATAAAAGATATTTTGAAAAATGCAATGAAAAGTTCTATAAGGCAGGTAAATGGGGAGACCAAGAAAAAGTACAAATGAAAATATGTGAAAGACTTAACTATGCGGCTAGGTTAGAGAAAGCTGAGGCTCATAAATGAATAGCTAAAATAGAAAGGAATGAGATAAAAATGGCAATGTACAATCAATCAACAGAGACACCTTCAGAAACAGATGATATTCCTGTGGAAGTGTGGAAGTTGGGAGGGGAGAAAGCAAAAAAGATTGGAAAGTTTTGCTTAAAAATACCTTTAAAGGTAGGGACAGTATCAGTATCTTGGTAGAAAGCTGTAGTGGCTCTGTTACACACACAGGTAAAGACGCTTCAAACCCTCTATTATATAGACCAATTTCAATTTTAAAACCTGTTTATAAAGTGTTTGGGTACTAAGAGAAGCGAAAAGATGTTACCAGAATTGAAAGATATGGATCAATGTCATTTTGTGGAAAGAAGACAAACACTTGAAAACATTACTAGAATAGTGATGATCCAGAAGGAAGCAGAGTTTAAGAAAATTCTACTATTGTTGTTGGGTCTTGATACAGAGAAAGAATTATATATATTTTGTAGGGATTTTATGAGTAGGGCAATGGTACCATTTGCATTCCCTAATAGAACAATAGCGTTAATTAGAAAGATATATGAAAAGTCAGAAGTAACACTTAAAGTGGGAGAGTTCCTTTCTAATGAGCTGTGTTTGAACAGAGGAACCAGGCATAGACATCATTTTCCATCTTTGTTATTTGCTTTATATTTAGTGTCATTGTCAGAAAATATAAAAAACTCACAAATTTGAGGATATAACTGATATGATCATAAAGCAAAAAAGCTTTAATTACAGATTATATGATTTTCTACATGATAAATCCAAAAACTGACATATCAGTGTTGTGGAGTTTTCAGACAGTTTCAAGTAATTTCAAGATATAAAATAAAAGATGCTAAAACAAGTAGTAAACTATGCCTCCATACATGAATTAGTTCAGCAGTACCCATAATTCATAACTCCCAACTGTCTGGATTTTCACAGAATGCCCAGATATTTGCTTTATATTTTTACTCTTTTCCACATAAAAATTAGTGGTTTTCTGGCAAATCACTGAGGATTGGAGTCACTATATAATGATATACATAAGAGTTTCAGATTTTGTACACTTCAGAAAATGCATGCTAACACAAATCTTCTTGTTTTAGCAACTTTAAAAGAGCAATATTTAAAATCGTCCCCTATTTTTGGGCCTTTGTACCCTCATTTTTTAGGCTTTGTCCGGATTTCTTGCTCTAACAGGTTGAGAGGTATATGACATAATTTATGGCGACATAATAAGATGACGTGTTTAAGGATTTTATGAGTAGGACAATGAAGCATTTGTATTCCCTGATATAACAATGTGAATTATGTGGATATATGAAGGATATGAGGCAAGCACTAAAGTGGGAGGGTTCGTCTCTGATAAGCTGTGTTTGAAAAGAGGAAATAGGCAAGGGTGTCCTCTTTCCCCTTTGTTATTTGCTTTATGTTTAGAGACATTGGCGGAGAAAATAAAGGACTCAGAAAGGCAAGGATATAATTGGTATGGTAATTAAAAAAGTTGTCTTAATTTGCAGAGGATATTACTTTGTACCTGATAAATCCAGAAAAGGACATTTCAGTGTTCTGGAACATTTTGAGACAGTTGCATGTCTTTTTGGGATATAAAATTAACAAAGATAAAACAAAGGCTATAGCTGTAAATTATGTACCTGCACATGAACTGGTTCAGCAATTCCCATGTTTATGAGGGCACATTAAGATAAAGTGTTTAGGAGTATGGATTAAAAAGGCTTCTGCTATAGCAGCTAAGGATATGTGGGAACAGACTAAACAAAAATAATGCAAAAATTGAGAAACTAAAAGCTGTTGTTTATGGATATGGATAGTAATATCAAGCAGCGAATATGTTTTTAGTCTCTTTAGTTTAGTATACAGAAGCCATGCATATTTTTATCAGTCAGTTGACAACTTGTGGACAGTAATTAATGAAGAGTTGAAGGAATTTATCTGGGAGGAAAAGAAGGCAAGAGTTAAGTGGGATACGTTGATCCTTCCAATAGAACAAGGTGGTTTATGATTACCTGATTTGAAGGGATATTTTAGAGCTACACAGTCAAGACTCATATACATAACACAAGCAAAAGGTTATAATTCAAAATGGAATGGGATGGAGATGAAGCAGGGAGGGTCAATAAATAAAAAGAGAGTAGGATGTTGAATGCAGATCCTTATGGAGAATAATAACAATCATACATAATACTATATTCATAAAGTAGCAGCACTAAACCAACATGAGATTGGAGAAAGGAGATTTTTCCAATAAGGATGACTGCAAGTAGGTGTACAAAAATAGATAAGAGGGAATGGAATTTACTGGAGAGAACTGGCAAAAGAACCAAGCTATTGGGAGCAAATCATTAGGGAGGGAAAGCTAATAGAGTGGGATTAGGCCAAGAATACATTTGGACTGCAGGCTAGAGATAGCCTTCCATATCAAGGACTGATATCAGTGTATAAGAAAAGAGAAAAGAATAGGGGGATCCTAAGTGAAAGAGTAGCACTGCTAGAGTTTTAGTAGAATCTAGAACAGAAGCTACTGTTAAAAAGGAATACTTAGTAGGGCATATACAATATTGCCTGATAACTGTAAGAATCAATTATAAAATGTCAGAAAAGATTGGGGTGCCAGACTGGAAAAGCAATGTACAAAAGAAGAATGGGAGGAGATATGTATGACCCCCAAGTATGCAACAAAGTCCTGAAGGTTTAGGATCTTTGCTTAGTAGTGTTTGCATATGTATTTTATAACCCAAGCAGACTTCATAGAATTTTTCTTTGGATAGATAGCAAATGTTGGGTGTGTGATGGGGAAGAAAGAAGTTAAGTGAGAATATGTGTTTTGAGTGTGGAATGAGTTGGAAGATTTTACAAAATCCCTACATAGTACTCTGTCAGAAATATTGGGTGAGCAAATGACTTTAACTAAGGCTATGATTTTTTTCTGAGCTGAGACATAGGATCTGAATTGCTTAGAGACAGTAAGGCCTTATTAAGTTTAATTATGTTGGCTGCCAAAGAAGAACTTACTAGAAAATGGAAGTCAAAGTTTAAACCAACTGCATTTGAAGTACTGAATGTTATAAAAGAGATAAAAGAACTTGAAGAAGGATCATTAGAGAAGGGAATGAGTAAATTACCTAGAAATAAACAAAAACCGTGGGAACAATACATAAAGAATAATGTTCAGGAGGAGTGAGGTTTATGCGAAGGCAGGAATTCAGCAATTTATGTAATGTTTGACTGATAATAATTACAAAAAAAAAAAGAAAAGATATGTGATGTATAATGTATGCAAATGTGAAAAATGTTAATATGTTTTTTTTTCTTTTCTGTTAGTATGTTTCCCAATGTCTTAAGTGATAATTTAATAAAAGTGTTTAAAGCAAAACAATGAAGTATTTAGGTATATGGCTTAAAAAATATTTTATTACAGCTAATACTATGTGGGAAGAAACTAAACAAAACATAATACAAAAACTGAGAAGTTGGAAACATTTAATTATGGATTTGGAAAGCAAGATAAAAGCAGTGAAAATGTTGTTCTTCCATTTGTTTTTTATGTACAGATCAGGCTTATTTGTATCAACCAGAAGAAAATTTGTGGAACATAATTAATTAAGAGTTGAAGGAATTTATCTGGGAGGAAAGAAGACAAGAGTTAAGTGAAAAACATTTTTTCCAGTAGAATAAGGATTGCCTAATTTGAAGGATTTGACGGGTTTAACATTGCACAGATAATGATATATATATATATATATATATATATATATATATATATATATATATGGATCTACTTTGATATAGCAAAAAACCACAATCCCAAATGTTATTGCGAGATGAAAATAATGAAACTTAAAATCCAGAACCATGGAATTTTTCCCCAAGGCAAGTAAACACTTGCCCATCATGGGGAAATATGCCCCTTTCCCCACTGTAGTGCAATCCCAGAGTTGGTATATATAGTTAGGGGGGTGTGGGGGTGCAGTAAATCCCAAATGTTATTGCGAGATGAAAATAATGAAACTTAAAATCCAGAACCATGGAATTTTTCCCCAAGGCAAGTAAACACTTGCCCATCATGGGGAAATATGCCCCTTTCCCCACTGTAGTGCAATCCCAGAGTTGGTATATATAGTTAGGGGGGTGTGGGGGTGCAGCCTCCCACCTAGGTGGGTTTCAGATGGTACGGTGTGTATTGTGTAGGTTTTGGGCAAGTGTTTACTTGCCCTGGGAAAAAGTCTATGGTTCGGGATTTTAAGTTTTGTTATTTTTGTCTCGTGAAAATAACATTCAGGATTGACGTCTTTCGATATATCAAAGCAAATCCATATATATATATATATATATATATATATATATATATATATATATATATATATATATATATAAAATCTTACAAGCAGAAGGTTACAAACTAGAAATAAATGATGATGAATTTGATGATGAAATAGGTGGATTTTGGATGCAGCCACTTAACAAGAATAACAACAACCATACAAGAGGGAGATGGGATTTAATGGAGTAAATTAGCAAAGCAACCATGTTATTTGAAGCAAATAATTAGAGAGGGGCAAGGTAACAGAGTGCATAAGGCCACGCAAAAGACTGGAATGCACATTAGAGACAGCCTTCCTTACCAGGGATTGATCAACAGAACTTTATTACAAAAAGTACTGGAAATAAGTAGGCGCTTTCATGATCACACTGACCGCTTCATCAGACTGCTGTTCCTAACTTTTTCATCTTATTTAAACACATACTCATCCAATAAGCAGCTCAACTTAATTAAAATACAATTATCCAATCAACAGCATTACTAGCTTCTTTTAAAAACCTTAAGAATATTCACTCTCTATGTGACAGAAACCTTATTACATAAATCTTTTTTGGATGTGCTTGTCAAGAAGTCTGAGATTAACAGACCGGAAACCAGCTTATACAGGAAACCAACTAGGAGAAATTCTTTGCTTCATAAAAACAGTATGCACCCAAAACATATTGGTAAGAATGTTATGAGGGGACAGATTCTAAGAACAAGGAGATTAAACAATAGTGACACACAGTTGACAGCAGCTCTGCAAATCCTTGGGGAAGAGTTTATAGAGGGGGTATTCCAAGCATGAGTTTGATATGTGTGTAGTGGATCTACTTAAAGAAAGAGGAAAGAAAGGGAAAGCGTACTTTTCACGACATGAAGACCCAGGAACAAAGATAAATAGCACCGAAAACAATAAACTTAGATTCCCTATTTCTTTCACTAGTGATGTTAACATTTTCTGTGAAGTCTTTAAAAGGAACTGGAACATCCTGAAAGCAGTGGAAGAGCTGGAGTGGGTGACAGATGACACACCCAGCTTTTCTTTTAAGAACAAAAAATCACTCGAACATCAATTATGCTATAAAACACAAGGGACTGGAATGAAGAACATTTCACAGAGACAAGGCACTTATATATGCAGAAAATGTACAGCCTGTAAATATATATATTCCTGCGCCACCTTTGTACATTCACAACTGCACTTTGAGATTCAAGCAAAATGTTATGCAGACTGCAGAACCAAAAATATAGAATATTTTAGTTTCTGCCAAATCTGCAAAGTTTTTTACATGGGGAAGATTAACAGAATGTTAAAGGATCGCATACTAGAACATGTCAGGGATATAAGTAACAAGAAGGAAACAAGTGCCTTGGCCAAACATGTGGAAACAGAAGGGGCACAACACACATTTACATTCCTTGTACTAGAGATTCTTGAAGAAGGGGTTAGAGGAGGGGACATAAGAAATAGGACTGAAGCAATAGAGCAAAGGTGGATTATGAGGCTGAATGCTGATAAACCACCAGGGATCAACAAAGCTGTCTCATTAAAACCCTTCCTCAAAGCAAGGGCACTTAGACATTAAATGTAGCAGGAGAAAGCATCATATTCTTTTTTGTATTTTTAAACAAAACATTTGTGTTAGTTTAGATTTTTATGTAATAAGGTTTCTGTCACATAGAGTGGGAATATTCTGAAGGTTTTTAAAAGAAGTTAGTAATGCTGTTGATTGGATAATTATATTTTAATTAAGTTGAGCTGCTTATTGGATGAGTATGTGTTTAAATAAGATGAAAAAGTTAGTAACAGCAGTCTGATGAAGCGGCCAGTGTGATCGTAATAATGCTTAGTTATTTCCAGTACTTTTTGTAATAAAGTTGTGTTTACTACAGCCGTGGTGGTTTGGTTCAGCTTTTCTACTTGGATATTTCATTATATAGCTGTGAGCCATATACTTTGTCTGGGGCTTCGGTTTTGTTTTTATCTGCATATTGATAAACAGAGTATAGGCAAAGAAAAAGAGATAGGGAAATACTCAGTGAAAGATCAGCCCTGGTTGAGTTTTTGAGTCCAGAACAGAAGTTGCTGTTATAAAAGGGATAATTAGTAAGACATATAATATCCATCCATCCATCCTCAACCCCTTTTCCCATATAAAACAATGCATGATAATTACATGAATCATAGGTTTATACGTGTGTACCAGGCTAACGACCATAAGGGCATTTTTAAGCCTAGCCATGCATCCCAAATCTCTGACAAGTTCTGGTACCCTTGATAAATGTAAGCAGGACTTGGGAGGTGAAACCTTTACAAATAGGGTCCTGGGAGATAAACAATTTACACGCTGCCTGTGTCCATTAGACACATAGGTGCCAAACCAGGGGTGACTTTCCTGTTCCCCATCCAATTGTCCAAGTTACACTTGAATTGGGTTAGGGAGGAACTCTGCTTCACATGGATGGGGAGCCTGTACCAGATAAGGGGTAGTCTCTAATATACATACCTGTCTATCCAGCATGTCCTATTTATATCACAGACAAGGTTAATTCTTTAGAATGGGAAATTCTGGTGCTGTTTGTTTTGCAGATATGCAGAAGGTCCATCAGGGTGGGGTCTGACAACACCTTGTATGCCAGGCATAGGTCTCCCCTCAACAACCAGTAGGTGACGGAGTAAAGGGATAGGGCTTTGAGGCAGTATGCATAAGATATGTTACTTAAGCCCTGTATTCTTTTAGTGACGAACCTCTCTGAAGGTTCCAGTTGTTGGATGTGTATGGTTAGCTACATACCAAAGGGGGCATTGCAATCAATGATATGTCTGATGAATGCTGAATACAATAGAACAATGACCTCCTTGGACTAGATTCCATACCTTTGTTTCTAAGTTGTACAATATAGAATGATTTCCTCACAACTGTAGACATATGATGGTCAAAGAGTAGATTACCGCCTATGTATGTCTCCAAATCCCTGACAGCTTTGTCAAGACTTAGGGCTTTGTTGTCAATATGATATTTACCAGAGGTGGCTGACTTCCCAAAGGATACTATTATACATTTCATGGCATTTAGTTTTAGTCCATGGCTCTGACACAGGTTATTTGTCTGTGTCAGCCCTTCCTGGAGAACATTAGTGTCGGTGGGGGATTCTATGACTGCTTCTAATTTGCAATCATCTGCAAATTTAGTTAACCAGAGACCCCTGATATTGGCCTTGACTTCACAAAAGTAAATGCCAAAAAGCAGCAGTCCTAGGACTGATCCCTGAGGGACTCCACTTGTGACTGGCCTCTTTGTAGAAGCAAACACCCCATTTCTAACTTCCTGGATCCTGTCTGAACCAGCTGGCTGTTCACCAGGTGATATAAGAATTTATACGCAACTTCTTGACTTTGTCAACAATGCCTGAGTGGGGTATTGTATCAAATGCCTTGGCTTGGTCAAGAGGTCAAGGTTGCATTGTGAACCATTCTGTCCTCATAGTCTGCTTTGGTGACCTTCTTAAAGAAATCCACAGGGTTGAATAGGCATGACCAATCTCTGATGAAACCAAATTGGATTGGGTCCAGTGTTTAGAGATTTCCTATGTCATTATTGATCATTTCCATAATAATTCTTTCCATGGCTTTGCATATGATACTAGTGAGACTAATGGGTCTGTAGGTGGTCCACCTTTGTACAGAGGAATGACTTCCTGTTCTCCTGATAGGCTTTATGCGTCATGAATGAAGAGTTTAGAAAAGATTGGGAAGAGAGAATGGAAAGACAATATACAATAGAACAGTGTTGAGGGGACATTTGTATGGCTTCCAAGTATGCACCAAAGTCGAGAAGGTTTAGATGGTTTATAATGTTTGCACTGAAGTGTTTGCATAAGTATTTCTATATATTTAGGTAGATTGCAAATGCTGAAGGTGTGATGAGGAGAGAAGTAGTCAGGGAAATGTTTTTATTTTGGGTGCAATGAGAAAGCAGATTTTATAAAATCTCCGCAGAGTATTTTGTAAAAAATATTAGGGGAGCAAATTATTGTAAATGAAGAAATTATTCTTTTGAGCTGGGCTGTGGGAACTGAATTGCTTAGCTATACTAAGGCCTTATAAAATTCAATGCTTTTGACTGCCAAAAAAGCATTTGCTATAAATGGAAATCAAAATTTAAACCAACTGTAACTGAAGTACTGTATGTTATAAGGAAGATAATGGAATTGGAGGTGGAATTAATAGAAAAGAGAAGGAGCAAAGTACATAAAAATAAAAGGAATTTGTGAAAACAATGCATGCAGAAAATGTTAAGGATGAGGAGTGAAATTTAAAGGAATATTTGATTTGAGCAATTTATGTAATGCTGGAGAGAATGATTGTTAAAATAAAAAAATATGCATGTATAATACATGACAGTAATGAAACCTGTTTTCTTTTCTGTTAAAGTAGATGCACCTACTCCTTTGCTCAAAATGTGTACTTTTAATAAATGTGTATAAAAAAGATCAAATTGCTGGGCATTGCTGTGCACTTTTGAAATAAAGACATTTGTAAGACAATCTGTGTACAGCTGAATTAATGCAGCCACCAAATGCTATTGTTTGTGGGGTAGAATTAATACATATAGGGGATGTGAAAGTTATGTTTACCTAAGTCAAGCTGAAAAAGGTTCTTTTGTACTTTATGATCACAAGGAAGCAAAATACATTTTAAAATGCTCGAAGGAAAACAATATACAGAATAGCATTGATAAAAAGGCAAAAATTGTTATTAAGAAAGAAAGTTGGGGTAGTACTGGTTTTATTTTCATGCTGAATTACATGCCTCTTTGTTAATATTAATGATAAACTGTTCTTAGCATATTGGTGTCACATCATTTGTAAGTGCTGTTCATTTGCATGCATTTTGGTTTGATATTTGCTGACTTTCATGCCAGTTAGCTTTGAAGTGGTCAGTCCTGTAGAACCATATTTAGGAATGTAAATGTGTTGCATGTGTGCATATGTGCAAGTCAACACAAAAAAATGTAGAAATGGTATATGTGGAGGTCTAGTTAATGTGATGTATGAAATATTGTGCACTGTAAAATTAATGGATTCTGCTTCATGACTTGTGGCTGCACCACTCATTCTGAAACTCATTCTCAGATCTGCAGTACAAGATGCCTCATTAACCATACTCAAGACCCACATGTTCTGTGTGTCTGTCTGTCCATGTATGTGTGTGCATTTTGATGTACTGTGCCCGTTATTATACCATTGTATGTCTAGGTCAGTATGTGGGTAGTCCTGTAGATGTGCTTGCTGTAACTACAGTGTACCACTGCAAGCCATCTAGGAGGCATATGACTTGTTGGTAGAGTTCAGTAGCTACATTGTAGCACCATACCAATGGCAGCTTTGATACATAATCATATTATGAGCTGAGTTAGTAGCACTATTACTGCATTGTTAGTCATCTGCATATATTCTAAGCGGCTGCTAGATTGGTGTGCACTAAAATCTCTCCTATCAAGTGCTTCTACTTCATTGTTTATGAGTCACATACAGTTTTTTAATAGTTTCCTGTGCATTAGCCGTTGCTCACTGTCTACCCTATCTGTGACTCTCAGTGAGACATATCTACCATAATAACACAATATAAATTCTTTTAAATGGGTTAAGAAAGTAAATGGGCTGAAATTTAAATAAAAGGAGAATATCTACTGCAGTATAATATAATATTTTCTAAGTAGGAAATCTATGGTACAGTACAAGTTAAAATAATGTAAGTTGAAGACGTTGCTACAATTACTTTTTCAAAGCATTTGAGTAGTATGAATTCCTATTGCATAAGCAGTGACAAGGTGCATGGAAGAAGGATATCTGCAGGTAAGGTGAAAGTATGTAACTTATGATGGATCCAGAATAACACAGTAGCTAGGTGGAGAGGAAGAAGGGTATGAAGATGGGGGTAATAGAAATAGTCATATAAAACTTAATAATTACAATAGACTTCCTGATGTTCTTCGTGTTTCACTGTTGCAGTCATTACATTTGGGTAATCTGCCTGTAGGTTGCCCTCAGTTGGCCTGATTAACAAAGTCTTGGGTCCTGCATCGGTTGCTGTCCCTTCTTCCATGATGTCAGGTTGTCAGTGGTATAAAACATGCAGCCGACACCATTACATCAGTCTTTCTTGCCGTGCGGTGCCCGAAGCAGAAGCAGTTCGCAAGTGCCGGTCGGCCGACTCCTGAAATTTTCGTTTTCAAGTTTCAGAACCGAAGTCTTCAACTAAAAGCTAAGTACCCTATTGGGGAAACTTTTTCTTGCTCCTTACCGATGTCAGTAAAAGTTAATAATTGCATTACTTGTGGAAAGCAAATACCTCATAAAGATTTTCATTCGTACTGTGTTCCTTGCCTAGGCCCTGACCATGACGTACCTTGCTGTCAGTTTTGTGCTTTATTTAATCAGTGCACTATCCGTCATCGGTATATTTTTGCATCTAAATATTTCGGTTCTCAGTTTAATTAACCAGAAATGTCGTCGGTTAGCCATCCGTCTACCGGGATTCTGAAAAAACGCAAAGATAAAGACAGAGACAGGCCACTGAGGTCCAAATCTGCCGACGACGCTTCTCCTAAGCCAGTCGCCAGTTCACCAGTACTCAGTGAGGTGCTTTCGCAGCCCCTGTTACCCGCTACTTCTGATTCGCAGGCCTCTACTGAGACCCATTCGGCGTCCGGTATGCCGCAAGATACTTCAACTATGGAACGTGCGGATGTCTCTACCTTGGATGGGTCTGGAGCCGCTGTGCAGGCACCGGCTTCTGAGGGTGTATTCAGGCCTATGGACTTGCATATTAAATCGACACATCCATCAATCCATGTCTAAAAAAACCATGCCCAGGCCGCATGCTCAGGCCTCTATGCCTACAAAACAAATGATAAAAATGGCTGAAGATCTAATAACTCTAATCAGGGGTAGTCAATCCCCCCCCACACACACACTTCTAAGAGGCCTAGGGCTGAGCTTGATTATGAATCTTCTGATCAGGATTCTGTTTTTTCTGACTCTTTTGATGACCTGGATTTGTCCTTACCTACTTATGAGGATTCTGATGCAATGGACTCTATTCCCTCTGCTTCCCCTCCTGAGGATTTTTCTTTTGGGGAAACCTTACATACTCTAAGGGAGCATTTTCACTGGGAAAGCCAGGAATTTTCTGATTCAAAAAAGAGGCTTAGGGATTTCCTTCTCCTACCTCAGCATAGGCCTTTGGCTATTCCTCCTGTACTAGACATTGTCGATGATGCTTTCTCGGAATCCAGTTTGGACCCTGATTCCCTGCCTCCTGCTCCCAGTAAACCTGACAAATACTACAGGGTCCCTGAGTCCAACAAGTTCTTTTTCAAAAATCCTATTGCAGATCCAGAGACTATTTCACAGGGGCCCAAGGGCATTAAGGCTTCTATTGCTAAAAATCCTACCCCTTCTGCTAGAGACTCCAGGGCGCTGGATAGATGGAGTAAAAAGGTTTACACTTCAGCAACCTTGGCCATTAGAGCTTTAAACTGCCAATTTCATATGTTAAAATATCAGCAACATATTATTGGACTGCTTAAACAGAAAATTATGTTAATTCCTGACTGTGTAGAAAATAAAGACTTACAGGATTTAATGCATTCTGCTGAACAAGTTGGAAAACATACTTTGCAATGTGGTTTTGATTTTTTAGAGGCCTCTTGCAGGGCTGCTGTTACTGGGTCTGTGCTTAGAAGGCATGCTTGGCTTAAGGAGCAATCATTGCCTGATCATATTAAAGCTAAATTGTTGGATGCTCCTTTAAATCAAGACCGCCTGTTTGGCAACAAGGCTGAAGAAGTTCTTAAAAAGATGGAAGATAAAGCTAAATCTATGCAAACTGTTAAAGATTGTTTTACAAGTTCAGCCTCCTAGATTTAGCAGGCACTGGCCCTCTAAGAACTGGTCCTTTCCAGCCCCTTCTAGGTCTTTTCAAGCCAAACACAGACACAGCAAAAACCCCATGTTTCAGTCCCAGGGGACTCATAGAACTAAGCAGTGGGGGGTCTCCACTTCCAAGTCTGGGAATAACAAGACTCCCCCCTATGGTAAACTGTCTCAATGGCTTCCTTTTAAAATTTCCCAGCACTTATCAACTGACTGCCCCTTTGGGGGAAAGATTGCTCTTCATGCAAAGAACTGGGAACTCATTACCCAGGACAAATGGGTTTTAAATATAGGGTCTCAGGGATACAGATTACACTTCCACACATTGCCAATGCCAAGTGGGTGGCCGGACCTTTCCCCAAATCAGTGGGCAGAGGCTCAAAAACAAGTACTTTCTCTCTTAAGCATGGGGGCTATTCAACTGGTGCCAGAAGAGGAAAAGGGACAAGGTTTCTACTCGAGACTTTTCCTGGTACCCAGAAAAGACAACTCATGGCGTCCTATCCTGGTCCTGTCTACTCTAAACACCTTTCTGGAGATTCCAAAATTCAAGATGCTGACTCTTCACCAATTACTTCCTATGCTAGGCAAAGATGCCTGGTTGGCAACACTAGATTTAAAAGAAGCATACCTGCACATCCCAATCGAGGAATCTTGCAGAAGATACCTACGCTTCAAAGCAGGCTACATGCACATCAGTTCTCTGTACTGCCCTTTGGCTTATCTACTGTGCCCAGGGTATTCACAAAGTGCCTAGCTCCAGTTATTGCATTTTGCAGGCAAAGAAGTATTCAAATATACCCATACCTGGATGATTGTCTAATTCAGGCAGAAAGCCAGTTCATACTTTTGAATCATCTGGCCTTTGTAAAAAGGGTTCTAACTTGTCTGGGGTACACCATAAATGAAAATAAATCACAACTGGTACCCTGTAACAAGTTACATTCCTGGGAGCAATCCTGAATACAACTTCCCAGATGACTTACCTCACACCAGAAAAGGAAATTCATTTGACAACCTACTTCAAACAAGTGGCCACAAAAACCCTGCTATCTGCAAGACAAATACTGCAAGCCTTGGGATTCATGGCCTCCTGCATTCTTCTAATTCCATATGCAAGACTGCATATGAGGAAACTACAGTGGTATCTAAAAAGCCTATGGAGTCAACATTCTCACAGCCTAGAAACAATGATTCCTATCATACCTTGCCTACGCCTAGAGTTCCTTTGGTGGGCACAGGCCTGCCACCAAAACAAGGGGCTACCTTTCACACCAGCCCCTGCCACCCAAACCCTAACAACAGATGCATCAGACTATGCATGGGGGGCTCACTTGGCAGGGAAGTGCATTCAGGGCAAATGGAACCCAAGTCAAATGCGCCTGCATATCAATCAAAAAGAAATGTTAGCTGTACAGAATGCTCTGACAGCCTTCAAGGACTGCATTCTTCCAGGACAGCTAATAGTAAAGATGGACAACACCATGGTTATGTGGTACATAAACAAGCAGGGGGGTATGCATTCTTACCCCCTCTGCAGACTAGCCATGGCATTGTGGAACACAGCCTTGAGCTACCAAGTGCACCTACAAGCTCAATTCCTGCCAGGAAAATTAAATACACTGGCAGACAGACTAAGCAGAAACCTCATGGACCCACACGAGTGGAAACTGGAACCAAGGATTTTCAACATGTTGACAAGCGAATGGGGGAGCCCAGATATAGACCTGTTTGCCTCCCCCCAGAACTACCAATTGGACATGTTTTGCACAAGGACTCCCCACAAACAAGCCTGGAAAGTGGATGCTCTGTCCTTCAGCTGGAAAAACCTATCAGTCTATGCCTTCCCCCCACTGCCTCTGCTCTCCAAAGTACTACTAAAAGACAAACAGGACAAACCAAGGATGATTTTGATTGCTCCAGACTGGCCGCACCAACACTGGTACCCCTTCCTGCGCAGTGTGTCATGGTTATCTCCATGGCACCTGCCTCAGACTTCTTCCCTGCTGTCTCAGCAGGAGAACCAAATTCTGCACCCTCAGCTTCCAACACTGAACCTTGCAGCCTGGCTAATTACTTAAACTCTCCCTTACCATCCCTCAGCAAACCTGTGATGAATGTCATCTTAGAGACAAGGAGGCCTAGTACTAGAAAATCTTATGCTAAAAAATGGAAAAGATTCTGTGCCTGGAACCAATCTCAAGGGATGAGCACAGCAGCGCCCAATTGACCTCAGATTTTACAATATTTAACTGAGATGCTTCACAAGGGCCTGTCTTTTTCCTCCATTAAAATTCACACCTCAGCCATTTCAGCTCATAAAACACAGAAACTTCCCTCTTCTCTCATCCACTGCTCAAGCAGTTCCTCAGAGAGGCCAAAATTTGAGACCACCCAGGAGAGCTCCAACCCCAGCCTGGGACCTTAACTTTGTATTGGAGAAACTCACTCTACCTCCTTTCAAGCCAGCTGGTACTGCAGATTTAAAATGTCTTTCTTGGAAAACAGCTTTCCTTTTAGTAATCACTTCAGCTAGAAGGGTATCTGAATTACAGGCCCTTATGGCAGTGAAGCCTTTTATCATCTTTCATGCGGACAGGGTGTCACTCAGAACCAATCCATCCTTTATGCCCAAGGTGGTATCCAGTGTGGCTCTTAATCAGTCCATTCATTTGCCAACCTTCTTTCCCAATCCACAGAACAAAGGGGAATGGATTCTGCATTCCTTGGATGTGCGCAGACAACTTAGATTCCACTTGGTCAGGACTAAACTTCAAAGAAAATCTGAACAACTGCTGGTAGTATTTGCTGCAGGGGCAGAGGGGAAGGCTATTTAAAAACAAACCATTTCTAAATGGATAAGCCATTGCATTCATTTCTGTTATAAGCACCATGGAAAACCTATTCCCCAGACGATCAGACCACACTCCACCAGGGCTGCATCTACTTCTACAGCCTTTCTCAGAGGCGTTCCTACCAGGGACATCCTAGAAGCTGCTACCTGAAGTTCTGTACATACTTTCACCAAGCATTATCATTTGCCAATTTTCTCTAAATCCAGAGCTGGCTTTGCCACTGCAGTCTTGCAGGGCCTTCTAGCTGGCCCTAATGCTTTCTAAACTCCTCTCAACCATAGCTTTGGGAATCTACCCAAATGTAATGACTGCAACAGTGAAACACGAAGAACATAGTACAGTTGTGTACACTTACCATAAATGTAGATGTTTGAGTGTATTCACTGTTGCAGTCCTGGTTACCCTCCATCCTGCCCCCTAACTTCTTTTGGCTATACCTCTACTTTCCTTTACTATGCTTAAAAGCCTTTTTGGTGTATTTGCTTTTTTGTTGGAGGTATACCTTTGTGTTTTTATGTTTAATTGCTTCCCATTAGGGGGCACCTAACATCTGGGGCAAGAAAAACTGATGTAATGGCATCGGCTGCATGTTTTATACCCCTGACAACCTGACGTCATGGAAGAAGGGACAGCAACCGACACAGGACCCAAGACTTTGTTAATCAGGCTGACTGAGGGCAACCTGCAGGCAGATTACCAAAATGTAATGACTGTAGCAGTGAATACACTCGAACATCTACATTTATGGTAAGTGTACACAACTGTACTTTATCCAGCCTCTCTTTAACCAGTCATCAAATTCCTGCAGTAGCCCTAACAAAAGACAACAACACTTTCACCTCCTCTGGGCTAAATAATGACAGACATTTCAGTTTTAGACTTCATATTCATTAGAAGAATGCATACTAACACAAATTCTACTATTCTGGCTGATTTATAACCTATAAATGCTATTTTGTATGCTTTTTCTGATTAACCAGCCATTTGTTTATCCAGTCTAAGGTATGGTCCTAGCAAGACCAGATAAGAGGGAATCTACTGTAACAGAATAAAGAAGAAAAGACAGGTGTGGAAGTTCAAAAGTATATTTAGATCCTAAGGAAGACAGCAAATGTTGGCCGTGTGATGGGGAAGAAAGAGGTAACAGGGAACATATAGTTTGGAAATATAATGAGTTGGTAAATTTTAAAAATTGCCTTCAGAGTACACTGTCAGAAATATTGGGTGAGCGAATGGCTGTAACTAAGGAAATTCTTATTTTTTTTTTAGTTGAGACAATGGATATGAATTACCTAGACACAGTAAAGCCTTATTAAGTTTAATTCTGCTGGCTGGCAAAAAATGATTACTAGAAAATGGAAATTCAAGTGTAAACCAACTGTATTTGAAGTATTGAATATTATAAAAGTGATAAAAACAACTAGAAGAGGTACATTTAGGAAAGAAGAGTAAATTACATAGAAATAAATGGAAATTGTGTCAAGAACGCATGCAGAATAATATTCACAGTAATAAGTGAGATTTAAGGGAAATCAGGAATTCAACAATTTATTTAATGTTGGATTGATAAGAATGAAAATATATGTGATGTATAATGTATGTAAATTTTAATATAGTTTTATTTTCTGATAATGTATGCTTCCCTATATCTTAAGTGAGAATTTAATAAAGTTGTTTAAAAAATGCTTGCAGAAGCCTAAAACTGGTACAGAGTATGAATGTGTTACAGAAGAAACAATATCTACTTAAGTGCAGTACAGAATCCATGGTATAGGTATTACGTATATATAAACATTAAACCAGTCAGGTGTTTTCCATAGAGATCATCATTTTTTAAACTTATTATATAGGAAAAGCTTTCATCAAGTCCACTAAGAGGTCATGTTTCAAGTGTGTAAATTCCAGTTTGTAGACTTACCAGGAGGGAGGTGCACCTTTGTACCAAGGTGTGGGGATACCAATGTTTCTGTCCTTCTGCTTACCCCAACCACCCACAATCTCTAGGATTAGTTTATTTATCATAACTATCCCCACCTCCATTCATTTCACCAATCATAGTGATGACGTCTCTTCCTGCTTTCAGCCTATATCATGTAATCATGACCTTTTTTGTGGTTTGTTTCATTAACTATACAGTCTTCCTGGCAATATCTTATTTTTCCAGCATCAACTTTCTTCATACAAAACCTTTTATACTACAACTACAAAAGCAAAACAAGACATCGTATAAGATCCCATGGTACAAACAATGTTCTGGTCTGGTCTGGTCTGGTCTGCAATCCATTACCTGAAGCCATACAAAATCACAATAATCCATGCCAATCAACAATGCACATAGTACACTAGTAAATATATCAAACAAATACTGTGAACTTTGTTTTGTTACCTCTGAAACCTTCACCCTAAGCTGGCCAAATGAGTCTATACCACTTAATAGAATGTTTAGTTCCTCAAATACCTAATCATTGAACCATATTCTTTGAAGTTACTATTAATCAAAGTCCTTAATTTTTGAATGTAATCTTGTTGAAAGGTTTTAGTTGGCCATCCTAGAATCATAGTTATGTATAAATATATACCTCACAGGGTGCGCAGTAGAAAGTCCCACCTAAACCCTGCCAACCATCCAACAATTGGTGAAAATAAAGTCATTTTCATACAGATGACTGCACGAATATTCATTGTGCATTCTTTGTTTACTCTTCTCTTCAATGTAGTGTGATCTTGGAGTTAGTATATTTAATTTGGGGGGGGGAGTGCAGCGGGGCTTGCAACCTGCAAAAACGAAGGGAAAAAACATCCAAGTGCATGTTTTAAACAGCAAGTAATGCCCATTTTACTTCTTTATTTCTTAGGCTACACCCACGTTTGCAGAGATTAGGTTGCGAGGTATGTTACTTACAGGAAGTGTTTTTGTTGTAATGAAACTTTATTAATGAAGTCTGGTTTGTAAATTTTATTTGTAAAATGTTTTATAATATTGCTGTTTGTAAGTTTGTAGTTTAAGGTTTATTTATTTAGCTTGTTTTAATTTGTGATGTTGGCCAATAAAAACTTTTCGGTAGCTGTGCATTTGAAGATTAGGGACTTTGGTTAATAATAACTTCGACAAATACGGTTCGATGATTAGGTATTCAATGAAATAAACATTCGATTAAGTGAAATAGACCTGACCAAACAATTGAAACCCTACACTAAAATGTGTATATATCCACTCATGCTGAAATAATTTGCCACATCTCAAAGTCTTTCATTTAAATGCTCAAAGTATCCATTGCAAGGTCACATTTATTCTCAGTTAGCTACTACAGCATATACAACACCTCATAGTAGTCATTGAGACTTGGCCAAGCCTCATATCACAGATAATGAAATCCTGTCAGTAGGGTATATTATTAGCTACCCAGACAGCACCAACAAAAATTCTGTTGATGCTGGAACCGTTTATCATATGCTACTAACTGCAGCAGAATTCAGGTTCAGTTCCCCAGTTACAGTGCACCAGAGTCATTTACAGAGTAAAGATTAATACATTTAAATCTGTCATCATTAGTTGCATCTGTATTCCTCCAGATGTACCTAAGTCTTCTACACAAGGTATTTTCTCCTAGCCAATCTCTAATATTAAGGATGAACTGATTTCCTAGATGATTTCCATATCAATTGGTGATTAGCAATCAGCAGTCTGCATCAGTTACACAGCACCAGTACTCACACTAACAAATTAAATTGCCATAACTACATCTGTGAATAGATGCGTTATGTCAGTGGGCTGTCACAGTGGTGCAGTGTAATAGGTAGTGTTGTTGCCACACAGCCAGAGATTTTCTGGTTCGATTCTCGGTAGGGGTACCTTCTGTGCAGAGTCTACATGTCCTTCCTGTGCTTGCATGGGTTTTCTCCAAATGCTCTGATTTCCCTCCACATTCGAAAGACATGTTGTAGCAGGATTGGACACTCTAAGTTGGACATAGGTGCGTGTGTGTGCGTGTGTGCATGCGTGCGTGCGTGTATGTGTGCGTGTGTGTGTGTGTGTGTGTGTGTGTGTGTGTGTGTGTGTGTGTGTGTGTGTGTGTGTGTGTGTGTGTGTGTGCGTGTGTGTGTGTGTGCATCTGCGTGTGTGTGTGTGTGTGTGTGTGTGTGTGTGTGTGTGTGTGTGTGTGTGTGTGTGTGTGTGTGTGTGTGTGTGTGTGTGTGTGTGTGTTATGGCAGAGGAACCTTGGCAGTGCTAGCCACCTGGCTGTGTGAACATTGGCTCTAGATGATTGTCACTGTTGAAGTGACACCCCAACCCCATTTGTAAAACTGGGAAAAAAGAGGTTATGGACCCATTTATAGATACATTAACTCAAATCTGCATAAGCAACCATCACCTCATCTTTTCAAGTTGTGGCTTTGTGAAAAGAAATAGTGTATCTTCATAGAGAAGAAATACCAAAACCTCAGTGTAAAAATGGATGCATTAAAACCAGTCAAGTCTTAACTGCTCATGGACCACAACCTCACAGCCTCATAGCTGGGTGTTTGTTTCTTCACTCAGCTGTCACCTGAACAGCCATTCCAGTTTGAGCAGTGATGGCATTACTGCTTGCAGGAACCTGGATAAGTAGAACAAACATGGAGAAGGAGTGTGAGTTTTAGGGTTAGGGAGTGAGATGTAGAATTAGGGTGAGGGACCTAATATAAGTTTGGGGATTAGGGTTATACAGTCAAGTTTGACATTCACTATAGATGGTTTAAGGTTTTATTCAGTGAAGACGCTAGCTGGGTCAGGTCTTTGTTGTAGTTTTCATTAAATGGTTTGTCTTTGTGACCTTTTACCCTTTGGTTTTAATGTTATTTTGGATATTTGGCAAAAACCCTTATGTTTATGGAATCAGGCATGCTTTTAAGCTCAGTGTTTTTAAAGTACAGCCAAGCAGATCACTTAAGATGTACTGACGTGGCCAAAAAAAATGTTAAAACACACGTCTATAGTTAGTGAGGTTTTGCTTTATTGGCCTGAATGTACCCATAAAGACTTAAAAAATAAAAAGTCATAGGTATTCAATAGGCATGTAGCTGAAACACTGCTATGTCTTTAATGAGTCATTTGCATATATCCCATGAGCCTTCACTATAGAAGGTTTAAGGTTTTACATAGTGAAGACTCTAGCTTGGCTGGGTCTTTCTTGTAACTTTGAAAAATAAAAAAATGACTGCAAAAGAATATAGTGAATCCTGACACTCACTGTACTGCCATTAGGGCACTTTTGCATGGGTACTTTGTCCCCTGCACTCCAAACATTTGCTATTTATTTGTACTAACTTTAAGACTGCTGTAATGATATATACACTAAAGTCAAGACAGAGAGTTTACGTGTGTGTGTGTGTGTGTGTGTGTGTGTGTGTGTGTGTGTGTGTATGTACAGAAAAACAGATGTTCTCATGCTAGTTGCTCGTGACACACCTGCTCACTTATAGGACACCCATTAGCCTGATCTCCCTTTAAGAATAAAAGTGCAGTAAAAAATAGCCATCTTCTATGACACAAAAAGTGGTGAGTA
Source organism: Protopterus annectens (assembly GCF_019279795.1). NCBI lineage: Eukaryota > Metazoa > Chordata > Ceratodontiformes > Protopteridae > Protopterus > Protopterus annectens. Next base: position 1,509,946,947 of record NC_056741.1, read on the forward strand.
ATGTGTTCATTTGTTAAAAATGCGGGATAGGGTCACATTGCTAAGTTCGTGTTACTAACATGAAGACAGTACTACAGAATGAAATGTGAAAACTAAAATCATGCTTTAAGAAATGCTTTTTTTCCCTTTGTGGAACATGACAAGATGTCACCCATGCAGAAGTACCCTCAATGAAGCTGTGGAATTCTTCAGTTCCACATTTCTTAGGATCCTAAATAGTCTTGCCCCTCTCCAGATAAAAAGAGTCAAGGCAAAACATGCCAGCTGGCTTACCAAGTCCACAAAGCAAATTATGTCTTCTAGGGACAAAGACTGGAAAGCTTGGCAGAAAAACAAAAATCTTTCCAACCTCATGCAATATAAACAACTTTGCAATCAGGCTAAACATTTAGTTGTCAAACACAAAAAAGAATACTTCCAAACCTTCCAAAGCCAACATAAACAAAACCCCAAGAAATTTTGGGGAGCAATAAACTCCCTACTCCATCCAGAAACTAACAATAATCCATGCCCAAACCCAGAACAAATACCCTCTAAGTTAGCCTCACTCTTTAACTCATATTTTATTGACACCATCACTAAGCTTACTACCACCTTCCCATCTATCAACACAGACCTACGAGAACCACCTCTAGTACATTCCCCATCTACTCCTCTATCTACTTTCTCACTCTCACCCATACCAACCTCAAATGTACAAAAACTTCTTCATAAACTAAAACCATGTACCAATGCCCCAGATAACTTACCTGCAGAATTCTTACAACTACCAGCCTCCTCCATAGCATACCCCATCAGCATTCTCATCAATAGGTCCATTCAGGAATCATGTATACCTGATATCTGGAAAAAAGCATTTATTCTCCCACTTTATAAAGGTGGCAACAACTCTGACATCTCAAACTTTTGATCTCTCGTCATTCTTTCCCCCATCTCCAAAATACTAGATAAGTGTATTCACACTCAGCTCCTTAGTCATCTGGTTAAACACCAACTCCTTTCCTCCACTCAACATGGCTTTAGGCCTGGACATAGTACAAGCACTGCCCTAATTTCCTTCCTGGACACAGTAAACAGAGCTCGAGATGCTGGCTCCATAGTCTCTGCACTCTTTCTTGATCCATCAAAAGCATTTGATACAGTTTCCCACTCCCTTCTGCTTACTAAACTCCTAATCTTGGCATCTCTCCCCCTACCTTCTACTGGTTTTATAACTATCTCAGCAAAAGGCAGCAATCTACTATATGGCAGCACTCCTTCTCCCCTTTCATCAATACAATACAGGGGTACCCCAGGGATCTATACTGAGTCCCCTTTTATTCAGTATATTTGTCAATAACTTTCATACCACTCTTACTCACAGTACTGTTATCCAATATGCAAATGATTCTACTATCATCTGCTCTTCTAAATCTGTCTCTGCGCTACAGCATCTTACCCAAGAAGCATTTACTTCAACTGAAACCTGGATGTCACAGAACCATCTCGCCCCCAACCACAATAAAACAAAACTCTTAATATTTACCCCCAAAAAAATCTAGCCGTGTTGACAAGTCTGAATTCTCAGTTCATTCCCAAAATAATACTATCATTGAAGTCATCCCTAGTACTAAATTGCTTGGTGTCATCACTGGTGATAATTTAACTTTTGACCTTCATATCTACAGTAACATCAAAAAAAAACATCAAAAGCTAGGAGTCCTTTACAGGTACAAATATTCTCTTAGCTTCTCTGCTAAAAAGGCTCTTGCCTTATCATTCCTGCTTCCAGCTGTCGTATATGGTGACCCCATTCTCACCAATATTCAGTCCTCCCTGAAAACTAAACTCGACTTGTGCTACAACAAAGTTGCCAAATTTGTTAAAAATGCAAAATTCTCCACCCACCACTGTTCTTCTCTGCATGAACTAAATTGGCTCGAGTTCCCTCACTACCTCACTTATATACAATTATCTACTGCCCATAAACTTATTTACTACCAAGCAACCTGCCTATCCCAATCCTCCATGTTGACCTTGTACCATCCTAAATCAGCACCTTAGGTCTGAAAACAAAATGCTACTGAATGTTGATAAACCTAAGCTCTCAGCCGGCCAAATGTTGTATTCTTTTACCGTCTCTAAGGTATAGAATACTCTCCCTCTTTCAATCAGGACTATCAGTAATCCTACTCCCTTTAAAAAAATCCCTCAGACTACATCTCTCTTCTCACTGGCTATGCACCTGTGCCCTAACAGATAACCCCAAAACCCTATAACCTCAAAACTTGACTTCCCTCTCTAGAACCTTACTCTTCTCCATTCAATTACTTGTATATATTCCCCTTCTCTCTACCATACTAACTTCTTCTGCTGTCACTTTAGCTTGATTTATCTCTACCATAGCCCATCTGTCTCCTTGTCTTCTTCTATTTTTACCATTTAAGTTAATTCTCCTCACTGCTAAAAGTTCTATATATACATTTATACTTATATGTTATTTGAATGCATTCTATTTTCTATTTCTACATTTATACCATGAATGTAAACTATTCCTCACTGTTGTTATCAATTGTATTTTAATGTACTACTACTGTTTGATATACTCTGTATTGTGTGCGATATTTCCTTGTATGTAATTAAATGTGGAGCTTTTCTCCCCGGGCCACCACTGAAAATGGGCTCATTTTAGGCCCAGTGGACTTTCCCGGTAAACAAATGCAATAAATAAATAGCTAGAATAATTGAGTATGCTTTATGTTATTGTGTTACAACTAAGCTGGTGACATATACTCTATTTTTAGAAGGAAGGAGGGTTCAGCCCTTACTTCACTTTCAAAGCATGACTTTTCTTATTAAGGGTCACTGGTGTTTAAGCATGAAATTAGTAATAACCAAAAAGTGGAATTAATATGTGTTCATGATAATAGAAGAAGAGTATACATATACTGTTACAGTCATCCCTCTCCATAAAGGGGGAGTGACTACAGACCCTGGGAATTATTGCCCCATTAGCCTGATTAATCTGATATGTAAGGCTATGGAGCAAATCATCATGGACCTAATTAACAAGGATATAGGGAATCTCCAAACTCTAGATCCCACTCAGTTTGGTTTTGTGAAAGGTAGATCATGCCTGCTCAACCTGGTTGACTTCTAAGAGTCAGTCACCAGAGCTGTGGATGAGGGCAAGGCAGATCGTACAGCCTACCTTGATCTGGCCAAGCCTTTGATATCATTCCCCACTCAGGAATTATTGATAAACTCACCGAACTAGGCATCACCCCCTATATCACTAGGTGGGTTGCAAATTGGCTCACAGATAGAACCCACAGTGGGAAAGTAACGGACTCCAAGTCAGACAGCCCTCCAGTCACGAGTGGAGTCCCACAGGGGTCGGTCCTGGGTACTTTCCTGTTTGGCATCTACTTCTCAGAAGTCCAGGCCAACACAGAGGAACTCTGACTGACCAAGTTTGCAGGCGGCTGCAAACTGGGAGCCATTATTAACTCCCCAAGTGATGTAGACATCCTACAGAAAGGCCTCAATGAGACCAATGATTGGTGTCGAAACCATGGCCTTTGAGAAAACCTCAGTTAACACTAATTACCACATCAATGGGAGTCCACTGAACACAGAAGGCATTATAAGAGGTCTGCGGACACAGGTTGACAGCAACCTCACCTCCAACCACCACATTGCCACTGTGGTCAGAAAGTCCTTCAATGTGGCACATCTCATTACCAAGGGATTTGCATCCAGGAAGAAAGAGGTCATCATCTCTCTCTACTCTTCCCTCATTAGGCCAGTCATTGAATATAATGCCCCATTTGGCATGTACCTCACTAGACACATGCAACAGCTGAAAAGGCCACAAAAGTACCTCATGAAGATGATCCTAGGCCTTAAATACATGTCCTACATGGACAGAGTCAAAAAACTTCAGCTATTCTCTTTCTCATATTGTCTACTAAGAGGTGATTTCTGCTTGACTTACAAAGCCATGTCTGACCCAGCTCTGTTAGAAATGCTACATCTAAAGAATCCCTCCTTACCACACACTCCAGAGACCTCAACCTCATTACCGCAATCAACAGGACATGCTGGAGGGATAGGTTCATAACCCAGAGACTGCCCATGCTCCGGAATAGACTTCCCATACATGTCAAGCAGAGCACCTCACTAGCCCTCTTCAAGAGGAATCTTGATGAGTGAATGGGAAATAGAAAGTTCAGCCCCGGGATCACTCCAGTGGCTCTACTTGATAGAGGCACTGGGAACTGACGTCCGGCGGCATGATGCCAAGGCACTTCTATGGGCTAGGCTTGTAAAGGCTCCAGGGCAATTAGCTTAGCACACATCTATAAACCTATGAACCTATATGTAGAAATACAAACATTTCAACAAAAACGGATACATTCAGTGGCTGTAGACCCTAATTCAACTCTTGATGTCTGTCAAAGGGCTATTGTCTCTTGTGGCAGATAGAGCATTTAATAAACTAAAAAAGACATTATAGTCTTAGCCTCTTTTAATAACTCCTGATTTTACTATAGTGTTTTCCTTAAATATCAGAGCATCAAAGGTAGGTCTGTGGGCAGTGCTGCAGAAGAGTAGCTAAGGTAGGGCAAAATGAATCCCAGTACTGTCATTAGTGTCAGGACTGAACCATTGAACACTAAAGCTCTTAGTGGGTGATATGGTAACTGTTGCTACAATGTACATTGTAGGGGAGAGGGGGAAAGTGGACCTAGCACAAGAACACCAGATCAGGGATTGGAGAATGAGCCTTTTTATATATCTATATCTAATATATATATATATATATATATATATATATATATATATATATATATAAAAACTCATTTGACTGACATCCATTTGGCCGACACCCAACTGACCTAAATTTCATTTGACTGACTCCCATTTCAACGACAGCTTACAATGCTGAAATTCAACATACTAAATCTTAAACCATAGACAAGCACACTTAGAATACTAATAACTAACCCTTTCCAGAACTTAAAAACTACTTACTTACCCTCTTAACAGAAATGGGACAATGTACAACCAAACTAGGTGGGGGCTATGCACCCCACACCCCCCAATGTGGAAGGCTATGCCCCCCACACCCCCCAATTATGTATATTAACTCCAGGATTGCACTACAGTGGGGAAAAGGGCATATACCTTTAACCTGCCTTACAGTACTCTATACGCTGCCACTACTGCTGGGAATGCACAAAACATTTGCCAAATTACTTTAGATACTTCCCATAAAAATGTAAAGAAACAAACCCACATTTAGAAACACTACAACGCTACTTTCTACATGACTATTGGAATTCTGACAGTCAACACTGTAAGTTACAGTAATTCTTTTTATCACAAGCAAGTCACAGGTGAAGGAAAACCCACAACAAGTGTATGTCTTAAATGTTGGTGAAATGAGAGTCAGTCAAATGAGTTGTCAGTCAAATGAAATTTAGGTCAATTGGGTGTCAGTCAAATGAGTTTTAGGTCAAGTGAAGTGGACCCATATATATATATATATATATATATATATATATATATATATATATATATATATATATATATATATATATATATATATATATATATATATATGTATACACACATACACACACACACACACACACACACACACACACACACATATATATATATATATATATACACACACACACACACACACACACACACACACACACACACACACACACACACACACACACACACACACACATATATATATATATATATATATATATATATATATACACACACACACACACACACACACACACACACACACACACACACACACACACACACACATATATATATATACACATATATACATATACACACACACACACACACACACACACACACACACACACACACACACACACACACACACACACACACACACACACACACACACACACACACACACACACACACATGCATGTTCATGTTGTTGAACAGGAAAAAGCCAGTGCAGCTGATCAAAAATCAGCTTATGAAATGTACCATCATTTTTATCCACAAGATCATAGCACAGTGGTGATAGGGGAATTTGCCATTTCCACCCTGTACTGTGATGTCTGAATTGGCATATATAATTAGCAGGGAGTATGTCAAAGTCAAAATAAGTTTTATTGTCATTTAGAACTACACATGTGTACCGTAAATGAAATTTTGTGCATCAGCTCAATTCTTGAAATTACAAAGGAAAGTGAAACAACACATACAAACAGAGGAATAAACATAACTAACAAATATAATACTACTGCCACTATATGCAAGAAAGAGCAGAGACATTTACGAACACATATATGAAAATAATTCCCTCTCCTGGGTTAAATTAACTACCCTATTTAAAGTAAAACAAAACACAATACAGATTGAAATGCCTAAGCTATTTGTCTAATATTACACTTGAGTGAGTTAGATAATACTGACTATGGATATAATAAATAAATATTGCACTTGCTTAGAATATATGTAAGTATATATTGCACAAATAAATAAAAATTGATTTATTATGTGTCCATACTCCAGACCCCTAGGACTAGTGCCCAGGTTCAGAAGTCTAATCACTGTAGGGTAGAAACTGTTACTGAATCCTGTAGTCTTGCAGCAAATGCTGTAATATCTCTTGCACGATGCCAGATGCTGAAACAGTCCATGTGCAGGATGCGTATTGTCCTGTATTATTTTGGTGGCCTTTCGGATGCTTCTTGCTGAATAAAGTTGTTGTATCGATGGAAGACTGGAACATGTTACCTTCTCTGCTACCCTCACCACTCTTTGTAGAGCCTTCCTTTCTGTAACTGTGCAACTTCCAAACCACACTGTGAAGTTGCAGGTGAGGATGCTCTCTATTGCACATCTGTAGAAGGTGGAGAGAATATGAAGAGGAAGCTTAGCTTTTTTCAGCCTTCTTAAAAAGTAGAAGCATTGGTGTGCTTTCTTGATCAGTTAGCTGGTGTTTCCTAACCACCAGAGATCCCCTGATATGTCTACACCCAGGAATTTTGTACTCTTAACCCTCTCCACACTCTCACTATTCCTGATCACTGGATGGTTTGTTCTCCTTTTGCTGAAGTTGATGATAATCTCTTTAGTCTTGCTTATATTCAGGTCAAGGTTGTTCCCTTCGCACCAACCGATCAGAGATGCAACCTCCTCTTTGTACGCCTTACATCCTCATTTGTGATGAGCCCCATGACTGTGGTGTTATCAGTAAACCTGATGATATGGTTGGACTTGTGCTTAGCATAGCAGTTGTGGGTCAGGATGGTGAATAACAGTGGGCTGAGAACACATCCCTGTGGAACCCCGGTGTTAATTGTGATGCACTTTTATGTATTCTTACCTGAACACACCCTCTATGGTCTCTCAATCTAGGAAGTCCAGGATCCAGTTACAGCGACGTTTACTGATTCCTAAATGTGCCAGTTTTTCTGTCAGCTGCACTGGTACCACTATATTAAATGCAGAGCTGAAGTCTATGAACAGCATCCTCACATAGTTGTCTTTGTCCTCTAAATGCTCAAGGGAGATGTGTAGTGCTACTGATATGACATCAGCCATAAATTGGTTAGCTTTGTACACAAACTGCAGAGGGTCAAAATCAGGAGGTAGGCATATCCAAGATGCTTTTTGATCAGCTGCTCAAAACATTTTGTAACAGTGGATGTCAGAGTTACTGGTCTGTAGTCGTTTGGGCTGGAGGGAGTGGTTTTCTTAGGTAGTGGGATGATGTTAGTTTCCTTGTAGCATGAGGGTAGATTTGTCATGCCAAGAGAGGTGTTAAATATTTACTTGAGCACTGGGCATAGTTGATCAGCACAGCCTTTTAACACCTTGCCCAATATATTTTCTGTGCCAACAGCCTTCCAGGCTGAGCACTGCATCCTTCTCATCAGTGGGTAGCTTTAGTGCCAACCTGTTGATTCCTTCCTCAAATCTACCAAAGAAGATGTTCAAACTGTCCAGGAATTCAATGCTGTCTTCACACTGCACTGATGCTGACCTGATTTTGTAGCCATTGATCTTCTGTATGCCTTACCATAGTCTCCTTGCATCCTTCATGTCTTCAAAGTGGCTCTGTACCTTTCTGCCATACTTCCACTTAGCCTCCTTTATACCCCTCCTCAGATTACCTCTTGCTACACTTAGGGTTGCTTTGTCCTCAGCCCTGTAAGCTGTGTATCTCTCCTTCAGAAGTTTGTGTACTGTAGGGGTGAGCCATGGCTTCTGGTTAACTCTAATAGTGATATTCTTGGTATTTGTTACCCCATCAACACAGTTTGAAATGTATGCCATCACTACCTCAGTGTATTCATCAGTGTTCAGATGCTGATTCACTGTAGCTGCCTCCTTGAAAATATCCCAGTTGATTCTTTCAAAGCAGTCTTGGAGGGCCTCTATAGCCCCCTCGGGCCATACTCTGATTTGTTTTTTTGTGGGTTTCTCTCTAACCAGTGCAAGTTTGTAAGCTGGCGATAGCAAGATGGTATAATGGTCAGAGTTTCCCATTTGCAGAAGTTGCACTGCGTTATAAGCTTTCTTTAAGTTTATGTACACCTTGTCCGGGATATTATCACCTCTTGTAGGAACATCCACATACTGATGATAGTGTGGGAGTACTTCTTTCAGATCTTTTTCAGATGTGGGTGCTCCCTTACAAACAAAATGTGATTTTTGATTTGCTAGTGTTCAATTAGTTGTGTTTGTTTACTTGCTGTTTGATATTTTGATTTTCAACATTTTGACACACAGATGTGTGTATATATGTGTGTCTGTGTATGTATGTATATATATATATATATATATATATATATATATATATCAACTCTGAGATTGCACTTTGCTACACTAAGTGCAATCTCAGAGTTAATATATTTAAGTAGCAGGGGGTGTGGGGGTACAGGGGGCCTTGTCCCCCTGCTTATTCTTGGAGAAGAGCAATATGGTTTGTCTTTTATTTGTTTCTGTATGCACTTGTGCTGGAATATAGTAGTTGTTGGTATCCTGTGTGTTTTCAGCATTATGAGATTCAGTATTTTGAACTTTCAGGATTTTGGGCTTTCAGGATTTTGTAGCATATATATATATATATATATATATATATATATATATATATATATATATTTTTTTTTTTTTTTTGTATACACACATACACACACACACACACACACACACACACACACTAAGTGTTTAATCACACAGCCATGACCAAAAGACAAAAAAAACTCTGCAGGATTTAAAACAAATTATTGACCTATAGATCTCACTATACAACCAATCCCTGTAAAAACATACAGAAACTAGTGAGTTCTGGGAGTTAGTATCATTCAATGAGGTACCTTTCATCACAGAGTTTACTAGAGTTCTCCACCACTAGTCTTATAAATTATATTCTTCAGATATATCAGTTTCTGCTTAATTGTGCATTCTTGATTTTCTTACCATATAATTGTTCAGTATTCCAAACATAACACTATTGCTTTCAGCTGTCTCTGATTTTGCCTCATATTGTTTCCCCGTTTCCCATAAAGTTTTTGATTTTCTATTAAGTCCCTGAGGATGACCGTCAATAATGCCAGACATCAGAGTATTTCTTATTCTACAGAAAATTCATATTGATGCGAAGCCTGTTTTCCTAAAACTTTCTAATATTTAAAAATGTCCCTGATTTTGGACATTTGTCACTCATTATCTTAGATTTGTTCTTGATTCTTGGGAAAAGAAGTTGAGAGCTAGGCATAGCAGCCCTACACCAAGTTTTTTTCATGTTTTTAGTATTTTTATTAAATGATCAGTTAAGACATAGGCACACATGCATTAATAAATAAGAATGCAAACCATGTGAACATTTTTTTCCATTTGAATGCTTTATACATCACGTTTTCTTTCTTTATAAATATCATCAGTCCAATATTACATTAATTGCTCAATTCCTGCCTTCCCTTAAACCTCATTCCTCCTCCTGTATGGTTGTTATTATTCTCCTTAAAGATCTGTGTCCAAACTCCCACCGTCTCCTTATTGCTTGAACCTCCTCCATGCTTCATCATCATCCATTTCCATTTCGAATTACAATCTTCTGCTTGTGTTATGTATATGAGCCTTAACTGTGTAGCTGTACAATATCTCTTCAATTGAGGTAATCCTAAACCACATTTTTCTGTTGAGAGGATCAACTTAAACCATTTATCTCTTGCCCTCTTTTCCTCCCAAATAAATTTCTTCATTTCTTTATTTATTATTGTCCATAACTTTTCCTCTGATTAATAACAATATGCATGACCTCTGTAAACAGAATGTGAGGGACTAAAAGCATTTTTACTGCTTGTATCTTACTATCCATATCTGTAAACAAGAGTTTCCCGTTTCTCAGTTTTTGTATTATCTTTTGTTTACTCTCTTCCCACATATCCTTAAATGCCATAACAGAAGCCTTTTAATCCATACACCTAAGTACTTCATCTTATCGTGTCCCCTGTAAATATGGGTATTGCTGAACCAAGTCATGAGTGGGTACATAGTTTACAGCTATAGCCTTTGTTTTATGTTCATTAATTTTATATCCTGAAATGAAAAAAAAACTGTCTCAAAATGTTCCACAACACCAAGATATCCTTTTCTGGATTTATCGAATGCAAAACAATATCATATGCAAATATAGTCGACTTTCTTGATTATCATGCCAATTATATCCTTGAATTTCTGAGTCCCTTGTTTTCTTTGCCAGTGGCTCTAAATATAAAGCAAACAAGGGGAAAGAGGACATCCCTGCCTGGTTCCTCTGTTCAAACAGAACTTATGGGAGAGGAACCCTCCTACTTTAATTCTTGTATTCAGTCCTTCTTATATTCCCCTAATTAATCTTATTCTTGTATCAGGGAATGTAAATGCTTCCATTGCCCTACTCATAAAATCTAAGCTTACTCTGTTGAATGTTATTTTTCTCAATAAGACCCACCAACAATAGCAGTAGTTCTTATATTCTGCTTCCCTCTGGGCCATCATTATTCTATCCTATCCCCGTCACACACAGTGCAAATGTGAACATCCAACAGTCTGCTGAGTCCAGCCCTGAATCCTACCTGTCTGTACATTCCCACTGTCTGCAACCAATATAATATAGCCAGTCACGCTACCCTCCTATAGACTTTACAAATCACTCTTACAGGTACTTGTCTGTCACAAATAACTCCTGACTCCCCTCACCACCACACACAACCTGCTTGTACTCTCTCGTACACCTCTCTCCCACACTGCCCATGACTCTGAACTGGTGCTCCCAAGTAGTTAGACCTATCCACCTTCCAAACTGCACACCTTGCATTGTCACCATTCCTCTATCCCCCACCCCATTCACACACATATATTCTTACTTAGTCCTGCTGACCATCATTCCTCCCCGCTCCACAACATACCCCCACTTCCCCAGGGTCTCCCCAACCTCTCCCCTAATCTCACTACAGACCACAATGCCATCTGAAAACTGCTCAGTCAACAGAGGCCCCCTATCTGATCATGTCTGTCAACCTGTCCCTCACCACTGCAAATGTGAAAGGACACAAGCTGATCCCTGATGTTCTCCCACCTCCACCTTAAATCCACCTGTCATGTCAAAACCAGAAATTACTGCTGTCATGCTAGCCTCCTACATATCCTGTGGTGTCTGACAGACTCCTCTGGCACCCCTGACCACCACATACAATACCACAACTACTCTCCAGGCAGCATGTCATATGTTCTCTGTAGATGCACATAGACACAATGCAGCTGCATCTCAGCCTCACTGCAGAGCTGCATCAACACTCGTGGATCAACATTTGCATCTGTAACACTCTTACCTGGCATGAAACCATACTGCAAATCATCAATCATCACCATGTTCTCAACCCAGCTGCCACCACCTTTTACCATTACCTCATCCTGTGACCGATCAATGTTATCCCTCACTTGTTACTACAGCTCTATAGACCACCCTTGTTCAGATAAGCAGTAGCCATACATATTTCCCAACATCTCACACATCCTCTCACTTTCCAGGATTATAGTAAACAATCCATTTAAAATTACCACTGCCAGGTCTCAGAAACACCTCCAGGCATCCACAGGTATGTCACCTGTAACAACAGCCTTTCCACTGTTAAACCCCCTCATAGCTATCCTTACATTCTCCTTGATAATCTGTTGCACCTCCTGATTAACCATACCCAACTCAGCCAACCTTCCCTCTCTCTCCCATTTTCCCCATGGAACAGGCCATCAAAGTGATGTTTCCATATGTTCTAAACACACTATTAGCTTGTATGTTTCACCCATATTCTTTTATCACCCTTTTGTGTTGCACATCCTTCCTAGCTATGTGCCTCTGTCTAGCCAATAGCTACAGGCCCTATACACCATCCGTGCTGTCCAACATTACATACAACCCCAGACTCCACATCTGTATGTCAGACTCCACATCCATAGCCATGTGCAACACTATCTTTGCCATACACCCCATCTCATAGGTTCATAGGTTGGTACTAGGCTATTGGCCCAAGGGCCTATGCAAGCCTAGCCATAACAATTCCCAATTCCCTGGATATTTCTTCCCACAATATTTACTTCTCCGGGCCCCTGTCTAGCAGGGTGACTGACATGATCCCCGGGGTGAATTTCCTATCTCCCATCCAATCATCAAGGTTCCTTTTGAAGAGGGCCAATGAGGCGCTCTGCTTGACATGTATGGGCAGTCTATTCCAGAGTATGGGGAGTTTCTGGGTCAGGAACCTATCCCTCCAGCATGTTTTGTTCATTGTGATGACAAGGTTTAGATCCCTGGAGCGTGTGGCTCTGAGGGATTAGGATTTCTTTAAGTGGAGATCATCTGTTTGTCAGTCCCACTTCTCCTTTGCCAACACCTTTCTCTGCATACTCCCCTGTATTTCTTCATTCCACCACCACGTGTGTAGGAGCAGTTACCATCTGGGCAGCATGTCAACCTGTGTCTGATTAAGCATAATAGGTCACAGGTGCATTAATGTAATGCTGAGTATGAGTACAAATAGGACACATCCACTGAAGGTAATCGTAAGGCCATCACCACATATGTCTGTGGTCTCACAGGCAACTATCCAACCCACCCTGTAATGGAGGTCAGCCACAGCACATACACACACACCATAGCTAAAGACTACCAGCTTCGGACATATTTAGGACAATCACCCCCCCTGGCTCAACATCAGTATAGAAGGATATGCACACCACATGCACTCTACCCTCACCATTAATCAGGTGCAAACTCCCTATTTACACATAATGCTATGCATGTCCATACAATTCTGCTAGGTACTGGAGTATTATATGATGTAATGTTGTGGCTACTGATACTCATTACTAGTGAGCTGTCTCTGTAAAGAACTATGGACAATGTCTGATGTCCTGTGATGTGTTTTTCCCTGTTTATGTCTTTCAGGTGTGATGCAGAGACTTCCAGCCTATGATGTCCAGGAGATAGCAGCCATAACTGAGGCCATCCTGGAACACTACCACATCCTCTTCAGTCGGGGTCACCAACATCAGCAGGAGAGGACAGCCCTCTGGGAAGACCTCACACAGAGAGTGAACACCTTGGGGAACCATGACCACACTTACGAACAGGTCAGGCACAGAGCAACTGATCTGATTTGGCGTGCACAGCATGGCAACGAGCTGCTGCGGTGGTGAGGGACCATTCTGCTACTGGTGGGGGGCCAGCCAGAGAGGCCCCACTTACAGCAATAGAGGAGCTCTTTGCCAACATGTATGTATGTATGGAGAATCATATATGTGGACAAATCTATGCATAATACATACATATATATATATATATATATATATATATATATATATATATATAGATAGATATCCACATATGTATGTGTATATATATATATATATATATATATATATATATATATATATATATATATATATAAAGGTGAATGCATGAATACATATATATATATATATATATATATATATATATATATATATATAAATAAATATATGTATATGTATTCATAAATATACAGAAATATATGACCTCTACAAATGCATGCAATCTGAGGGTCATGCTGCTGCACACTAGACGTCTAAATCTGAAAATGCACTCACTGGACATATTCCTTTAAATGGTAAACTATGACATCTGTGCTGTAACAGAGACCTGATTAAAGGCAGCAGGAAGCACCCCTGCACTACCACCCTATTATCCATTCCACATCTCTTGGCTGCAGAACTGTGAGTGAAGCTCCAAAGGTGTTGGTGTTTCCATATTCCTTAAGGAGGCACACACCTCCAGAGTGTTGACCATCTTAGGCATTACAGATCCTGCAGGCGTAGCTAACATTGGGTAGGACAGTGGTTCAGGTCGTAGCCTGCTATAGGCCCCCAAACATGTCCCAACACTCACACCCCATGTCCCTAAACACCCTGGAGAATAATATTGTCCAACCTAGCACTCACATACTAGTTGACTTCAACTACCCCCACCATTAACTGGGAAAGCTACTCATGTACCAATGCACATGCCTGTCACATTGACCTGGTCCTTCCTAACATGGGTGACTGTTGCTCTACACCAATAGACAACTCCCCCTTGTTATATCTGAACACAGATTAATCACATTTGCAAATCCATGGCCCTCCCACGCCCCCCCCCCCCTGCACAGGTAACCATCATGAAAAGCCTTTCAAATGCTGAATATGGCCTCATAACAACAGAGGTGGCTAACCTCACGGCAGCCATGCAAATGGAGACTAGGTGCATGACAGCTTTATTTATTTATTTTACATTTGTTTACCGGGAAAGTCTGACTGGATATATGCTCATTTTCAGTAGAGGCCTGGGGAGAAAAGCTTCAGAAAGCAGAGTATAAATACATTAGGAACAATAGAAATATTTAGAGATAAGTATAATATGCAGTTTTCAGTAGGGTTACAAACATAGATAAAACATAGTAGACAACATCAAAATCATGCGGCTTCAATTTCAGACAATAATACACGCAGTTATGGACTAAGTCCCTTCAAGAATTCATACACTTATTAAAGTATATGATTGAAATGCTTAGGGAGAGTTTGCAGGAACAGCGGGTGATGATTAATCGGGGTTTAAGCAGGGACACTGCCAATGCTGCTGGAAGTGTAGTTTGAGGCTTTTTTTAAACTGGGTTAGGAGTATTGGTGAGTAAGTTCGGCAGGTAGCATATTCCAAGTTTTGCCTACTGAACTGGCGAATAGAGACCCCTCAGCCACATTTATGCTCTTAGTTGTTTGTACCAGCAGTTTGTCAGCAGAGCGTAAGTGACCTCAGGCTGCTGTATGGTTTGATGACCTTATTTAGTGCTGGTGTTTTTTCCGGTTGACATAGTATTTTGTGGGTTATTATAAGTTGGTTGTATCAGAGAAGACTGGGCCACTCCTGCCATCCTGGTTGAGTTAGGTTGATACAATGGTGGGTCCTAGAGGTAGCACCTGTAGTAAATCTAGCAGTATGGTTGTAACAACTAGCAAGTTTAGTAAGGGTGGCTTGGTTCAGGTTTGTGAAGAGGGGGGAGGCATAGAGGAGGGTAGATAGTAGGTGGGACGGAGCGATAGTGGTTCTTGCAAAAGGAGTGAGGAAGGGTTTGATCCTGTATAGGGAGCCCAGTTTTTTGATGGTTTGATTGACATAGATATAATATTTTAAGGCGTTATCGACTGTGACACCCCTGAGTTTTGTGTGAGTATCTGGGGATATGATTGTACCATTGTTGGAACTTACAGTAAAGAATGGTGAGGAGGATTTTCAGGTGGGGGAAAAGATGAGCAGTTTAGTTTTGTTGGGGTTTAATAGAAGCTGATGGTTTGCAAACCATTCTTCTACATCATTGAAAGTATTCTGGGTTAGGGTCATAAGCTCAGTTGAGGAAGAGACGGTACATATTAAAGTAGAGTCATCCACATATTGGATGCAGGTGGCCTTGGGAGTGATGGTGGGTAGGTCACTGATAAAGACTGAGAAGAGTAGTGGTCATAGTATGGAGCTTTGGGGGACTCCTAGAGTAATGGGTAGATGTGTGGATATGGTATTCTGCCATAAAACTGCTTGTTGTCTATCAGACAGGTAAGACTGGAACCATTTAATAGAGCTACTATTCAGTGACAGTTCCTTCAGGGTATGGAGAAGCAGTTGGTGACTTACCATTTCAAAGGCCTCAGGGAGATCTAGGAAGAGAGCTGAGGTAAGTTTGTTATTGTTTTGGTTGATGTTGACAGAGTTAGAGAAGGATAGGAGGGCTGATGTGGTGCTGTGCCGTGGCCTTAAAACCATGCTGAGAGTTGGCCAGTTGTTTATTTTGGGTGAGATAGTGCATTATTTGGTTGTGGATGCACTTTTCCATAATTTTAGCCAGTGGTGATAGTATGGCTGTTGGTCGGAAGTTTGAGAGGTCTAAAGAAATCAATCCTTTATGAAGGGGAATGACATGGGAAACCTTCCAGAGGGAGGGGATAGTGACTTCAGTCAAAATGCGGTTTATTATGATTGAGGCAGGGCATGCAATGGCATCTGCCCCTTTTTGTAAATATTCTGGTGGGAGGAGATCAGCTGCCAGGGTAGTGGGCTTTTATTTGTTAATTAGAGATCAGATGGTCGATGTAGATACAGGTTGGAAGGCGAAAGTGAGTGGGGTAGTGGTTATGGAGGAGTTCTGAAAGGAGCTGGTGTGGGGTAGTTGGCTAGCTAGTGATTGGATGGTTTTGGTAAAAAAATTGTTAATGATGTTAGCAGTTTTCTCTGGAGTTTTAAGGTCGCAAGTTGAGAGGGGTGGGGGTGGGGGTGGAGGTTTGGCCAGGGTGGAGCAGTTTGTTTATGCCTGCCTAAAATTTTTGAGGTGTGTTCTGGTGTTTTTGCTGAAGGTGTTGATAGAAGTTTTTTTCATAGGTTCATAGGTTCATAGATTAGTACTAAGCTAACTGCCCTTGCGAGCCATTTTAAGCCTAGCCAATTATCCCTTGTGAGACTCAAACCCTGCACCTTGTGTTTGCAAGGCAAACACCTTAACCATTAGGCCACCCTCCCAACCCATTTATATAGAACCTGGCTGTGGTTATCTACTTTATGCTTAATGATGTAATTGAGTAGGTGGTCACTTATATCATCTGGGAGGGTACCAGTGTTATACAGGTCTGGGCGATTGTTGATAAGAATCCAGTCCAGGATACTGGCTTTGTAGTTGGATTTGTTTATTCTGGTGGGTGAGGATACAAGTTGGGTATAGCCATGAAGGTTTATATGGGTGGTGGGAGATTCAAAGGAACAATTGTTCCAGTCAATATTAATGTCTCCTAACACCATAATTTCTTGCCGTTATATGTTGGAAAGCCAGTGGAGGAAGTTTTCTAGGGTATTTGCATTGTTGCCTGGGGGGACATAAATGCAGGCAATGAATATAGATTTACTTTTGTTAAGCTGTAGTTTGCTAACTAGGGCTTCTGCATTATTGAACAAGGGAGTTGTTGTGGGGCTAGTATGACATCTATTGTGTTTTTAAACAGAACTGCTACTCCTCCACCTTTCCTGGTGTTTTGGTCTAGTCTAAGTATGTTGTACCCTGGTGGGATAACCTCATCATTTTTAATTCCTGGTTTTAGCCAGGTTTCTGTAAGACATAGCACATCAGGTGAGTAGGTGGCTAGAAGGGCATGAAGATTATGGACCTTGTTGTTAATACTCCTGATGTTTAGGTGACAGGTCAGGAGAGAGTTAGGGGACCTTGAATTTGGCCATATGTTGAAGGTGGTATTGGGCTGAGAGCTTGTGGGAAGAGTGGGTCCAGGGTTAGGGTGGATGTCTCCATCCCTCATCAGAGTAAATTGTACAGTGATTATTAGTTTCAGTGCTTTACTTATTATTTTATGATAATATCTAGTTTTGGGGGAGATGGACCGTGGTCTAGTTAGTTGGTGGTTGTTAAAAGTGGAGAGGACAGGTTTGTAGTGAGCTAGGGGTTGGTCTGATTCATTCAAGGTGGGAGCAAAGATGGTATGAGATATGAGGTGGTGAAAGCCAAGATAGGGCTGGTTTTCATAGATGGTAAGGAGATATAGCCCAGGCAATATAACTGAGAGAAACATAATTGGTTTCATCTAGGTAGCAGTGGTACTTGGTAAGGAATGTGGCTGGAGAATTAAGAGGGCTGTTGGCAAGAAGGGGTGGTGTATGGGGATGGTATATGGATGTGTGGGTTATCTATGATTGGTTGTAGGGGGAGTGGTTTATTGGGCTTAAATTTAGCACTAGTAAGGGCGGGTGGAATTTGGAGGCAGGGTGGGGTGCGGAGCGAGCCCAAGCAAAGTGAGGGCTAGCGGAGCGTGGCTATACCAAGCTACAAGGCTTTCCAGGGTCTGTGAGTATGCAAGCTTAAAGAATGCAACTTTAAAGTGTTTTTACTGAGTTATTTTTAAAGTGAGCTGCAATTTATTCAATTTTACTCAATTCTTTTGAAATTGAACTGTGTTTTACTCAATATTGTATTAAACAAAGTTTCTAGTTTAGCCAGACAATTTTACTGACTGTTGGGAATAAGCAAGCTTTTAACCTGAATTTTGTACAGATATTTGTTATTTCTTTAGCAACTGTGAGATGAAGTAAGCTGAATCAAACAACAATGCACTATGAACATGTACACAAATATATGGGTACTGCCATACCCACTACAACCAGGACCTTCACCTCCAATAAAAGGAAGCTGATCTGGTGGTCCCCTGCCATACAGGCACTGTACAACAGAAGGAGGGAACCAATATGGAATAACGTGAAATCCCAAGACTAGAAATTAACCCTTATCAGCCTCAATTGAAAGCTGAGATCCCTCATCAAATGCTACAAAGCTAGCTGTGAGAACAAAATTGGAGCACATAGTGAATACAACCAGAAGGTCTCATACAGTCATTTTAAGAATCTTCATGGCAATAGCAAGATTTGTTCTGAGCTACTAGACAATGGAACCTCCCAGACTGAGCCAACAAATAATGCCAATATACTGGCTGGCATTTTGACTGCAAACATTACCCCTCACTCCCCCACAAAGGACCAATCACAATACCAGTACACCACCAGGCACCCAGTAGTACTGTAGCACAGGTTAAAACACCACTGTCCAAGGCCAGGAATACCGCTTCTATGGGACCTGAGAATATCCATGGCTGTGTTCTACATGAACTACAGAGTGACCCAGCATCTACCTGTGTGCCCTGTTCAAGCGCAGCCTCACCTCAGGCTTTGACCCTACTGAATTGTACACTGCTGTAGTCACCCCTCCCCACAAACAAGGTGTAACCACAGACCCTGGAAAATATGCCCCAACTGCCTGACAAGTCTGTTATGTGAAGCTATGGAATGCATCATCATGCATCTAATAAACAGAGATATGGGAATATGCAGACTCAGGATCCCACAAAGTTTAGCTTTGTGAAGGGTAGGTCATACCTGCTCATTCCACCTGCTCAACTTCTTTGTGTCAGTCATCTGAGCTGTGGATGAAGGCAAGGTAACACATACAGCCTACATTGATCTGGCCAAAGCCTTTGATAACATTCCCCACTCACTAACTAGGTGGGAATAGAGGCACAAACACAGGGGTAGATCGGACATATTGCTGCCATACATTGAGACAGTTGCAGATGTCACTGGGTTTGTTGTAACATCCTTTATGAGGAATATGACGTTGGTAATACCCTTAGATGTGAGTATTTATTGACTGCATTCCCCCCAGAGTCCACAACTGATTTACCAAGGACACCAACTGTCTGGTGAATACACAAAACATAACAGGCAGACATGTGGCCAGTCTGGGGACAGCGTGCCAGTGGAGAGGTATGTCAGAGACATATCACTGTGAGTTGTAACATCACACACTAAATGCATGTCCACACAAACCCTGTCAATCTATCAGTCCACCATGTGCATAACAGCACTGATGACATAGAATCTGTTCACAAATTTGGGGATATATCCCCCACGTTTATTGGCTGTCTCCACATGTCCTGTCCTGTGATGTATTGCCGCCCACTCCATGTGAATCTGTAGGCCACTGCCTCTGTAATGTCCCTCACACAGGCACGGAAATGGGGTAAGGCAAACATTAAGGAATGTCCCATATATCAGAACTAGCAGCAGTGTCCAGGCTCACAGCACAATACAATGTGGGCACCTACATAATGGTATGGCCGTAGCAATATCTGACATCTGCACATCTGTACAGAGGACAGACAATAAGTAGATAGCCAACAGGTTATGCATTAGGATGAATGTTTTGCAAGATACATGTCTGAAACTCAAAGGTATGCCATTACTACATAACAGCAGTCCTCAATGACATGTCCAAAGAACATAGTAGTCTACAGTTAATATCAACATATCAGATCAATATCCAATAGGAGAAACATATAAACATACAGCTCAAACACCAAGAACAAGATACTCAGTACTCAGAGTCCATCTTTGCATGCAGGGGTGTATGGTTCAAGTACTACAATCTGCAATCTACTCTTACTTGAAAATGCATTGTTAAAAGTACTAACATAATGATATAATATATGTTAAACTATTTCTGTCAACCAGTGCAGTGTAGCTGCTGTAACATGCAAGTGTGACTGCATATAACCTGGGATACTACCCATGTATGAAACAAATCCAAAGAGAAAAGATTGTGGTACTACCCATGTATACCCAGGTGTCTCATACACTATACTCACAACCCTTGCAACTGTAATAACAGCACATGGAAGCATGTTATGTACAGGAGATGAAATACACTTATTGAAGATGCCATTACTCTGCTATTTTATCAGACTGGAATGGCATCACTGGTTACCAGGGCTGAGCTATGCTGAGCAGGTGTAAGCATTGCTTAAATGTGAATGCTAAGCAGATTTGTGCACTGGTAAGTGAAGCCTACACGATGTAAGTGCCTATTAGTTTAACCGTACATTAGCAGTGCTTAGCTTCACGCAAACTCGTGCAAACCCCGCTTAAAGCCACTTTAAAGCACCTTAATCACCTTGTCTCCATCAGCCCTTGTTCTGCCCAGCAACAAAATAAACAGTCCATACAGGTCTTGAACCCAGGACTCTGTATAATAGAGTCACAGCACATAACCACTAAGCCATCTGAGCTGTGAGGATGTTGGTTGGTTTTTCAAGTATATCATTCAGTACACATACTGAATAGTAGTGAACAACTGCTTTGGCTACTACAATTGTTTTAGTACTTGTAAGTGAAAATAGTGTTGAATCAGTCATGTTCTTATATGTAAATATACACATTTCAGATTAACATGATGGGATATATCTGAGAAGATACATACAACACTCATGTTTACACATAAAAGGATATATATATATATATATATATATATATATATATGTGTGTGTGTGTGTGTGTGTGTGTGTGTGTGTGTGTGTGTGTGTATATATATATATATATATATATATATATATATATATATATATATATACACACATATATATATATATATATATATATATATATATATATATATATATATAACATATGCCCATGACATGTAGTGGAGTCATACCTCAGCACCATAATGCTCAACCTCTTAGTGCAAGGGAACGTAATGTATGTATTGCAGTTATAAATGTTGCTACAGTGACAGGGGTTGTGTCAACATACATGTTGTGAAGGAAGGCTCTTCTGAAACTGACATGTACGCCATCAGTTACTGACAGACATCATATCATCATAGTGAAGTACAACACAAATCACAGTAATGGTCCAGTGGAATACAGAATAAATATGAGCAATAAACATGGACAGTTTGAAACAATCTTGTCAGTCAGGAGGTATACACATAACTCCTTAGTGCAAGAAATGTGGAACAAGCCTGACAAAGGGGATGTTTAAAGCCATGCAAATGGGGATATATCACACATACTGGACTAGATAAGCTCACGCAGTTGATACATTCACACCCTCCTGTCTGTCCTAACACATATTAACTGGAGGAACAGAGATCCAAAGCCACATACTTCCCACTAGTTAGTGACATACATCTTCACAGCAGCCCACTGCTTTGTCAGAAATACACATGTATGGTGGCCAGGCAACAGTACATCTGACAAATATCTGGACATAACATTACACTAGGGTAAATATATTGAGCTGCTAGGCATGTTACCAATCACTGTCTGCACTACAGGCAGACTGCCACAACACTAACCCAATTTGCCTATGGGGAAATACACATGTAATTGGAAATATAGCAGGCACTACAGGCATGTATCAGCACAGAGTAACAGACATCAGTGTGAAAGTGCATACCCAGAACCAATCTCAACACAGTCACAGTCACATAATGGTAAACCTAAGTAATAGTACAGTATATGGACTGTGTGAACAACAGTCATCATCATGTTTGCCACTCAAACAATAACCCTACATATACTGGCCCAATTCACAGTGTAGTCTGATGCCTGACTGTGGTGTGAGACATTTCTCAATCTGGCCCTACAGACATATAGGCTGATAGGGTATCAGAAACTGGAGCAGCATGCAATGTCAGATAGAACAGGACCAAGAACACTGACATCTACCCCAGTCTGTAGACAGGCCAAGTAACATAATTACAATACACGGATGCATAATGCAGACAGTCTGTCAACGATCACCTTAAGTACACAGACCTCACTACTGTACAGACTACAACAGAATGTCCAGGTTTTTTCCTCAGATATTAGGCCTCCTATACATTCCATGTCTGGCAGTCTGATATATCACTGGCTTGATATCAGAAATTATGTCAGTAAATAATGGTATACTGTACATATCCACCTCTTACTACACGACATATGAACAAAGGGTGAAAGACTTGGGGGATAGAGGCAGAAACACAGGGCCAATATTGACATATTACAGTTATAAACTGAGAACATTGCTGGTGTAACAAGGGTTGTTGTGACATATCTCTTCTGAGGGATATGAAGTCAGTAACCCACATGGATTTAGTGACTACAATAATCAGAGTATGCTACTGCATTTATAAAGACAGAAAATGTATGAATAACACACCAAATTTAAGACTGCAAACTCTGGAAAGTCTGCAGATAGCCCTACAGGTGAGAGTTTTCTCAACCACATAACACTGTCATGCCAGACTTTAAATCACACAGAACAGCCATATCCACACAAACCCTGTTAAACCAACATTACTTCAAATGTAGAACAGCAATACTTACATTCTGTCCCCATGTCTGGAACATCCCCCTCCAGTTTGTTGGCCTGTCTCCACAGTGTTTGTTGTAAGAGGTATTTCCAACTACCCTCTGTGATGCTGTTTGTCACATATCCACATGAAGTCCTGCTCACAGTGAAGGAGAAGGGCCAACACACACTTGCAGTGCTTACTTATCGGAGTGTGTTTTCATGCAATTGGCTATAGGAATGATACCACAGCTGTTCCACATGCAATTAGCAGGCGGAGGACTCCAATTATTGCACAGGCCATCAGCTGATCATGAGAATTATCTAGCAATGTCAAGCTCCTGCCTATGCAAAACAGATGCATTTTTCCACATTTACCAGAGAGGGGGAGAGAGAGAGACAGAGGGAAAGAAAGAAAGGATGAGAGAAAGAGCCAATCATGTTTGTGTATGATCTGTGGGTGGAGAGAGATCTCTGGATATTATAATGGATGCCTATATATAAATTTATGGCTGTGGATTGTCTACAACATCCTCTATGGTGTTTGACAACTGTTGGCCTTGTAATGTGACATTGGGACATATGGGTCATCAATATGAAAATGTAGCAATACCCACCCTGCAATGGATCCTGTTATTACACAATCACACCACCACCCACACAGGATACTGCTGACACACACACTTTCCAGTACTGTGTTTCAAATCCCTACCTAGCTATGTCTTGGTACTACAGTGTTATGCAGTTATTGCAGGCGCCACGGAGCTTATATGTCGGAGAGTTGTCCAAAGGCATCTTTGAATGTGAGTGACATCAGTTGCAGTACTAAAGGAGGGGTAAGAGAAGTGTGTGAATGACCACAAAATCAGGTGTTAACAAAGACACACACACTCTCACACACAAACATACTCATTATCACAGCTGCCAGGGCCAGGATTAGAACTCCTACCTAACTAGTTTGCTACACTACAGTATTACACACTTATCATGAGCACCCCATGGAGCTTACAGGGTTGTGATTTGGCCAAAAGGTTATTTCAAGGTGAATGACATCAGCAGGTGTGCTAAAGTGGGGCAGTGGCAGGTGTAGTGGTGTGCATGACCTCAAAATCATTCATCTCTGCACACACACACTATCACAGTTGCCAGGACCAAGATTAGAACTCCTGCCTGACTAGTTTGTTACACTACAGTATTACACAGTTATTACAAGCACCATGGAGCTTATAGGGCTGATACTTGGCCAAAGGGTTATTTCAAGGTGACTGACATCAGCAGGCATGCTAAAGTAGGCCAATGGCAGGTGTACTGGTGTGGATGGCCTCAAAATCATTCATCTCCATGCAAACACACACATACACATTATCACAGTTGCCAGGACCAAGATTAGAAGTCCTACTGAACTAGTTTGCGACACTACAGTATTATTCAGTTAACATGAACACCATGGAGCTTATGAGGCCGAGACATGGCCAAAGGGTTGTTTCAAGGTGACTGACATCAGCAGGCGTACTAAAGTAGGCCAACAGCAGGTGTAGTGGTGTGGATGGCCTCAAAATCATTCATCTCTGTGCACACACATATACATACACACACACACACACACACACACACACACACACACACACACACACACACACACACACACCCACACACACACACATTATTACAGTTGCCAGGACCAGGATTAGAGCTTCTACCTAACTAGTTTGCTACACTACAGTATTACGCAGTTGTCACGAGCACCAAGGAGCTTATTGGATTGAGATTTGGCCAAAGGGTTATTTCAAGGTGGCTGACATCAGCAGGCATGTTAAAGTAGGCCAATGGCAGGTGTAGTGGTGTGGATGGCCTCAAAATCATTCATCTCCGCGCATGTGCACACACACACACACACACACACACACACACACACACACACACACACACACACACACACACACACCCATTGTCACAGTCACCAGAACCAGGATTAGAACTCCTACCTAACTAGTTTGCTACACTACAGTATTACACAGTTATCATAAAAGCCACGGAGCTTATAGGGCTGAGATTTGACCAAAGGGTTATTTCAAGGTGACTGACATCAGCAGGCATGCTAAAGTAGGCCAATAGCAGGTGTAGTTGCGTGAATGGCCTCAAAATTATTCATTTACACACACACACACACACACACACACACACACTCACATTATCACAGTTGCCAGGACCAAGCTTAGAACGCCTATCTAACTAGTTTGTTACACTACAGTATTACGCAGTTATCACAAGCACCACAGTGCTTATAGGGCTGAGACTTGTCCGATGGTTTATTTCAAGGTGACTGACATCAGCAGGAGTGCTAACATGGGCAATGGGAAGTGCAGCGTGCGAATCATTCCTCTGGAAACACACACACACACACACACACACACTCAGTCACACACAACTTTACATTTGACAGGACTGAATATACAAATGCTACATGAATACTGATTTGTACTATCATCTTACATAGTTATCACAAGCACCACAGACACTATAGGGCTGTGGGTTACCAAAAGGAATGCGTACAGTGATTGACATTAGCACATCATGTGATATTGGCCAATTGGATGTGTAGTGGGTGGGACAGGCCTCATAATGGAATTCTCTCTGTCACTGTCTGTCTCTCTCTTCCCCACATCTCTGTGTGTGTTTGACATATTATGGTGTGTTGGCCTTGGATATGTGTGAGTATTCCTATCCAATGTGTGTGTGAAGCATGAATGGTGTACAATTTGGTGTGTGTGCACAGATATCTGCGAATGACAGATATGTATAGTCCACTGTGTTGTCAGACATGGGCTTCATTTCTCTAAGTGTAGGAGCATGCCCAGTATGACCTTCTGTATTGAGTGTGTGAATCCATTCCAGTTAGGGTTGTACTCCAGTACAGGTTTGGTGTTCTACACATACAGCTAGCAACCTGTTTCTGCAGGATATCTGTAGATAGGTTGACAATATGGAGTCACAATGGGTGACAGATAAGGGGATACTGTAACTATTGCTGTCTGTGCTGCTTGTGTTACATGGTTGGTGTTAGTAGTGACATTCAGACATATGTAGTGTTTTATACTGTGATGTATTATGTCAAATACTGACAGATATAATTATTTGCTCACAGTTATTTACTGGGAAATACCAGATGAATGAAGCTGAGTCCAGTATTGTGGTCTACAGCCTACACATTCTTGCACACTCCTGCCATTCTGGAGGGGTAGATACAGACACTTGCTGATGGGTCTGTGTAAATGGTTCAGCACCTTAGTACTATGGTGTCTGAGGATCCCCTTCTTGTACATATATCAACTTAACAGAATGGTCATATCCTACTGTGGCCATACCTCTTAGCTGTACAGATTCTCCCAGGTTACCTAGAGGCAGGGCTCATATATCTCTAGTCATTTCCCCTTCACATTGTGGTTTATGAGCAGTTTGGAGCCACCTATTACTGGGTTTGCAGGCAGGGGTAGTATGGGCACACATCGGAGTTTCAGACTTCACACACTCCATGACGTCCATGCGTCTACACCCCCCCACTCTGTTATTCTGTCCTCTTCCTAACATTATGCAAGTGATATCTGAGAAGTATCCCTATAGTTGACCCTTCATCCCAGTGGTATTTATGGATTGGTCCACAATTCATGCAGTGGGACATGGAGGGGGGGGCATGCTACTTGGATTTGTCAACATGGCTTTGCATTTGTGTTCTGTCAACTGTGTTAGGTTGTTAGTTGTGATCTCATGAGATACCATACATTAGCACTACGGGTGAGGCACAAGCCTTTGACAGAGGACTGTAGGCCATTTTCTAGTGATGCAGGCCATCTGTAGCAAGCCACTGCATTCTGTCACTCCTACATTCCCAGGCTGTGAGCCAGTGGATTCCCCTAGGGTGACAGGGGAAGTGTGCAAGGTCTTAATGGCAATAGGTCCTGTCCATATTGATCCATTGGTCTGGATGCAGTCAGGATGCTGCTTACAGCTAAGGACACACCTGCATAGGACAGCTCTTCAACATGCTGCATTCTGTGGGTATTCCCATACAGACACGGGGTCATACTGTACTCATTCCCAACAGCAAGGATATAGGTTCATAGGTTCATAGGTTGGTACTGGGCTATCTGCCCGAAGGCATATATTAGCTCAGCCACATTGTGCGGTATTCACCGCCCCTTTAGTAGTTCCCTAGACCCTTGTACTAGCAGCTAGTACCCTTGGCCCCTATCTAGTAGTGCTGTTGGGGTGATCCCCGGTGTGAACTTTCTGTTACCCATCCACTCATCAAGGTTCCTCTTGAAGAGTGATAGTGAGGGGCTCTGTCTTATGTAGATCGGGACCCTGTTCCATAGTAAGGGAAGCCTCTGCAAAGGGAATCTATCCCTCCAGCATGTTCTATTCATTGTTGTGTTGAGGTTTATATCCCTAGAGCGTGTAGCTCAAGTAGATTTGGTTTTGCTAAGATGGAGCATGTTCAACAATTCTGGGTTGACATGGCTCTGTACGTTAGACAGAGATCACCTCTGAGAAAGCGGTATGTAACAGAGAAAAGTCTTAGCTTTTTCAATCGTGCTGCATAGGGCAACTGTTTGAGGCCAGTAATCCTCTTGGTTAGGTACCTTTGTGGTCTCTCCAGCTGCTGGAGATGTCTAGCCAGGTACATTCCAATTGGTGCATTGTACTCAATAATGGGTCTGATGAGGGAAGAGTAGAGGGGCACCATTACATCCTTAGATCTTGATGCGAACCCTTTCGTGATCAGATGGGTCACATAGAAGGATTTTCTAACCACTTTGGCAACATGGTTATCAAAGGAAAGCTGACTATCTACTTGGGTCCCTAGATCCCTTATTTCTTCTTCAGATTTCAGGGAATTACCTCCTATGTTGTAGTTTGTGGGTACTCTGTTTTTTCCAAAGGGGATTACTACACATTTTTTTGCATTTAGCTTGAGACCATGTCTTTGACACCATGCATCAGTCTCATTTAGGCCCTTCTGGAGGATCTCCATGTCGGCTGGAGACTCTATTATAGCACTCAGTTTGCAGTCATCTGCAAACTTAGTCAGCCACAGCCCTTCCATGCTTGCCTGTACTTCTGAGAAGTATATGCCAAACAGGAGGGGCCCCAGGACAGAGCCCTGAGGCACACCACTCGTTACTGGTCTGGATTTGGACATTGATCCCGCTACTCCTACTTTATGGGATCTGTCTGAGAGCCAGTTTGCGATCCATCTTGTAACGTAAGGGTTTATGCCCAGGCTGGTGAGCTTAGCAATAATACCTGAATATATATATGACCTGTAATACATCTGTGGCTGATGGTGGGGTGAGCTGAGTGCATGTGTGATATGGAAGCTACTTGCAGCTGACTCACAGATATACCTGGGACATTCCCCTTATGCTGCCTTGTGCAGGGACATAGGCAGTCTCTCATTACTTCATAACTGTGCCTTTTGTGGTCTGCCAGTGATTGGCTAGACTACATCAGTATTCCATACTACACAGACAACTAATGTGCTGCTAACCTGTATGTACAATTCCAAAGTTGTGTGCATTTGACAGTTATATTATATGCACTCTGTCTAGGGTACTTTCACCTGTGTACTGTGTATGTCTGGGCTCACATTCATGGCATATCCATCTTTCAGACAGTGACAGATATTGACATCTGGACAGTAAGTATGGACGACTGCTGACATGGGTATTGCTGAGAAGCATTGTGTTTGGCACTGCAGTTGTCGAAACATGGCCCTGTCAACCACAGTACTGGCCATAGGCCACCAAGACACAACCCTACATGCTGACCACTTCCAGACAATATTGAACACACAACAACCTAACACACAGACCCCTGCATATTGCACACATGCAACAATCTATCCTGTAGATTGGGCCAGCTCGGGTAATCTGTGCTCCACTGATACTACTCCTCACACTTACATGTTACTGCATTTCTACATAGGATTGTGGGGGGGGGGGGAGACACCTGACAACTTTAAACTGTGCTATGACTGTACTGGTATGTTAGGTACTTTGTTGGCTTCCACATCATTTTGTATTCTGACCTATAATGCAGACTGGAGGCATATCAGTGGAGTACAGATCTTACATTTTATTGACCTACATTTCAGTTTCAGACTTCTTACCTTTTAGAACTAACATACAACTGCCAGACCTGTTGCAGGCTGTCTGTGTAAGTCTGACAGGGGGGCTGTTTACCATTGCCATCAATTGGAGGCCTTAGCCCAGCTTTTCTTTATGGTCATCTACACCTGTCCTGCTGGTTGAGGCTGGTGGTGGGTATGTGAGCCTTACTGACATGCATGTGTGTATCCTATGGGCACACATTTGGGCCGCCACATGTACTGCAGTGGGATTTGTCATCTTGTCTAGTACTGCCTAGTTTGTTGACATCAGTATTTGTTATGGATTTCATGCTGCCCATGTAGGTGTCCACTATCTGCTGCCATCCCATTCAGCCACCTGATTCCCTTGCATGCTCACATCCATACCATAAATACAACAAACAGAACATACTACTCCATTCAGTAATTGATGGAAAGAATGATTTACCTTGTGGCTGGGCCAGTATTGAGGATGGTGCTGGAGGGCTGACTATGTCGGATGCACATAGTACACTCCCTATACATGGTGAAGCATGGTAAAGCACAGGTAGTGTCATGTTTGGCATCCCTTTTACTGTATGTGTGAGTTAGAGAGAGGTGTCATTCCCTGGGTCCCTACCATGTCAGTGTATGTGCTATGCATTGCCTCTTTGCCAAGACCTCGGAATACTGGGCATGCCTCCTTCTGCCTACATGAGTAGGCTCAGGTGGTTCCTCCTCCGAGTTCCTCTGTGCTGGCCTTGGCAATGGTGGGGGCTTTGTGGCCTTGCCCAGTATTGTTCCTGCTGCAACTGTTTCCACAGGATCATACTGTGTAGCATGGCACATACTATGAACATTTGTGTACATATAGCTGGAGAGTACTGCAAGGCTCTACCAGATATGATCAGGCAGTGGAACCATGTCTTGAGCATCCCAAACACACGCTCTATTATGATTCTTGTTTTGTGTGTGTGCCTCATTATGGAGTTCTTGTTCAGGTGTGTGTGCATTTCTGAGGGGTGTCATCAACTACAGCTCCAGTGCATAGCCAGCTTCCCTCACTAGGTGACCATATAGGATGTCCCCACTGGCAAATGACTGGTACAGCTGTGTCATATGCCAGATGTGGGCGTCGTGATAACTTCCAGGGCTGCCAGCACACACATTCAAGATAATGGCCTGGGCATCGCACATGACCTGGCAGTTGATGGAGGGGGAGCCCTTGCGGTTTATGTAGATCCTACCCCACTCACCCGGTGGTGCTTTGATGTGTATGTGCGTGCAGTCTATAGCACCCACTACCTCAGGGTATTCTGCTATTTGGTGAAAGAGACACATACTGCTGGTCAACACCTCACGGGTGATGGGGAAATATATGTGCTCACCGGCATGTGCTGACATGGCATCCAGGAACTGGTGGAGTACCCTGGATGCTGATGCCTGTGAGATCCCCATGATATCCCCAGTTGCCCTTTGGAAGGTACCTGTGGCTAGTATTCTTAAGCCTACACATACCTTGGTATCCATTGGGATGGGTTCCCCTCTGTTGGTTCTGTGTGTGAGGCAGGGCCGGCACAACTCAACAATTTGCTGTAGAATGTCCCTGTCCACCCTATAGTGCTCCACTATCTCCAGCTCATGTAGACCCTGGTAGGTTACCCTGGGTCTGTCCACTCTTCTCCCCCTCCTCACTGTGGGATGGTCATCAGCATTCACATCCTCACCACCCTCAGCCTCTTGCACATATTGATGTATGAGAGCAACACCAGCCCCTGTCATTTTGTTAGTTTTGTCAGGTAAAATTTCCCCATCTGTGTACACCGGTGATGTAGAGTTTGTGGGAAAAAACAGAGTGAAAGGGGTTTGCATAGTTTATAGTAGTGTGCTGGGCTGCTGCCTGTGTAATTGGCTGATTCTGATACATTTCACCTGCCAGCTATACTAGTTCTCCTTAATTGCCTTACTACTGCTGTTTTCCCTTCCCATTGCCTTCCCGTTTAAGCCCCGAGGTGCACCACGCATACCCAGTGCTCAGATGTGAACTGAGCTGCTATTTCCTGTTTTTCTTTTTTCTTTTTTTTTTTTGTTTAAAACCCTTAAGCAGGGAAAACAGTGATAAACAATGTGAGACACACCCCCTTCCTTAGTTCTGCTTAGCTAACAGCAAACACGGGCTGCAGGGCTCCAATATGTTTACACCAAGCATGACATGCCCCCTACTGAAGTCATCCTCTTGTCCTGCCTACATGGCTTCCTATTCCTGCACCTGCACGATTAGGTGTAGGCTTCCACTAGGTAGAAATCTGTGATTCAGTATAGGTCCCTTCATTTTGCATACCCCAGTGTGCAGATCCATAGTTACAATTCCCAATTCCTTTCCCTTTGGCAACCAGTGCTCCCTTGTCTTGTTTACATTCTGCCTGGCATTGACTATAATGGCAGAATACATATTTCTGTTAAATGGCAGTTTTTCCCTTTTTTTTAATTTTTTTTTTTATTTTCGGCACCCCTGTGTTTGCGCTCCACTGCCCTTAGCTTAAATGGCTGAGATCAGCCAAAAAAAAATAAAAGTTTTATTTTAAAAAAATGATGTGGCTTCCACTGACACTGTTCCTGTACGGAATCCGTTCAGCTTGCTGAATCACAAAATCACCTCATTTGCATGGTTTTCACCAGCAAATGAGGTGATTTGCATACTGAATGGAATTCTGTGCATGAACAGTATAGGGCCACACGTGCACATGAAAACAGCCCTATCCTGGATCGCACGGCACCCATATTGCATGCAGGAGCTGCTACACTGTTCCTGCACGGAATCTGGCTGTTTGTGAATCCAGCCCATTATCTCTCTTTCCCCACACAGCAACAATTCATCCTTTCCCCATTAGAAGGTTTAACATTTTAGAAGCAAGACTTTTTTCCTTTGCTCAGCAGTAAATGCCATTTTCCTGCCATTGAGTTTAACATTTTAGAACCAACACATTTTATTTTCTTGCTTTGCTTAGCAACAAAGCCCAAAGTGCTGTCAGAGTGTTTAACTATAGAATCAGAACTTTTTCTTGATTTATTTAGCAAATAATTCACCTTTTCTTATCAGAGGGTTTTGCCTTCTGAAAACAGTACCTTACATCATCCTTAGTTTCAAAAATGGCAGCACTGTTTTGGTAAAGAAATTTTATCACAAACAACTTCTTGTTGGAACTGGTCAAAAACTTGATTTTCTATGCTAACTACTACAAAGACTCACTTTTATTGTTGGCACAAGCCAGTAGGGTAATATAGCTTTACCAGTTCTTTAGTATCTAGTTCTTTAGCTCTGTTCTCAAATGCAGTTGGAAAGTATTGGAACCAACTCCCCCATGAACTTACATCACTGTCTTCATTTCCACTTTTTAAACACAATCTGAAACTCTATCTTAAAACCCATTGTCTATGCCCCTGTACAAATCCAGACTAATATCGTACTATATCCCAAATACCCTATCTTAAGACCTAATTCCTGCTCTATCTGTGTCATTTTAGATCAAGGCCTGTCCTTGGCAAAAACATATCTTATCCTAATAGGTATTTTAAATTATCTCTAGTTAAATTCTTCTGCATATAAATCTAAAGCATCCTACCTAAGGCAGGTAACAAGTATTGTTTAAACTGTGAGCATTGCTGAACTGTTGAAACTTGAAGTATGCATTTGTTTAACAATTACTTTCTAGGTACTAATGAAGTCTTGTACATAAAGTCTAAACTATCTTATCTAATGCTTGTAACATGTTATATGTATAAACTGTGAATATTCCTGAACTGTTTAAAATTTGTAGTATTTAACTGTATAACAACCAGTACCTGTATGTTAGTAGTCTAGTAATCTCTTGGAGCTTATCTCCCCAGGACTCTACTGAAAATGGACATAAATCCAGTTAGACTATCCAGGTCAACAAATGTAAAATAAAAATAAAATAAAATAAAATAAAATAAATAAATAGTATAAATTCACTACAAGCCAAGTTCAAATAGCAGTTCAAATGCATGTAGGAGCTGGCAGGAAGGAATAGGACTGAGCATCCACTACAGCTAGCCTATCCTGATGGGGAGGGAGGTGGCTGTCACTCACCACAGGGGTGATACCTAGTAACAGCACTAAGTATTGATTCATGGATTAGTCCTAGGAATCCCATGCTGCCAAGTGCAGTTTTACAGCAAGCCAAGGGGAATTCAGTTCACAAAGGGATTCTTCCCCACAGACAGCAGCACACAGTGGAGCTCAAAGAAGATGGCATAGGAAGTGGGGGTGTTCCATTTGGTAAGATGATAGGCCACCCTGCAGGACTGGCAAGCTCTCCTGCTCCCTACCAGAGGAGGGGAGTTAATCAAGATTCCTGGGGAGGACTAAATGAGTTGTAGAATTCTCACCTAGCCTAAGGATGCCTGCCTCCTGCTACTGTGGAATGAATATGGTAAGTTGGTACAGGTAGAAGAGCATTCAGGCTCAGTCCTTCAAGGAGATTTAAAATAAATCACAACTCAGCAAGGTTTGATTTTTACTTAAAGTTCTTAGACACTTTGTTACAGGTTTCTTATTACTGTTCGTATAGCACCTAGTATGTTACTGCAGTATATACTTTGTGACCGCTGCTCAGATGCTACCTAGTAAAATGAAATATGTGCAAGGTTTCACCATTTGTCAGTGCTTTCCACTTCCACTGCAGACCTCTTTCCTTGTACCTCTTAAGAAGCTGGGCTTGCAGGTACAAAGTTTTCAGCAATTTTGGAGGGGGCTGTTTTTTTTTTTGAGAGTTTTCATTAAAACAAAAAGTCTTGTAAAATGTGACATGAGTTCAAATGGAGATGACAAAAACAACTATATAAAGGATCAACCTGCCAAACATTAGTGGGTGCATTTAATAAAAAAACTGTAAATAGACATTAAAAAAGCTGTCATATATAATAGGTGGTAATAATAACTTCTTATCATAATGATTACATTAAACATATTATTTTAGAACACATGTTCAGACCTCAAACTGAAGGTGTGAAAACTAAAGGAGGCAGTGTATCAATATTCATTAAAGATAAACACACTTCCAGACTGGTTAAACAGTATGACTCCCTGGAGACACTTCAGGTGCAATTAACTGTTGGTAGGATACCTATTCAAGTCTTTGCCAGCTACAGGACCACGTCCATGAATCAGGACACCCACCCTGCCTATTTCGATCTACTTGAGTCTATCAAGATGCATCCAAACACCATGGTTTTGGGCAACTTTAACTACCCATCCATTGACTGGGTAAATTACTCATGCTCAAACTCACTTTCCAAAAGGTTCCTTGACTTCGTTAACTTCAATGCCCTGGATCAGCTGGTTGACACACCCACAAGGGGTGCCAGCATCCTGGATCTGGTGCTCACCACTATGGGGGGGCCACTGTAACACCCCCACTGTGAGGTCCTTCCTGGTGAGATCTGACCACAAATTGGTCTCATTCAAAGTATCTATCACACCTAACCGCCCCCCCCAGCAGCAACTAAACTAAAAGACTTCTCCAAAGCAGATTATAACCTCTTACAAAATGGAATAAATAGCTTTGCTACACCTCCTCCATCAGATGGAACTGGTAACTATGTCAAGCTCTACACCAATGCTTTATACAGACACCTGCATAACTGCATAGACTCTGCTGTACCAGTTAGGACAAAAACAAGCTCCTCAAGGAAAAGCAAACCTGTCTGGTGGACAACTGCCATTAACAGGCTTTACAATAAGAGGAAGAAATTGCTGTCCAAGAGTAAGAGAGAGCAAGCCCTAAACTGTAAACACTCCATCCTCAGCTTAAACAAGCAAATAAGACATCTTGTGAAGTTCTCCAAAGTAAAGTACAAGTCCAAATTAGCTTCCTCAATAAAGGACAACCACAACGCATTCTATAGTTACATCCGTATCCTAAAAGGAAAGGCCCAGATTTGTGCAAAACTGGTAGTTAATAAGAACACATATACTGAGCATGTGGACATAGCTAACATGTTGGCCAACAGGTTCTTTGAAAACTTCACTCCACTGTCCCACCACATGTACCCCATGACATCCCTACCACCTGTCCCCTACCTTCTATCTCTAAAGAGCAGGTCAAAAAGGCCCTCTCTAAGGCCAAAACCACAGCATCAATGAGACCTGATAACATCCCAGGCTGCATCCTACATGGTCTCCAACATGAGTTAGCAACACCAGTGGGTACTCTTTTCATTCATAGTCTATGCACTGGCTTCATACTAGCTGAATGGAAAACAGCCATCATTATTCCCTTGCACAAAGGTGGTGCTTCCACTGACCCCAGGAACTATAGACCTATTAGCCTGACTAGCCTTATCTGTAAGGCCATGGAGCAAATCATCATGGACATTATCACCAAGATATAGGTAATCTCCAAACACTTGACCCTACTCAGTTTGGATTTGTCAAAGGGAGATCATGCCTGTTAAACCTGGTGGACTTCTTCGAGACAGTCACCAAGGCCCTGGATAAAGGGAATTTTGTGCGTACGGCCTACCTGGACTTAGTCATGGCTTTTGACACTATCTTCCACTCAGGCATCATTGACAAACTCGCCCAACTAGGCATCAACCCTTATATCATTGGATGGGTCACAAACTGCTGTCTGACAGAACTCATATAGTCAAGATAGGGTAATCCACCTCCAACGGTAGACCTGTAACCAGTGGTGTTCCACAGGGATCAGTCCTGGGACCTGTACTGTTTGGAATCTATTTCTCTGAAGTACAAGCAAAAGCTAATGGCCTGTGGCTGACAAAGTTTGCTGATGACTGCAAACTGGGAGAGGTCATAGAATCTCCAAATGATGTCAACATCCTACAAGAGTGTCTTACACAAACAAATGATTGGCTCCAAAGTCATGGCCTTAAACTCACTGCAAAAAAATGTATTATAATTCCTTTCAGTAAAAACAATGTTCCTGCTAACTACTACATCAATAGCAACAATTTAAGTACGCACTCAGTGGTGAGAGACCTGTGCATACAGGTTGACAGCAACCTTACCTTTGACCACCATGTCTGCACAGTGGTAAGGAGGGCATTCTGTATTGCTTATCTTATAAGTAAGGGCATTGCCTCCAGAAAAAAAGAAGTTATAACCTCCCTGTACTCTTCCCCCATCAGGCCAATAACTGAATACAGCAACCCTTTTGGTGTGTACCTTTCTAAGCACCTGCGGCAACTGGATTAATCACAAAGGCTCCTGACAAGGAAAA
The DNA here is from genome assembly GCF_019279795.1 of Protopterus annectens. Taxonomy (NCBI): domain Eukaryota; kingdom Metazoa; phylum Chordata; order Ceratodontiformes; family Protopteridae; genus Protopterus; species Protopterus annectens. Next base: position 1,509,983,608 of record NC_056741.1, read on the forward strand.
CTCAAGGTCTTCACCATCTGTCCTGTGGGGATCATCTGAGATCACTGTCAGTTTATAGGGTTACCACCTGTCCCACTTTGCGAGGGACAGTCCCTCTTTGGGCAGTTGTATCCTGCGAGAAAAACTAAACAATGACAAATGTCCTGAGATTTTAGGGCAAAAAGTATTTCATAAGTCTTTTTAATAGTTGTATAAAACAGTTATTTTCATACAAAACACCTAAATGTTATAAGAAATAACATAAGCAACTCAAATGTTACAAGAATAAGCTTTTATTTTAGCAAACAAAGTTCTGTCCTTTGCGCTGGCTGTGGGTATATTTTGTCCTGCAAAATTTCACATTTCTACAAAACATGTCCCACTTTGGGTATTTGAAAAGGTGGCAACCCTATCATTTTATTCTGTTTCATATGGACTACTCAGTGGTGATCTCTGCCTTGCATATAAGACAATCTCTGACCCTGCATTATTGGAAATGCTTCATACCCATAAGTCAAATGGTACACAGGTTACTTGCTCTAAAGACCTTAACCTGGTATGTGACATTAATAAAACCTGCTGGAGGGACAGATTTGTCTCCCAGAGGTTACCACACCTTTAAAACAGACTCCCTCTTCATGTCAAACAGACCACTTCATTGGCCCTCTTCAAATGCAATTGGGACGATTGGATGGATGACCGTAAATTCACTCTGGGGGTACCATCTGTGTCCCTCTTGACAGGGGCAGTAGGTGCTGATCTTGGAAGTAAGAGTAAGTACTTGGCTAGGCTTGTAAGGGCCCTAGGGCCATTAGCCTAGTAAAGTCCTATGATCCTGTGATCCTATGAATGACCTCACAGGTGTATACAAAAAGGTAAGAGTACTGAATTATGTTAAGAAATGCAGAGTGCAAATAGTAATGCTACAGGAGACATGTTTGGCAAGAAGTGAGCATGTGAATGTGATAAAAGATTTCAGAAGAGATATTCAGCAGAGTATCAAGGACAAGGGAAACAGGGAGTACTTATACTTAATTGCTAGAGGAGCTTGATGTTGTGTCTTTCGGCTAATCCCGGTTAGGGGTCGCCACAGCAGAACTCCGGTCCGCTAATGTTTGGTAGTGGATTTTTACGTGCCGAGTTACCAGCCTTGACGCACAACCTTCAACGAAGGCACGCCCATTCACGCATGCCTCCACACAGAAGACGCTCTAGCTGAGAATCGAACAGGACAACATCTTGCTGTGAGGCGACAACGCTACCGCAGCGCCACTAGGAGCTTGATAAAAGAGGAAGAAATATAGCAATGTTAGGTTTATTCTTGTAAGGGGCTACTGGCACAGGAGCAGGATTACGCTGGCATATATTTATATTCCACATAAAAATGCTATTATGGAGCCTAAGAAAATTTTGCGTCAATAACAACTACGATAAAAATGCAGGGTGATGAAGTAAAAACGAGACACTTAAAAAGAGAGGAATTTAAGGAATGGGTAATGGAAGTTATATGAGTTATTAGAGAAGACAGAAATTTCTTCAGAGATTATAACTAGTAAGTGTGGGATAAAATTAGAGTGGAATTTAAAAATAGGGTAGAAATAAACGAAAAAGAAATATGGTCAAGAAGTAACAAGAATTATTTAAAGAGACTGACAAAAGTAAAAGTATTGAGGAATAAGAAATATCTCACCGAACAAGAAGAAGTCCAAATGCAGAGACCTAAAAAGAAAACAAGGGAGTACCTGGATAATATGCATGAGTTTAGAAAGATTGTCGATAAGCAACTGTTTTTGATAGTAACTCCAAAGCACAAAAACTTTTAGCACAATGACTTAGGCAACAGAAAATAGAAAGGGTTTTTGCTGAACTTCAGAAATCTGTAACAAGAAAAATAACCAGAGATCCTGTAGAGGTATTAGAACTATTTCAGAAAATGTATGAAAATTTGTATAAAACAGAGGAAAGCGGAAATCAAGAAAAAGCACAAATGGAAATATTGATTAAAGACTTAGGTATCCAAGATGACGGTGAACAAGTAACAGCTAAGACAGTACGACATGAGATAAAAATGGTGATGCATAATCAATATGCAGGAAAGTCTACAGGAATAGATGGTATTCCTGTGGAAGTTTGGAAACAAGGAGGGAAGAAAGTGATACAGATCTGCAAGGTATTTAACAGCACTTTAAAAGGAGGGGAAGCACCAATGTCCTAGAAGAAAGGTGTGGTGGCTGTATTTATTTATTTTTATTTATTTAAATTTGTTGACCGGGAGTGTCCGACTGGACGTAGGTCCATTTTCAGCGGAGGCCCTGGGAGAAACGCTCCACAGTAAAATAAACAGACAGTAGTTGCATTGGATTACATAGCGATTAACAATTTAACATAGCAATTACTTACAACATATTTACAGATGAAGAACATAGTACATCAGTAGACAACTAGAATCTTTATCTGTGAAGTACATAACAGACATTAACAAATGTTACAATGAGAAGTTCCTGCTGTATAATAAGTACTAGGCTTATGAGCATCTGAGCTTGCTATAATCAAGGTAGTTAGTGGAGTGGAAAGAAAGGTAGTGGTTGGATGGGGTGGATGATATTAGAGTGGGAGTTGCAAGGGCATAGCCAGCATGTTTTAGGTGCGCTTTTAGTAAAGTTTTGAAGTGGGTGCATGATGGTAATGGAGGTAATTGTGGGTGGGAGTGAGTTCCATAATTTGGCTATGGCACAAGAGAATAGTGCTTCACCAGCAGAGTTATTGGCTTTAGTGATCTGCAAGTGATTTTTGTTGCTGGATCTTAGTGGTCTGGTGGTGCGATAGGGTTGGAGTAGATTCTGGAGGGATGGGACATTTAGTGGATGGTTTACTAGTTTGTGGGCAAGTGAGAGTTGATACCACTGAAGGAGGTGAGGGAGTTCAAGCCAGCCCAGTTCAGCAAGTGAGAGACAGTGGTGACTACGGTAGGATGCCCCTGTGGCGAATTTGGCGATTTTGTTGTAGCAGGTCTCTAGCTTATTTAGATCACATTGCCTTAGGTTGGTATATATTGGAGAGGCATAAAGTAGGGTGGAGATAAGGTGGGAATTTGCTATTGAAATCTTTGCTGCTTTGGTGAGAAATTGCTTATTTCTGTATAATGCTCCTAGTTTTTTGTGGACTTTTTTATGGTCATGGATATGTGAATGTCAAATTTTAGTTTGTTGTCTATTTCCACTCCTAGCAATTTGGTGTGTTCAGTTGGGTATATAGTGGTGTTGTCTTTTGCTGTGATGTTAAAGTGAGAGTTGTTTTGAGTATGTTTGGTGGGTTGGAAGATGAGTAGTTTAGTTTTGTTTGGGTTGAGTATTAATTGGGCATTGGATAACCATGTTTCAACAGAGGAAAAGGCTTCCTGTGTGACTTTTTGCAGTTTGAGTAGGGACTGGGCTGAGCAAATGATGGTCGAGTCATCTGCGTATTGTATGAGTGTGCCATGTTTGGTGGCAGAGGCTAGATTATTGGTGTAAACAGAGAAGAGTAGGGGTCCAAGGATGGATCCTTGGGGAACCCCTATGGAGACAGGTAGTTGGGGAGATATGTCATTCTGCCATACAACAGATTGTTGGCGGTCAGACAGGTAACTCTGAAACCAGTTGGTGACTGATTGTGAGAAGGATAGGTTATTGAGGACAGAGATAAGTTGTTTGTGTGGGACCATGTCAAATGCTTTAGATAGGTCTAGGAAAGTAGCAGAGGAGAGATAGCCATTGTTTTTATGCTGAAGGATAGTGTTAGTAAAGGAGAGTAAGGCAGTGGTGGTGCTATGGTTTGGTTGGAAACCATGCTGAGTACTGGAAAGGAGGTTGTTAGTAAGGAGGTAGTCTGAGACCTGAGAGTGTATGCATCTCTGTAGTATTTTGGAGAGTGGAGAGAGAATAGCTATGGGGCGGTATTTGGTTAGTTCTGCGGAGGGTCCACCTTTGTGGAGGGGAATTATATGTGATACTTTCCACAGTGTGGGAACGTAACTTTCTGACAGAGATCAGTTAATCAAGATGGATACTGGGTAGGCCAGAGCATCAGCTGCGATTTGTAGGTATTCACTTGGGAGGTTGTCTGCTGCTAATTTGGTGGGTTTAAGTTTAGTTAAGAGTTTTTTTATGTTGGAGGTAGGTACATGAGAAAAAGAGAAGGCAGTGGGGAGATTACTAGTTGAAGGCTGTAATATCTAAAGACCCTAAAGATCCATCAGACCCAGCTTCATATAGGCCCATTTCAATTTTAAATAATGATTATAAAGTGTTTATGTATATAGTAGTTAAAAGAATGGCAAAGATGTTGCCAAAATCGATAGATATGACTCAATCTGGTTTTGTGGAGAGCAGGCAAACATTAATAAAACAATGATGACCCAGAGGGAAGCAGAAGGTAAGAAAATACCACTGTTGTTGGTGGGTTGTGAGGCAGAGAAAGCATTTGATGGAGTAAGCTGGGAATTTATGAGTAAGGAAATGGAAGCATTTGCATTTCCTGTTACAATAATATGGTTAATTGGGAGGATATATGAGGGATCAGAGGTAAAAAAATAAAGTGGAAGGTTTCTTCTCTGATAAGTTGTGCATGAACAGAGAAACCAGGCAAGGGTGTCCTCTTCTCTTACTCCTTTGTTATTTGCATTATATTTAGAGTCATTGACAAAGAAAATAAGAGACTCAGAAATTCAAGGATATTATTGGTATGAAAATGAAGAAAAGTTGGCTTAATTGCAGACAATTTTATTTTGTACCTGATAAAACCAGAAAAGTGTTGTGGAACATTTTGAGATTGTTTCAAGTCTTTTTGGGATATAAAATTAATGAAGACAAAACAAAGGCTATATCTGTAAACTATTTACCCAAAGATGAATTGGTTCAGCAATGCCCATGGGAATATGATAAAATTGAGTATTTAGGAGTATGGGTTATACAGGATTCTATTATGGCAACTAAGGATATGTGGAAAGAGATTAAACAAAGGATAATAGAAAACTTAGAAACTGGAAGCTCTTGTTTATGGATATGGATAGCAAGATACAAACAGTGAAAATATGTTTAGTCCTTTCAGTTTTATATACAAGTCAGGCATATTTTTATCAACCAGAAGAAAAGTTGGTGACAGTAATTAATAAAGAGCTGAAGAGTTTTATCTGAGAGGTGAAGAGAGCAAGGATCAAGTGGGATACATTGATCCTTCCAAAAGAACAAGGTGGTTTAGGATTACCTGATTTGAAGGGAATTTCAAAGCTATACAGTTAAGGCTCATCTACATAACACAAACATAAAGCTATAATTCAAAGTGAAAAGGGATGGTGATAATGATGAATCAAGGCAGAAATTCAAGAAATAAGGAGAGAGTGGAATTTTGGATGCAGATCCTTAAGGAGAATAGCAAAAGCCATACAGAATAAAATCTTATCATTTTTCCACTTACCTGGTGAGGCAGGGGTGTGAGCACCATCGGGGGGGTGTCGCTTCTGGCTCTAAGTGACCAGGCATCAAGGTACGACCCACTCTGGGGGCAGTGTCAGGTGGGGAGTTTGACTGGGGTGATGCACCTGTCAAAGAGTAATGCAGATGTCCTAAGGTGAGCTCAGGCAGGACAGAACCCTCCAATGGGGCAGAAGGGCAAAATCTCACTTGATCTTGATTTTCAGTATAAATGCAGATGTGAAAGCAGAAGCTCACGATCCTTCTGGCTTTTTGGGTTTTAAGCAGGAGGTGTCAGAAAAGTTACCTCAGGGATAACTGGCTTGTGGCAGCCAAGCGTTCATAGCAATGTCACTTTTTGATCCTTCAATGTCGGCTCTTCCTCTCATTGTAAAGCAGAATTCACCAGGCATTGGATTGTTCACCCACTAATAGGGAACATGAGCTGGGATTAGACCATTGTGAGACAGATTAGTTTTACCTACTGATGATGTGTTGTTGTGTTAGACCGTCGTGAGACAGGTTAGTTTTACCCTACAGTTGATATGTTGTTACGATAATAATCCTGCTCAGTACGAGAGGAACCACAGGTTCATTCATTTGGTTTATCTGCTTGGCTGAGGAGCCAATGGTGGGAAGCTACCATCCATGGGATTATGACTGAACACCTCTAAATCAGAATTCCACCTAAACGTAATGACACCGCAGCGCCACGGATGTCCAGTTGGCTAGGAATAGCCGGCCACAAGTAAAGGAAAGTCATAAAGTAGCAGAAAGTATTCTAAGAAATAAGCCAACACAAGAATGGATAAATGAGATTTTGCCAGTAAGGATAACTACAAGTTGAGGTACAGAAAATAGACAAGGGGCTGGAATTTCCTGGAGAAAACTGGCATCATAAACAAGGTATTGGGAGCTAATAACTGGAGAGGGAAAGGTAATAGAATTGGAAGAGGCCAATATATTTAGACTGCAGGCTAGAGACTGCCTTCCCTATCAAGGAATGATGTCAGAGTGCAGGCAAAGAGAAAGGGATAGAGGAATACTAAGTGAATTACAGGCTCCTCAACTTGTGTAATATGACACCACAACACTTTATAGTCCATTGACTTCAGTTCCACATTTAAAGTACAGTTTAGAAATTCAGTCCAATTATGACATGCTTACTGCTATTCACAAAATGTCTAGCTGTAGTGATAGCTCATTGCAGGCTACAAAGTAACCACATTTTTCCATTTTTAAATGACTTGCATATCTTTTCTGAGTCTTTTTAAAATTGTAAGGAATCTTTCACTTTCCACTTTCACTTGGAAGCTGGGATTTCAAGAGAATATTCAAATGTTTTGTTTTTTTTTTTTACTCCATCACACAGGATTATTTTCCTGAGGTATCTGCTAGACACCTCTGTTCAAAGAGTTTTTCTTCCACACCAAAAAAAAAAAAAAAAAAAAAACAAGTCTAAACTTAACATCATTTTTTAGGGTTTTCCAATCAGACTTGGGACACTGTGAATGAATACCTTAAGATTTTGGGTCTCATTGCATCTGTGATTCTCATAATATCCCTTGCAAGAACCCCACATGACAAAGATACAATGGTATTTTATTTTATTTATTTTATTTTACATTTGTTGATGGGGCTGGTATTTCCATTTTCAGTAGAGGCCCGGGAAGAAAAGCTCCACATATAAACAACACAACGTTTTACAATGTACAAGAAAAGTATTACAATTTGAATAATGGATAAAACTATGAAACAAATTACATTAAAACATAATACACCTACAAATCATGTTTACAGTATGAATATCTAAGGCAATTACCAATACATTGTTAAGATACATTCATATCATCGGTTATTCTAGTTTACTCCAGTCAGTTACTACTTCCAAGGGGGTAAGCAGTAGAAGTAGAAAAAGGAGGGAAGTATAAAGTTAGGCAAGAATACTACTTTCAAGGATACATACATAACCTAAGTAGTTCAGATTGCTTATGGGTGCTACTACTTCAGAGGGGTAGACAACAAAGAGTGGAAGAAAGTAGGAAGTCTAGAGATAGCAGCAGAAAAATCCAGAAGATTAGTCTGGGTAACAGCAAGGGCATAGCCATTGTGTTTTAAGGTGTTTCTTGAGACTTTGTTTAAAGAGTGGCAGGGAGGGTAGTGAGGCTAGGTCAGACGGCAAGAGGTTCCATTGTTTTCCAGCGGTATTGGAGAACAAGGAGTCCCCAGCCAAGTTATTAGACTTGGTGGTACTAGCTAGAAGTTTGTTGGAAGAGCTTAAGGAATTAAGATTTCTATAGGGTGCTATAAGGTTGTTCAGTATCAGTGTGTTTTTGGGTTGGTAGAAAATCCTATGGACAATGGTAAGTTGGGAAAGTATCAGAATGTTTTTTAGTATGAGCCAGTCTAGCTGATGAAGGTTAAGACAGCGGTGAGTTCTATATGGGTTTCCAGTGGCAAATCTAGCACTACTATTGTAGGAGTTAGCTTTGGCCGCAGCACCAACATCCATTATCTTTTCAGA